>NC_134356.1:14821916-15131916 GCF_048569485.1 Anomaloglossus baeobatrachus | reverse complement strand
TTAATTGTCGGCTTCGGAAGAGAAAACGTGACCTGGAAGCAGCTTGCCGCCATGACGGAGGCTCGGTGAGTACACTGCACGCGCTCCTACCACCTCTATCTCCTTCTAACAACATATTTAATCTCCAGATTTTTGTTCCCATAGACTTATATGGGTACCAGATTCCAGACCGCATCCGGGCTTTTTATAAAATTTAGCAGGGACTCACCTGTCCCGGTTATTTGCGAGTCTACCGAGCTCTATAAAGGAGATCATTGGGACAATATAAGAACAGCTGGAAGAAACGTCAACAGAAGAGAATATTATAGAAGTATTTAAAGCGTTTGTCAATTCAAATAAATATAGAGAAACAATTTAATATTATCCAGATCCATACAATACATATCAATACATATCAATACAAAATATTAACACAAAACTGGAAGTGCATAAACAACATGGAACAAGACGTAGAATCAACTAACAAAGGCCAGAAAGAGCTGAGAGAAAACAAAAAATCTAAATGCAAAGATGTCAGATCTGGAAAATCAAAACAGAAGAAATAACTTAAATATGAGCGGTATTCCTGAGAACATCCCATAATCCAAGCTCCAATATTTCATCCAGGATTTAATAAAAATAACGATTCCAGACATTAAAGATATTGACGCAAATATATATAGAATTCACACAATATACTCGCCCTATCCTGCCTGTGTCTGTAGAAGAGGCTGCACATAATTGTGTCTCCATCTAGTGGCCGAAATGTGAAATGCGAAGACTTCCTTTTTATGTTCCCTGCAATTCTGTTCAGCGGCCACAAGATGGCAATAATCAATGTGTCTGTAATTCCTGGCTTCAGTTGTGCCTGTGTAATTCACACTGTGCGGTCTCCGTCTGGTTCCCTCTTAGTAGATTTTAATCAGGCCCGGACTGACAGGCGGGAGGGGCGGGACTTCTCCCGGTGGGCTGGCCGGTGGAGGGGTGGGGGGGCCGCCCCCCGCCTCTCCCGCACTCAGGGCCGGCGTCAGCAGTGCACGCGGCATACCTGGGCAAATGCCGGGGCCCTGGAGAGCCGGGGGGGGCCTACTCGGCCTCATCAGTTCTGGTGCCCCTTTGCCGGGGCCCCCTCGCCTTAGTTCTGTTGCCCCGGGCCGAGTTCCGGGGACCACAGTCCTCGCCGGGAATCTGCAGCGCCGTCCCTTTAAGGCGCGCAGACTTCCTGGTTTGAACTTCATCTGTGGGCGGAGCTACCGACCGGCCTGCTCAGCCCCACAGATGAAGGAGTTGCAGTGCCAGCCAGCGACCCCCAGCACAGCTCTTCTCTCCGGCGCTGTGTGGGCCCCCTCTCCACCGTGACCTGAGCGGTATGTGCCCTCCCCGCCCCCCCCTGTAGCAGAGCTATGTGTGTATGTGTAATGGGATCAACAATTCAGACTGCATGATTAATGTAGAAATGGATTTGAATATTGCTTCAGCCCTTGCCCACAAGGGGGCAGTGTCAGACTGTGCAATCACAAACACAGAGGTGGGAAATCCCCTTCAGGAGCTTGTGTGTTCTAACCAGGAAGAGAAAGTGCGGGAAAGTTATTCAGCCCCGGAGCTTAGCCAGGAGAGAGCTGCGTGTGGTCTCTCTGAACACAGGGCTCTTTTGCCACCGGATTCGTGGAGGAATCACCCTGTGGAAGTGGTTTCTGCCATCCTCGGGCTGCAGGCCGACAAGCGAGACAACAACCCAGCCGGCCAATGGGAAGATGCTGGACATGCGGCGACCCCCGCCATAGAGCAACCAGTTGGCCCACTTAGAAAATGCGAAGCTCGGAGTCATGGAGCAGCGTTGGATGGCTCGGCTCTCCAAGTTCAATTACAAGATCAAATATAGGGCTGGAGCTGAGAATCAAAATGCGGACAGCCTGTCTAGAGTGTCATACCCCTTACTCAACCGAGACCGGGATGAAGAATTAGAAGGTGACGAGACGCCTGACTTTGCAAAGCTCGCCCAACAGATGATGGATTACCGCCAGTTCGTTGTGGGCGAAGCTGGAACTCCAGTGGGGGTCGCCTTGCCACCCCAGGAGTGGTGCAGGCTCCAGGATCAGAACCCTGAATGGGCTCTACTCAAACAATGGGTGAAGCGGCAGCAGAAGCCTCCCGCCGATATACGGGCACGACTGTCTACCGGGACCTTGACCCTGCTCAGTCAGTGGGACCGGCTGATTCTGAGAGAAGGAGTGCTATACCGGAAGGTTCTCTTGTCGCACATGCTGGAGGAATGCACACAAGTTGTGGTGCCTGATCAATTGGCCCGTGAGATGGTGGCCCAAGCCCACAAAAGGAATGGACACTTCGGAATAGACAAGACCTTTCGGTGGATTCAACAGTCCATCTATTGTCCGGGGCTCCGCAAGCTGGTTGAAGACGTCTGCCAGACCTGTCGCACCTGTGAACTACACAAGTCCCCTGAGCAGCGGGCACCTGTCCAGACAATTAAAACATCCAGGCCCCTTGAGCTGTTGATGGTGGACTATCTGCTGATTGGGACGGCGAGCAGTGGCTATCAGTACTGCCCAGTCATGGTGGATCACTTCACAAAATTCGCTGTCGCTGTTGCTACCAAAGACCAGACGGCTGAATCGGCTGCACGGGCCATCTGTCGACAGTTCATCCACGTCTATGGGTGTCCGGAGAGATTGCACTCCGACCAGGGGGCTTGTTTCGAAGGCCGAGTCATCGAAGAGCTGCATCGGATGTATGGGATTCAGAAGTCGAGGACCACTCCTTACCACCCACAAGGGAACGGTGCATGTGAACGCTTCAACAGGACTCTACTCCAGCTGATCCGCACCCTGGCCGATGATAAGAAAGACCAATGGCCCCAATTCCTTCCCGATCTAGTATGGGCCTACAACAACCAGGTCCACTCCGTGACTGGTTACACCCCACACACCCTTCTCTTTGGCCGCCCCGGAAAAGGGGTCCATGACCTGAACCTATTCCGTCCTGGAGATGATGTGTGCCATAACTACCCCTCCTGGCTAAATGTTCACCGACAGAAGATGGAGACTGTACACCGGCTGGTGAGCCAACAAATCCGGGGCCAGATACATGCTGACCCACTCCCCGTGCAAGAGCAACCCTTGAAGTTGGGACAGCTAGTCCTGCTCCATATCAAGAAGCCACAAGGGAAACTTCGAGCCAAGTGGGAGACTGAAGTCTACCGGGTAATCGAACGCCCCTACCCCAACGGGCATGTATGCCGAGTGCAGGGTGAAGACAGTCGCAGCATTCGCACTGTGCACCGAAATATGTTGCGTCTCTGCCGATCCCAGCCTGACTCCCCTACCACAGTACCCGGAGGGGGTGACGCTGCTAACACGACTGACGTCACGGACGTTTCCCAGCGTAGGGATCACGTCGACTCTGAGGCCGGTGACTCACCTACACAACCCAGTTCTTCCCCCGGAGTGCTGACTGAAGTGGGGCGTAAAGACAGGGACGGGGAGGGGAACAACCGACCCTTGAGACGCACTGACCGCACCACTGCTGGGATCCCGCCCGGGCGGTCTTACAGGGACCAGTATGTATGGCCCACTTCTCAACCAACCCCTGTGACATCTGCAGTCATCACTGCCTGGGAACCGACGGTAGTTGACAGGGACTGCCAACCTTTAAGTGGGGGGGTATGTAATGGGATCAACAATTCAGACTGCATGATTAATGTAGAAATGGATTTGAATATTGCTTCAGCCCTTGCCCACAAGGGGGCAGTGTCAGACTGTGCAATCACAAACACAGAGGTGGGAAATCCCCTTCAGGAGCTTGTGTGTTCTAACCAGGAAGAGAAAGTGCGGGAAAGTTATTCAGCCCCGGAGCTTAGCCAGGAGAGAGCTGCGTGTGGTCTCTCTGAACACAGGGCTCTTTTGCCACCGGATTCGTGGAGGAATCACCCTGTGGAAGTGGTTCCTGCCATCCTCGGGCTGCAGGACTTTGTTTTCGCTGAGGATCTACCCGGACTGCAGAGCATCGCGCCCGGAGTGCAAATCCAGGGGCTGTGACAACTTGACTGCAGAGCCAAGACCTATGAGAAGAACCGAGTAAATCAAGCCAGAGAATAAATTCCATATATAAAAATTAGAAATCTTTATTGAAAAGGTTAAAATAATTTCTTAAAAAGGAGAGGACACTGACAAAGATTCACGGTTACCAAAAACGCTATTGTACATACAAAAAGACATACATAAATACAATTAAATATTTAATGAGACACACAATAGTCACTACGGATGCTGCCAAGCAAACATGAAGAAAACAGATCTCCTCAAAAATACAGAGATAAACCCCGCCAATTCAAGGCTATTTGCTCTGATGTATTTCAATGGGGATACCCCTAAGGAGAGGGGAAAGCTCCAATCATCACATATAGAGATATTATCAGATTATATCCTCAAACACATTCACCATGTTCGTATATCAGCCTTAATGGCATATGGGAAAATAAATAAATACACATATAAATGGGAGAAATGTGGTGAGATAGATTCTCCTAAGGATAATAGACAAAAGCAAGCGGTGATAGGAGCTACACAATTAGCTCTATCAGAGGAGGAGCAATATAAAGGACCCCAAAGATAAAACACTTGCTGCCGTACCAAAAAGATCATACATCAAAATAAAGCCAAATAGTGGCAAATAGTGAGAATGGCAAGCAGCAAGATAGATGGTATAAACATGAAAAACCCAAAGTGGGACAACAGCACGGAAGTATGGAAATAATCCGAGGCAGCAAAGAGGTTACCTAAGGTAAACGTGTGCTCAGAATATGGCAGCCGAGAATGGGGCATTCTTTATGGTTCTCGGCTGCCATATTCTGAGCACACGTTTACCTTAGGTAACCTCTTTGCTGCCTCGGATTATTTCCATACTTCCGTGCTGTTGTCCCACTTTGGGTTTTTCATGTTTATACCATCTATCTTGCTGCTTGCCATTCTCACTATTTGCCACTATTTGGCTTTATTTTGATGTATGATCTTTTTGGTATGGCAGTAGTGATGAGCGAGTACTAAAAAGCTCGGGTGCTCGAAGCTCGGGCCGAGCCTCCCAAGATACTCGTGTACTCGGCCCGAGCAACGAGCCCAATGTTATCCTATGGGAGACCCGAGTATTTTTGTGAAATGACCTCCCGGCAGCATGGAGAAACCCTAAAAATGGCACAAAAGTCTCAGAAGAGTGCTCAAATGACATGGCAACAGCATGGGGAAGACCCCTTGAAGCATTTATCACTCAAAAGTCACAGCTGTGAACAATTTTGTCCGCGTTTTACGCCATTTTTACGGACTCACCAGAAAACCTTCCAAAATGACCCCAAAATGATTTTTCATGGCGGAAATGTTAACGGCACATACCCAATAGTGAGATAGATCTGGTGTATGTTACTTTTTGAGATTAATACATGAAAGATTTTACGTGAAAACATTGTGTGGCACTCCGATGTCCCTGAGAAGAGACGTACATGAAGGCCTCTTGAGTCTAATGTGCCCATTTTGAGGAAGTGAGTCTTTGTAGTATTTTCCTTTGCCAGGGCAGTCCAAAATTGTGAGGTTCACCAATGCCCCTGCATACAGACGTGCATGAGGGCCTCAAAACATTAAGTGTCCATTGTCAGGAAGTGGGTGTATTATAGTATAGCCCTTAGGCAGGGCAGCCAAAAATTGGGAGGCTCCACATTGTCCCTGGATAGAGACGTGCATGATGGCCTTTAAACCTGAAGTGCCCATTGTAAGGAAGTGGGTCTATTTCAGTATAGCCCTTTGCCAGGGCAGCCAAAAATTGGGAGGCTCCACATTGTCCCTGGATAGAGCCGTGCATTATGGCCTGTAAACCTGAAGTGCCCATTGTAAGGAAGTGGGTCTATTTCAGTATAGCCCTTTGCCAGGGCAGCCAAAAATTGGGAGGCTCCACATTGTCCCTGGATAGAGCCGTGCATTATGGCCTGTAAACCTGAAGTGCCCATTGTAAGGAAGTGGGTCTATTTCAGTATAGCCCTTTGCCAGGGCAGCCAAAAATTGGGAGGCTCCACATTGTCCCTGGGTAGAGACGTGCATGAGGGCCTCAAAACATTAAGTGTCCATTTTAAGGAAGTGGGTGTATTTCAGTATAGCCCTTTGCCAGGGCAGCCAAAAATTGGGAGGCTCCACATTGTCCCTGGGTAGAGACGTGCATGATGGCCTCAAAACATTAAGTGTCCATTTTAAGGAAGTGGGTGTATTTCAGTATAGCCCTTAGGCAGGGCAGCCAAAAATTGGGAGGCTCCACATTGTCCCTGGGTAGAGACGTGCATGAGGGCCTCAAAACATTAAGTGTCCATTTTAAGGAAGTGGGTCTATTTCAGTATAGCCCTTTGCCAGGGCAGCCAAAAATTGGGAGGCTCCACATTGTCCCTGGATAGAGCCGTGCATTATGGCCTGTAAACCTGAAGTGCCCATTGTAAGGAAGTGGGTCTATTTCAGTATAGCCCTTTGCCAGGGCAGCCAAAAATTGGGAGGCTCCACGTTGTCCCTGGGTAGAGACGTGCATGATGGCCTCAAAACATTAAGTGTCCATTTTAAGGAAGTGGGTGTATTTCAGTATAGCCCTTAGGCAGGGCAGCCAAAAATTGGGAGGCTCCACATTGTCCCTGGGTAGAGACGTGCATGAGGGCCTCAAAACATTAAGTGTCCATTTTAAGGAAGTGGGTGTATTTCAGTATAGCCCTTAGGCAGGGCAGCCAAAAATTGGGAGGCTCCACATTGTCCCTGGGTAGAGACGTGCATGAGGGCCTCAAAACATTAAGTGTCCATTTTAAGGAAGTGGGTGTATTTCAGTATAGCCCTTTGCCAGGGCAGCCAAAAATTGGGAGGCTCCACATTGTCCCTGGGTAGAGACGTGCATGATGGCCTCAAAACATTAAGTGTCCATTTTAAGGAAGTGGGTGTATTTCAGTATAGCCCTTTGCCAGGGCAGCCAAAAATTGGGAGGCTCCACATTGTCCCTGGGTAGAGACGTGCATGATGGCCTCAAAACATTAAGTGTCCATTTTAAGGAAGTGGGTGTATTTCAGTATAGCCCTTAGGCAGGGCAGCCAAAAATTGGGAGGCTCCACATTGTCCCTGGGTAGAGACGTGCATGAGGGCCTCAAAACATTAAGTGTCCATTTTAAGGAAGTGGGTGTATTTCAGTATAGCCCTTAGGCAGGGCAGCCAAAAATTGGGAGGCTCCACGTTGTCCCTGGGTAGAGACGTGCATGAGGGCCTCAAAACATTGTTCCCATTGCAAAGGAGCGGGTCTCCTGTCGTTGTAATGTCCATTCTGCAAAGAATGGGCGAAAAAATTTACCACTGGGGGTATACCTGAAACAAAGACCTAACTATTGTAACGGTCATCATGATGGCGCATGAGGAGAAGGAGGAGCAGTCCAGCGATTATCCAAAGTCGAGAAGTGTACCCATGGGTGAGTGGAGGTACATGGCAAACTTTAAATTCCGCTCTCATTTGCTGGTGGTGTGGTGAAGTCTGGCCCAATCCAACCCTTGTTCATCTTTATCAGAGTCAGCCTGTCAGCATTTTCAGTTGACAGGCGGGTGCGTTTATCTGTAATGATTCCACCTGCGGCACTAAAAACACGCTCTGACAAAACGCTAGCAGCAGGGCAGGCCAGGACTTCCAAGGCGTAGAGAGCCAATTCATGCCACGTGTCCAGCTTGGATACCCAATAATTGTAAGGCACAGAGGAATGTCGGAGTACAGTTGTTCGATCTGCAAGGTACTCCTTCAGCATCTGGGCAAACTTAGGATTTCTTGTGGCACTACCCCGCACCTCAGGGGCTGTGGTACGTGAGGGGCTGAGAAAACTGTCCCACATCTTAAAGACTGTTCCCCTACCTCTGGCGGATTGGACTTGTGCCTCTCTCGGCTGTACGCCTCGGTTGTCCACTGATTCCTGACCTATGCCGCTAGCGTTTTGTGAGGGGAATGCTTTGCCTACTTCCGTGAGTATGGCCTTCCGAAACTGCTGCATTTTGGTTGACCTCTCCTCCACGGGAATAAGAGACAAAAAGTTCTCCTTGTAGCGTGGGTCTAACAGTGTTACCAACCAGTAATGATTGTCGGCCAAGATGTTCTTAACGCGAGGGTCACGAGACAGGCAGCTTACCATAAAGTCAGCCATGTGCGCCAGACTCTTAACAGCCAGGACTTCAGTAGCCTGACCAACAAGATGACTGAACATGCTGTCCTCCTCCTCCTCCTCCTCCTCCTCCTCCTCATCTACCCTGTCCTCTGGCCAGCCACGCTGAATCGAGGATATGACTGGTGTGCATGTCATATCCTCAATTTGGCCGGAGAGTTGCTCCATGTCTTCATCCTCCTCCTCGTCATAGTCCTCCACTGCACGTTGTGATGAGACGAGGCTGGGCTGTGTGTTATCACCCACACCCACTACTGTTTCTTGCTGCAACTCATCGCGCTCCGCCTGCAATGCATCATGTTTGTTTTTCAGCAGGGACCGTTTTAGAAGGCAGAGTAGCGGTATGGTGACGCTAATAATGGCGTCATCACCACTCACCATCTTGGTGGAGTCCTCAAAGTTTTGGAGGATGGTACATAGGTCTGACATCCATCTCCACTCCTCAGGTGTTATGTGTGGAGTTTGACCCATTTCCCGACGGCTTAGGTGATGCAGGTACTCAACAACTGCCCTCTTCTGCTCACATATCCTGACCAACATGTGCAGAGTTGAATTCCAACGCGTGGGGACATCACACACCAGTCTGTGAGCCGGAAGATGCAAACGGCGCTGAAAGCCGGCAAGGCCGGCTGAAGCAGTAGGTGACTTTCGAAAATGTGCAGACAGGCGGCGAACTTTTACCAGCAGATCAGACAGCTCTGGGTATGACTTTATAAACCGCTGAACCACGAGGTTGAGCACATGGGCCACGCATGGAACATGTGTCAGCTGGCCTCGCCTCAAAGCCGCCACCAGGTTCCGGCCATTGTCACAAACGACCTTTCCTGGCTTTAGGTTCAGAGGTGTGAGCCAGTGATCTGCCTGCTGTTTCAGAGCTGTCCACAGCTCTTCTGCATTGTGGGGTTTGTCACCTATGCAGATTAGCTTCAGCACAGCCTGTTGCCGCTTCGCCGAGGCAGTGCTGCAGTGCTTCCAGCTTGTGACTGGTGTGGAGGGCACAGTGGATGAGGATGCGCAGGAGGAGGAGGAGGCTGAAGAGCATGACATTCCGGAGCTGTAGAGTGTGGGTGAAACACTGACTGAGGTAGGGCCTGCAAACCTTGGTGTGGGAAGGACGTGTTCCGTCCCTCGCTCAGACTGGGTCCCAGCTTCCACAATATTAACCCAGTGTGCCGTCAACGAGATGTAGCGGCCTTGCCCACAAGCACTTGTCCACGTGTCTGTGGTTAGGTGGACCTTGGGTGAAACAGCGTTGTTCAGGGCACGTGTGATGTTTTGTGACACGTGGTTATGCAACGCGGGGACGGCACACCGGGAGAAATAGTGGCGGCTGGGGACCGAGTAACGTGGGACAGCTGCCGCCATCAGGTCACGGAATGCTTCTGTCTCCACCAGCCTAAAAGGCAACATTTCCAGCGCAAGCAGTCGCGAAATGTTAGCATTTAGAACTGTGGCATGTGGGGTGTTGGCAGTGTATTTGCGCCTGCGTTCAAAGGTTTGCTGAATGGATAACTGAACGCTGCGCTGGGACAAGGACGTGCTTGATGATGGTGTTCTTTCTGCGTAGGCAACTGCAGGTGCAGGAGTGGAGGAGGCTTGTTCGCAGGCAGCATGGACAGAGGATTGGCTCGCATGCACAACCAGCGAAGACGTAGCAGTGACATCAGCAAGCACTGCTCCTCGACTCTGTTGTACTTCCCACAAAGTCGGGTGCTTGGCTGACATGTGCCTGATCATGCTGGTGGTGGTCAGGCTGCTAGTTTTGGTACCCCTGCTGATGCTGGCACGGCAGGTGTTGCAAATGGCCTTTTTTGAATCATCTGGATCCAACTTAAAAAACTGCCAGACTCGTGAAGACCTAACATTTGTACAGGCACCTTGTGTCGTCGTGTTGTTCCGGGGAACGGTTGCCTGACTTCTGCCTGGGGCCACCACCCTGCTTCTTACTGCCTGTTGTGATGCTACGCCTCCCTCCCCCTGTGCACTGCTGTCCTCGCTCTGCATATCCTCCTGCCAGGTTGGGTCAGTTACTGGATCATCCACCACGTCGTCTTCCTCTTCCGCACCCTGCTCCTCCTCCTGACTTGCTGACAATTGTGTCTCATCATCGTCCACCACTTGTTGAGACACGTTGCCAACTTCGTGAGAACGTGGCTGCTCAAATATTTGGCCATCTGTACAGACGATCTCCTCATGACCCACTTCAATATGAGCTGGCGAGAGGCCAGAATGTGTGAATGGAAACGTGAACAGCTCTTCCGAGTGTCCAAGTGTGGGATCATTAATGTCCGAGGAGGACGTGTACTCAGCCTGGTGGTAGGAAGGAGGATCAGGTTCAGAAATGTGCGGTGCAGTATCACGGCTACTGACACTTGACCGTGTGGAAGACAGAGTGTTTGTGGTGGTGCCAATCTGACTGGAAGCATTATCCGCTATCCAACTAACAACCTGTTGACACTGGTCTTGGTTCAAGAGCGGTGTACTGCTGCGGTCCCCAAGAATTTGGGACAGGACGTGCGAGCGACTAGATGTGGCCCTTTGTTGTGGCGAAATTAGAGCTTGCCCACGACCTCGGCCTCTGCCTGCACCACCATCACGTCCACTTCCTTGTTCCTTGCCAATGCCCTTGCGCATTTTGCAATGCTGTGCTGACGTGTATTCACTACTTGTGCGTTATATCAAAGTTTGTGGAAATTGCACACAAGTGCACCTGTACGCTGCCACCGACAGGCACACACGTGCGGTTTTTAAATGCAAGCACGGACGCACTAAGAACCTAACACAGGTTTTAGGAGCAAAAATTAAGAACTCTGACACTATCAGCCACTGCTGACTGACGTGTATTATACACTACACTTGTGCGTTATATAATAGTTTGGTAAACGCACACCAGTGCACCTGTACGCTGCCACCAACAGGCACACACGTGCGGTTTTAAAAACCAAGCACGGACGCAATAATAACCTAACACAGGTTTTAGGAGCAAAAATTAAGAACTCTGACACTATCAGCCACTGCTGACTGACGTGTATTATACACTACACTTGTGCGTTATATAATAGTTTGGTAAAAACGCACACCAGTGCACCTGTACGCTGCCACCAACAGGCACACACGTGCGGTTTTAAAAACCAAGCACGGACGCAATAATAACCTAACACAGGTTTTAGGAGCAAAAATTAAGAACTCTGACACTATCAGCCACTGCTGACTGACGTGTATTATACACTACACTTGTGCGTTATATAATAGTTTGGTAAAAACGCACACCAGTGCACCTGTACGCTGCCACCAACAGGCACACACGTGCGGTTTTAAAAACCAAGCACGGACGCAATAATAACCTAACAGGTTTTTTTGGGGAGCGACAATTACAGTACAGACAAGTCAGACACTATCTGGACTGTTTTACACTGTGTACACCAGCCCCAGATATGAAGGCTGGTATACGGTCACCACTACCCTGCCTGCCTGCCTGCCTGTATACTGCTACAATAGTCCTGACAAGGACTCTTTTGGTCACTAGCCTGTATTCAGACCTGGCTATACCCTGCCTGTATATAGCAACAATAGTCCTGAGAAGGACTCTGCTACTGTACGCCGACCTGGCTATACCCTGCCTGCCTGTATACAACTAGAATAGTCCTGAGAAGGACTTCTGGTCACACTGTTTGCAGCCCTGCAACTGAAAAAGCTATAAAGGGCCGCAAAGCTTTCCCTGAATCAGCGACACTCTCCCTGCACTGACTGTCTGGATAGCTGTGAGCAGAGCACAGCGCGCCGGCCTATATAAAGGCTCGGTCACGCTGTGCAGGCCGGCCAATCACTGCAATTCCACAACTAACAGGGCTGTGGCATTGCAGTGGTCTGCCAGCCAATCCCTGCATGAGGGCTGGCTCTCAAAAGAGCGCCAACATGCAGAAATGAAGACCACGAGTAAAGCACGAGTATCGCGAGATTACTCGGTCCCCGCCGAGCAGCCCGAGTACAGTGATACTCGTGCGAGTACCGAGTAGTGACAAGCATGCTCGCTCATCACTATATGGCAGCAAGTGTTTTATCTTTGGGGTCCTTTATATTGCTCCTCCTCTGATAGAGCTAATTGTGTAGCTCCTATCACCGCTTGCTTTTGTCTATTATCCTGAGGAGAATCTATCTCACCACATTTCTCCCATTTATATGTGTATTTATTTATTTTCCCATATGCCATTAAGGCTGATATACGAACATGGTGAATGTGTTTGAGGATATAATCTGATAATATCTCTATATGTGATGATTGGAGCTTTCCCCTCTCCTTAGGGGTATCCCCATTGAAATACATCAGAGCAAATAGCCTTGAATTGGCGGGGTTTATCTCTGTATTTTTGAGGAGATCTGTTTTCTTCATGTTTGCTTGGCAGCATCCGTAGTGACTATTGTGTGTCTCATTAAATATTTAATTGTATTTATGTATGTCTTTTTGTATGTACAATAGCGTTTTTGGTAACCGTGAATCTTTGTCAGTGTCCTCTCCTTTTTAAGAAATTATTTTAACCTTTTCAATAAAGATTTCTAATTTTTATATATGGAATTTATTCTCTGGCTTGATTTACTCGGTTCTTCTCATAGGTCTTGTTTCAGTATTTGAGTAAGAGCCCTTTTTTTTCTGTATCGGGTTTTCATGTAGGTTTTCTTGACTGCAGAGCATCGCACCCTGAGTGCAAGTTCAGGGGCCGTGACCTCCCTTCTTCTGCTCGGTGTGCCCCGGGACTAAAAGACTGACTAGAATCCGTTACCAGCGGGAGAAGATCAAAGGAAAAGACCGAGGAGCTGCATCCCTTCAGCGCTGCACCGGGACCCATCATCGTGAGACTCCAGGCCTGCGACGTGGGAGCGGCATCTTCTGGGATAGACTGGTACGTGATTGTAGGGAAAGTTAGGGAAAGTTGCCGCCATTTCTTTGTTGTTTTTTTTCCTTTCTTCTTGCTGCGTACCCGGAAGGAGTGAAAATCCAGGGACTCCACTATACTCATGTGCGCAGATAGTTCGGTTGATTGTATTATAAATATGCTTCCTAGTAAAGAAATGTTACTACCGGTAAAATCTGAGTATGGGGATTTTGTTGGAATAGAGCATACACACACACCCACGGCCCTACCACCGGTCGCTTCATATGTATGTAGCAGAGCTATGTGTGTATGTATGTAGCAGAGCTATGTGTATGTATGTAGCAGAGCTATGTATGTAACAGAGCTATGTGTGCATGTATGTAGCAGAGCTATGTGTGTATGTATGTAGCAGAGCTATGCGTGTATGCAGCAGAGCTATGTGTGTATGTATGTAGCAGAGCTATGTGTGCATGTATGTAGCAGAGCTATGTGTGTATGTATGTAGCAGAGCTATGTGTGTATGTATGTAGCAGAGATATGCGTGTATGTAGCAGAGCTATGTGTGTATGTATGTAGCAGAGCTATGTGTATGTATGTAGCAGATTTATGTATGTATATAGCAGAGCTATGTGTGTATGTATGTAGCAGAGCTATGTGTATGTATGCAGCAGAGCTATGTATGTAGCAGAGCTATGTGTGCATGTATGTAGCAGAGCTATGTGTGTATGTATGTAGCAGAGCTATGTATGTAACAGAGCTATGTGTGCATGTATGTAGCAGAGCTATGTGTGTATGTATGTAGCAGAGCTATGTGTGTATGTATGTAGCAGAGCTATGCGTGTATGCAGCAGAGCTATGTGTGTATGTATGTAGCAGAGCTATGTATGTAACAGAGCTATGTGTGCATGTATCAATCAAAAACAGGAGGACAAAGTGGCTAATATGCAAAGAATTACAAATATTTATTCAATAGTATACAAAACATTGCAAAAATATCGTGGAGAAGAAGAGCAAGACATGACAAAAAACTGGCATCATGGATGGTAAAACAGTTAATACAAAGGGCTGCACTGAAGGCTGAAATAGTACAATGCCATATAGTCACAGTGTAAGTATATAATCAATCACAGAAACATACCCAGTGCAGCCGAAATAAGCGGTAATAAAGTGCCAGTAGTGCAGAGGACAGAGGTCTGGATACCCCCCTAGGAAGGGTATGTGTGCATGTATGTAGCAGAGCTATGTATGTAACAGAGCTATGTGTGCATGTATGTAGCAGAGCTATGTATGTAACAGAGCTATGTGTGCATGTATGTAGCAGAGCTATGTATGTAACAGAGCTATGTGTGCATGTATGTAGCAGAGCTATGTATGTAACAGAGCTATGTGTGTATGTATGTAGCAGAGCTATGTGTATGTATGTAGCAGAGCTATGTATGTAACAGAGCTATGTGTGCATGTATGTAGCAGAGCTATGTGTGTATGTATGTAGCAGAGCTATGTGTGTATGTATATAGCAGAGCTATGTGTGTATGTATATAGCAGAGCTATGTGTGTATGTATGTAGCAGAGCTATGCGTGTATGTATATAGCAGAGCTATGTGTGTATGTATGTAGCAGAGCTATGCGTGTATGCAGCAGAGCTATGTGTGTATGTATTTAGCAGAGCTATGTATGTAACAGAGCTATGTGTGCATGTATGTAGCAGAGCTATGTGTGTATGTATGTAGCAGAGCTATGCGTGTATGCAGCAGAGCTATGTGTGTATGTATGTAGCAGAGCTATGTGTGCATGTATGTAGCAGAGCTATGTGTGTATGTATGTAGCAGAGCTATGTGTGTATGTATGTAGCAGAGCTATGTATGTAACAGAGCTATGTGTGCATGTATGTAGCAGAGCTATGTATGTAACAGAGCTATGTGTGCATGTATGTAGCAGAGCTATGTATGTAACAGAGCTATGTGTGCATGTATGTAGCAGAGCTATGCGTGTATTTAGCAGAGCTATGTATGTAACAGAGCTATGTGTGCATGTATGTAGCAGAGCTATGTATGTAACAGAGCTATGTGTGCATGTATGTAGCAGAGCTATGTGTGTATGTATGTAGCAGAGCTATGCGTGTATGCAGCAGAGCTATGTGTGTATGTATGTAGCAGAGCTATGTATGTAACAGAGCTATGTGTGCATGTATGTAGCAGAGCTATGTGTGTATGTATGTAGCAGAGCTATGTGTGTATGTATGTAGCAGAGCTATGCGTGTATGCAGCAGAGCTATGTGTGTATGTATGTAGCAGAGCTATGTATGTAACAGAGCTATGTGTGCATGTATGTAGCAGAGCTATGTGTGTATGTATGTAGCAGAGCTATGTGTGTATGTATGTAGCAGAGCTATGCGTGTATGCAGCAGAGCTATGTGTGTATGTATGTAGCAGAGCTATGTATGTAACAGAGCTATGTGTGCATGTATGTAGCAGAGCTATGTATGTAACAGAGCTATGTGTGCATGTATGTAGCAGAGCTATGCGTGTATGTAGCAGAGCTATGTGTGTATGTATGTAGCAGAGCTATGTGTATGTATGTAGCAGATTTATGTATGTATGTAGCAGAGCTATGTATGTAGCAGAGCTATGTGTGTATGTATGTAGCAGAGCTATGCATGTAAGTAGCAGAGCTATGCATGTATGTAGCAGAGCTATGTGTGTATGTATGTAGCAGAGCTATGTGTATGTATGTAGCAGATTTATGTATGTAGCAGAGCTATGTGTGTATGTATGTAGCAGAGCTATGTATGTAGCAGAGCTATGTGTGTATGTATGCAGCAGAGCTATGTGTGTATGTAGCAGAGCTATGTGTGTATGTATGTAGCAGAGCTATGTGTGTATGTATGTAGCAGAGCTATGTATGTAGCAGAGCTATGTATGTAGCAGAGCTATGTGTGTATGTATGTAGCAGAGCTATGTGTGTATGTATGCAGCAGAGCTATGTGTGTATGTAGCAGAGCTATGTGTGTATGTATGCAGCAGAGCTATGTATGTAGCAGAGCTATGTATGTAGCAGAGCTATGTGTGTAGCAGAGCTATGTGTGTATGTATGTAGCAGAGCTATGTGTAAATGTATGCAGCAGAGCTATGTGTGTATGTATGCAGCAGAGCTATGTGTGTATGTATGCAGCAGAGCTATGTGTGTATGTATGCAGCAGAGCTATGTGTGTATGTATGCAGCAGAGCTATGTGTGTATGTATGCAGCAGAGCTATGTGTGTATGTATGCAGCAGAGCTATGTGTGTATGTATGTAGCAGAGCTATGCGTGTATGCAGCAGAGCTATGTGTGTATGTATGTAGCAGAGCTATGTATGTAACAGAGCTATGTGTGCATGTATGTAGCAGAGCTATGTATGTAACAGAGCTATGTGTGCATGTATGTAGCAGAGCTATGCGTGTATGTAGCAGAGCTATGTATGTAACAGAGCTATGTGTGAAAGTATGTAGCAGAGCTATGTATGTAACAGAGCTATGTGTGCATGTATGTAGCAGAGCTATGTGTGTATGAATGTAGCAGAGCTATGTGTATGTATGTAGCAGATTTATGTATGTATGTAGCAGAGCTATGTATGTAGCAGAGCTATGTGTGCATGTATGTAGCAGATCTATGCATGTATGTAGCAGAGCTATGCGTGTATGTAGCAGAGCTATGTGTGTATGTATGTAGCAGAGCTATGTGTATGTATGTAGCAGATTTATGTATGTAGCAGAGCTATGTGTGTATGTATGTAGCAGAGCTATGTGTATGTATTTAGCAGATTTATGTATGTAGCAGAGCTATGTGTGTATGTATGCAGCAGAGCTATGTATGTAGCAGAGCTATGTATGTAGCAGAGCTATGTGTGTATGTATGCAGCAGAGCTATGTGTGTATGTAGCAGAGCTATGTGTGTATGTATGTAGCAGAGCTATGTATGTAGCAGAGCTATGTATGTATGTAGCAGAGCTATGTGTGTATGTATGCAGCAGAGCTATGTGTGTATGTAGCAGAGCTATGTGTGTATGTATGCAGCAGAGCTATGTATGTAGCAGAGCTATGTATGTAGCAGAGCTATGTGTGTAGCAGAGCTATGTGTGTATGTATGCAGCAGAGCTATGTGTGTATGTATGTAGCAGAGCTATGATCGGAACGATTTCACCCATCCTGCCCATCTAACTTACAGTTCAAGTGGACTCAAAAGGCTGTGCCTGTGCAATCCGCACTCAATCTATCGGGTCTACGTTGCCCCGGCGGCCACTCGTGCGCACGCGCGGCTGGATCATAGTTCTTCCGCGTTCCAAAGTGGAACGCACACGTCGCGCATGCGCGGGGTCACGCTCTCCACCTATCGGGTGTATGTTGCCCGGGCGGCCACTAGTGCGCACGCGCGGCTGGTTCATAGTTCTTCTATCTCCTTATACTTTAATGTGGACATCGTTCAAGTGGCCCCAAAGAATTTCACAATATAATCGATTCATGACTAAGAGACTGATGAAGGCGTTATGCTCTATAGGTGCCATTATTCTTGTACCCCTACATACTAGGTGTTACCAGCGGTGGCAGTGATAGTCAACTGATTCTATTTAGAATACTATTTCCCTTTTTAAAAAATAAAAAAAAAACTTTTTCTTTATCATCATCTCTTTTGGATGTCCACTATGGTTTGCGCTTGCGCGGCTGGTGCGTTCCAGAGTGGTACGCGGAAGTATCACTAATCGACCATTAACATTGAAGTGTGACTCACGCATGCGCGGTGTGTGCGTTCCACTTTGGGACGCGGAAGAACTATGAACCAGCCGCGCGTGCGCACTAGTGGCCGCCCGGGCAACATACACCCGATAGGTGGAGAGCGTGACCCCGCGCATGCGCGACGTGTGCGTTCCACTTTGGAACGCGGAAGAACTATGATCCAGCCGCGCGTGCGCACGAGTGGCCGCCGGGGCAACCTAGACCCGATAGATTGAGTGCGGATCGCACGGGCACAGCCTTTTGAGTCCACTTGAACTGTAAGTTAGATGGGCAGGATGGGTGAAATCGTTCCGATCCGCTCTGCATAAACAGGAGGATGTGCATATCTGCTCTGCCTGATAAGGATCTGGGCAGATCCCTCTTTGTTTGTAGTCGGTGATCGATTAGTAAGGCTGCTGAAACATGTGCTCCCACTGACCGCAGGTGATACAGGAGTACTGAGTGATATATAAGGTAGGGTTCTGGCAGTATACAGCATCCCACTAGCCATTAGCACATACACTGAAAGCGGTGTGTGAACACACTGACTGAAAGCAAGTAGTGTAATGTATTGACCTGCCACTGCAGGCTTTACCTTTCTTTTCTCCCCTGAGGAACTCTCCGGTCACACGGAGAGGGAAACGCGTTGGGAGGGGTATTGTGTATTTATTGGGGTAGTTATCCTGACTTGGGTGCTGCCCTTGTAAGGGCGGAAGCTATTGCAGGGGCACGACAGGGGTAATGTAATTGTACTATTTATCCCCTGCTTTACGTCATTGGTCTGGTGTCCGCCCGCCTTGGATTATACAGTGGTGTGGATCCCTCAGGAGAAGAACTGGGTGAGATCCTTCCTTTTATTATACTTCATTTTGCACTTTGATCTATTTTATCATTATATTTATTAAAAGTTATATTTTAAATCCTTGCTATACACATATCATATTCAGGATTTAGGCTACATCTCCCTGCCAGTTGGCAGGTCTGCTTTTCCTATTGTATTTGAATATCTGGCATGGCTGGTTTCTTGGCGTCAGCGCCGGATACTACCTCATGGCTAACCGAGGCAAGAGACATCTTTTCTGAGAAAGAATTTGCTCAGAAAAAATTTCTGCCATCATATACGACGGCATTTAAAGAGATCACCAAGACCTATAAGGAACAAACAACGAGCTGGTGGGAGGTGCAGAGCCTAGACAATTATTTAAAAAACGGAATAGTACCAAGGGGCCTGCGTATCTCGCTACTACCTGCACCGAGGTGCCGTACCCCTCAATTGGTGAGTGCATGGGAAAAAGAAGCAACTGCTAGCTCCTTGAGGCTGATGAAAATTCTGCTGACAGAGGAGAGGGTTTGTCTTGAGGCTCTTGATAATAAACTGAAAGAACAGATTGAATACATTAAGACCTTTCAGGGAGAGGCTGATTTTGTAGCCAAAGAGAACCTTCTACAGAGTACAGTAGAGAAATATCAATATCGAATTAAGGAGAGGAAGCACAAGCAATTTGTGCAGGATCTCCAAGATTTCAAAGAAAATAAGGTCTACCAGTTTGTTCCAACTGAGGGGACGACCACCAGGGAGCGGGAATCGGACCTCTCGTCTACGGAGACAGAGGCTTCTGACTCAGAGAGTAGACATCCCAATTCATTTAACCAACAGAGAGGGAGAAAGTTGTATAAAGGTAATTTTAGAGGGAATCGCCAATACCCTACTGGCTCAAATAACGGTTCTTTTTTAGAGAGACAACATTTTCTGAGGAGCCACAAAACAAAAAGCAAAGAGTAGATTCCCAAATTATTAATTTGTCTAGGCGACCTCTCACCAGCTCGGAAATGTCGGTCCTAAGCAAAGGACTTTCGTTTGTGCCCACTAGCGATATGTCTATTTTTGACTTCATTGTTGACCTAAACTTGTTTATCAGGAAACTCCGTTGGAGAAAGTTCTTTAAACTGAAGGATAATCGATTGTGTGAGGAGTTAAATATACCCTCTGATATGTTGGGTGATGTTAGATTGCTGGCTGATCTGGATATGCCTATTACCACTAACACTGGGAGGGGTCCATTTACCAACCTTAAGAATCCGAGCACCAAAATGCCTCCAAATACCACTGATGTTTCAGCCATAGACATCTTTTTGAATTTGGTGACTCGTGATGTGTGTGAATCATTTGGAAGCCCTCCTGATCAACGGGCATATTTGTCAAGATCCGTAGCCAGCAATCTTGTAACGCTAAGTAATAACCTCACTAAACTTGAGATGAAGGCTCTCTGTACGTTGGAGAAGGACAAGACAATTACTATCAAGCCCTCCGATAAGGGGGGCAATGTGGTTGTTTTGGATTCTCAAGACTATCGTAAAATTTGTCTGGATGGTCTAAAGGATATGGCTACGTACAAGAGAGTCTCTAGTAGTCCGCTGGAACTCTCCAAAAAAACACTGAGAGACCTGCTTGGTAAAGCAAAGGCAGATGGGCTAATTGGTGTTGATGAATTTTCCTTCTTATTCTCTGACTATCCGGTGATGCCCACGTTCTATGTCCTGCCTAAAATTCATAAGGGGACCACACCCCTAAGAGGTCGACCCATAGTTTCTGGTGTCGGCAGCATAGGACAGAACGTGGGCATCTATCTAGATGAAATCCTTAGTCCATTTGTGACATCACTACCCTCCTACATCCGTGATAGTATGGACTTCATGAAGAGGATAGAGGGGGTCACGGTGGACTCAGAGACTTTCCTGGCGAGTATTGATGTGGAGAGTCTGTACTCTTCAATACCCCATGAACAAGGATTAAGGGCCGTGGAGTACTTTTTGTCAACAAGGGGTCAGCAGTTTGAGGTTCACAACCAGTTTGTTCTATCCCTGTTACACTTTGTCCTGTATAACAACTTCTTTACGTTTGACGGTTCGATATACCAACAGCTCAGGGGCACTGCAATGGGGAGCCCCTGTGCTCCCTGTTACGCAAATCTGTTCCTGGGCTGGTGGGAGGACACGTGTGTGTTCTCCGAAAGAATGTCCAGGTATACGTCTATGATTGAAATCTGGACTAGATTTATAGACGATGTTTTTGTACTATGGAAGGGGCCCCGGGATGAGTTCACGAATTTTGTGAAAGATCTGAACTGTAACTCGATAGGCCTTAACTTCACGTTTGTCATCCATCCCAGCGAATTATCTTTTCTGGATTTAATGGTCTTGATAGACTCTCAGGGGGGCCTACAGACTACCATCTTCAGGAAACCCACTGCAACCAATTCTGTCCTAAATTGGAGAAGTCACCATCCATTCCCTCTGCGACGCGGTATTCCGAAAGGACAATACCTGCGTCTGAGACGGAATTGCTCCACGAGGGATGAATTTGTTGAGAAGGCCAAAGACCTGAGGGAGCGCTTCCTTGACAAGGGTTATCCGAACTATATTCTCAAGGATGCCTACCACCATTCTCTGAGCCAGGATCGGAACCGACTCCTTGTTCCAAAACCTAAAAAGGAGGAGAATGGTGGCCTGGTGAGATTTATCACGACCTTTACAAAGGGGGCAAACCAAGTGAGACGAATATTGGAGCAGCATTGGGGGATCCTGAAGATGGACACTGATATTGCTGATACAATTGGTACACAACCGTCTATAACATTCCGAAAAAATCGTTCCTTACGTGACCGTCTGACGCACAGTCACTTTGTGGCCCCGGACAAACCAACAACGTGGCTCCCAAATAAACCTACTGGGTGCTTTAGATGTGGGTCATGTGTGGCCTGTAGTCACGTCCAGACAGGCAAGACTTACACTAGTACGGTCACGGGAGAGTGTCTAAAATTGAAGGATTTTATAAATTGCAAGACGAAGGGGGTAGTGTATTTAGCTACGTGTCATTGCGGAAAGCAAAATGTTGGAAAGACCATCAGGGAGTTTCGCCGACGGGTGGGTGAGCACCTAGGCGATATAAGGAATGAACGCAAAACTCCTATTTCCAGGCACATGAATACACAGCACTCTGGCAACAGGGAGGCAATTACCTTCATGGGGATTTTGAGAGTGAATCCATCCCCAAGAGGGGGTAATCTGGATAGATTGCTCCTTCAAAAGGAAGCAAGGATGATCTTTAGACTGCGGACTTGTCGTCCTGAGGGTCTAAATGACCAGATTAATTATGGCAGTTTTATCTAAAGTCTTTTGCTGAGGTGAACGTTGTGGTGGTTGATGGTGGTTTTCGTCTTTTTAACCGTGCCATTTGATTAGTTATATGGAGCCTTCTGTTAGCCTACACCGGACCGAGGTTTTTGAGATAGTAGGCTTGTGGGAGCTATTATGGTTGTTGTGGGGTGCAGTGAATTTGCCCCTACAGTTCTTCCAGTATTTGATATATTGATGGGTTTTCCCATCATTCATGTTCTCCCATTATTGTGCAGTGTTAGTTTTGTCTATGCCGACCCTATCCTTTTCGATCCCTTATCTCCTTATACTTTAATGTGGACATCGTTCAAGTGGCCCCAAAGAATTTCACAATATAATCGATTCATGACTAAGAGACTGATGAAGGCGTTATGCTCTATAGGTGCCATTATTCTTGTACCCCTACATACTAGGTGTTACCAGCGGTGGCAGTGATAGTCAACTGATTCTATTTAGAATACTATTTCCCTTTTTAAAAAATAAAAAAAAAACTTTTTCTTTATCATCATCTCTTTTGGATGTCCACTATGGTTTGCGCTTGCGCGGCTGGTGCGTTCCAGAGTGGTACGCGGAAGTATCACTAATCGACCATTAACATTGGAGTGTGACTCACGCATGCGCGGTGTGTGCGTTCCACTTTGGGACGCGGAAGAACTATGAACCAGCCGCGCGTGCGCACTAGTGGCCGCCCGGGCAACATACACCCGATAGGTGGAGAGCGTGACCCCGCGCATGCGCGACGTGTGCGTTCCACTTTGGAACGCGGAAGAACTATGATCCAGCCGCGCGTGCGCACGAGTGGCCGCCGGGGCAACCTAGACCCGATAGATTGAGTGCGGATCGCACGGGCACAGCCTTTTGAGTCCACTTGAACTGTAAGTTAGATGGGCAGGATGGGTGAAATCGTTCCGATCCGCTCTGCATAAACAGGAGGATGTGCATATCTGCTCTGCCTGATAAGGATCTGGGCAGATCCCTCTTTGTTTGTAGTCGGTGATCGATTAGTAAGGCTGCTGAAACATGTGCTCCCACTGACCGCAGGTGATACAGGAGTACTGAGTGATATATAAGTTAGGGTTCTGGCAGTATACAGCGTCCCACTGGCCATTAGCACATACACTGAAAGCGGTGTGTGAACACACTGACTGAAAGCAAGTAGTGTAATGTATTGACCTGCCACTGCAGGCTTTACCTTTCTTTTCTCCCCTGAGGAACTCTCCGGTCACACGGAGAGGGAAACGCGTTGGGAGGGGTATTGTGTATTTATTGGGGTAGTTATCCTGACTTGGGTGCTGCCCTTGTAAGGGCGGAAGCTATTGCAGGGGCACGACAGGGGTAATGTAACTGTATTGTTTATCCCCTGCTTTACGTCACTGGTCTGGTGCCCGTCCGCCTTGGATTATACAGTGGTGTGGATCCCTCAGGAGAAGAACTGGGTGAGATCCTTCCTTTTATTATACTTCATTTTGCACTTTGATCTATTTTATCATTATATTTATTAAAAGTTATATTTTAAATCCTTGCTATACACATATCATATTCAGGATTTAGGCTACATCTCCCTGCCAGTTGGCAGGTCTGCTTTTCCTACTGAAATATTTGTAGCTCCAAAGTCTCTCTCCGGTGGATCTCCAGTCCTTGTAGTGTCTCATCAGCTGCAGCCGCACAGGCTGGAGATAACTATGTATATCTGTAGAAGGCGGCTCTGTCCCATCATGTAAATATAAAGGTTTTATTTGTTATTGAATAAGGTGTATGTGAATGTAGTAGAGCTGGGTCAGGCGGCTTTCACACATCCGGTATGGGCAGAGCCGGCCAGTCCAGCTCTAAAACCTATGCAACGGATGCGGTGAAAAAAATGCATCCTTTGCATAAGTTTTTAAATGCGGCCCGTCCGGTGTTTGCCGCTTGCGGCAGGCTACTGAGCATGCGCAGTTGAAAAAAACGCATGCGGCGTCCATAGGCATGTATTGCAAATTGCGCCGCATCGGCCGGATGCGGCGCAATTCTTTTTTTTTTGTCGGACAAAATAACGTGCCAGGCAACGTTCCATCCGGCCGCCGCATCGGCTAAATCTGCCGCATGCGGCAAAAAACGGAGGGAATGCAAGCCCATGCAGCACAATACGGCACTAATGTAAGTCTATGCAAAAAAGCCGCAACCATCGGCAAAAAAAAACGGTTGCGTTTTTTCTGCAAAACGCCGGATTGTGCCGCACAGGAAAAAACGGATGCGTGAAAGCAGCCTTAGTGCACAGGGCTATGATAGGCGCCATCTAGTGGCCATCCCGGAGTTGATATTAGCTAAGATAGGGTTAAGCCAAAGGAAAGGAGGAGGGAGAGTTGGCAAGAGACATGGTTAGAGGGATGGGTCTCATGAGGTGCCAGATCTGAGTATGGTTCGAGTGAGGAAAGACGTGGCCACGGTGTCAGGGCCAGTCCGGGAATCCTGAGGTAACAACGAGAGGTCCGGAGCTTCAGGCTCACCCAGGCGGGCTGAGAGAGTTGTGCGACTAGAAAGTCATCAGGTGTGAGGAAGAAAAGGGGAGAGGAGACACAGATCCGGCAGCTTGAGGACGAGGTCCATGAAATGGGGGACAACTTGAGACGGAGAGTTCCCCACACTAACAGAAACCGCAGCCTCGGGACAAGTGAGGCCATGTCTGTCATAACGGTGTGAATAAGAAACTGAACACGCTTTGTTTGCCCATAGAGCTCTGGCGTCTGCTGCCAGCGGGTGAAGGACACTGGCCTTAAGAAACCAGTCAGTGTCATGCACCCGGAGTCACACACACACGGAGCCTCATTGGTGAAGGAGTGCGGAGCCCGTACAGCCGGCGGCCATGTCTTCCTTCACCTGCATGAACCAAAGCAGAGTATTGCTGAGCTTTTATCTCAGCTGGAGCCAAAGCTGTCTCCAATGTGAACATTCATCGTCCCCTCACGTAAACCTCCGATCTTACCTGTCCCCGGCTGTAACAACTGACTACAGCAGAATCGCCCCATCCCTAATCTGCTGGATGAAACCAGCACAATAATCTCTGCACATTTAGTATAATCCCATTGTTTAATCCGTCCTCCAGCCCAAAATGTGACCTGGAGACATTTACACCTTTTTCTACAGGATCTATGGAGGTTCTGTGTAATCCTCTATCAGGGGCAGAAAAAAAACACAAATATCCTGTAATATTTTATCTGATAATATAAGAAATTTATTCCAATAAAACCTTCATTATTAGATGACGATCGTTACAGAAATGAATATTTATTACCAGTCACCACTTTCATTATTATTTTCACCATTTCATAAACTTTTATTCCTTCTCCCAACAAATCTTACAGTTTGTGTCGGTGGAAATATTGTAAAAAGGTATAACAAGATTTCTGCCGCCATTTTGGTTGTCACTTTTCTGTTACATTCTCAGCAACTGATCAAGAAGCAACAAAGAGGAGGATCCTGCAGCCGCGGCAGCGATTGTCCCAATATCTCCAAGTATCAAAGACGGAACGTACAATCTCTGTGTATGGATTTATCATCTGATCTCTAATATACCACCATGGAAATAACAATGATCAGGAAGAAAAGACAGATATAATACATTTCCCGTTACCTGTTACCAGTTATAGGATTGTTCACGTGGGGTTTGCAGGAGAAACATACAGTGAAAGAAATATTTATTTGATCCCTTGCTGATTTTGTAAATTTGTCCACTGACTTTTAAGGGTCGGTTAATTTTAACAGTGAGAGAGAGAATATCCAAATTAAATTCCAGAAAATCACGTTGTATAAATTATATATTATTTGCATTTTACAGAGAGTAATAAGTATTTGATCCCTCTACCACCCATTAATAGTTCTGGCTACAGACACTTGGATGCTCCTAATCCCCTCGTTCCCTGCATTACAGATGGCTCTTACATTGTCCCCTGTATAAAGCCTCCTGTCCACAGACTCCATTAATCAGTCAGACTCTAACCTCTACAACATGGGCGACCAGAGAGCTAAGGACCTCAGGGACGAGATCACAGACGTGCACAAGGCTGGAATGGAGAAGGCCATAGACCTGCACAAGGCTGGAATGGAGAAGGCCATAGACCTGCACAAGGCTGGAATGGAGAAGGCCATAGACCTGCACAAGGCTGGAATGGAGAAGGCCATAGACCTGCACAAGGCTGGAATGGAGAAGACCATAGACCTGCACAAGGCTGGAATGGAGAAGAGCATAGACCTGCACAAGGCTGGAATGGAGAAGGCCATAGACCTGCACAAGGCTGGAATGGAGAAGGCCATAGACCTGCACAAGGCTGGAATGGAGAAGGCCATAGACCTGCACAAGGCTGGAATGGAAAAAACCATAGACCTGCACAAGGCTGGAATGGAGAAGACCATAGACCTGCACAAGGCTGGAATGGAGAAGATCATAGACCTGCACAAGGCTGGAATGGAGAAGACCATAGACCTGCACAAGGCTGGAATGGAGAAGATCATAGACCTGCACAAGGCTGGAATGGAGAAGACCATAGACCTGCACAAGGCTGGAATGGAGAAGATCATAGACCTGCACAAGGCTGGAATGGAGAAGACCATAGACCTGCACAAGGCTGGAATAGAGAAAGCCATAGACCTGCACAAGGCTGGAATGGGCTACAAAACCATAAGTAAGACGCCGAGGGAGAAGGAGAAACTGCTGGTGCAATAGTAAGAAAATGGAAGAAATACAAAATGAGGGTCAATCGACATCAATCTGGGGCTCCATGCCAAATCTCACCTCCTAGGGTCTCCAGGATCATGAGGAAGATGAGAGATCAGGCTAAAGCAGGGGTGAGGAACCTTATTACTGCCGGGGGCCATTTGGAAATTTCTGCCAACCTTCGGGGGCCGCACAAAATTATCAATGTGAAAATGAACCGGCTATATTTGGTCAAACAGTTAATTAACTCACCCCTACTGTGGTGGCCGGAGTGGATTCTCTTTTGTGCAACTGTGATGTTCGGTGATACTAATCATGTTTCTATTCACAACTGCTTTTCCAGGTTTGTCGCGGTCTGGAGCGCAGGCAACTCTTTGTGATAATTAGATTGGTAGACCATATACATCACACAACAGACACAGGGACTGGGGTATATAAATCACAGGAGACTGGGGTATATAAATCACAGGAGACACATACATGACTGAAGGGGCTGTTGGCATATAGATCACATAGGAGACGCTGGGACTGCTGTTTATAAATCACATAGGAGACGCTGGGACTGCTGTTTATACATCACATAGGAGACGCTGGGACTGCAGAGGCAGAGTGTAGCCGAGGAGGCACTTTCCATTAAGCTACCGGCTGTGCCAGGAGGTCCGGAGCGGCCCGCAAAAGTTACATGGGTCACTTCGTGGGATGCCGTGACCGGTGAAACATCCACTGAAGTCCGGGCCACCTACAAGACGCAACTGCAGCCAGGAAGCGAGACACTGGGAATACCCCTCCAGAGTCCGGAGGTGGTGACGCCGGTCAAGGTAGGACCTCCAGTCCCCACAGAAGTTCTGGCCCCGGTAGAGCAACATGCCCTGGAGTTTGAAGAAGACGAGTGGGGATTTTTCTGGGAGCCGGTGAAGCCGGCGCCTCTAACCCGACGACAGTCCCCGCCGCCTGAGGTAGACCCGGTGCGAAAAAGGCTGCTGGCCGAGACCGTGGCCCGGGAGATGATAGCCGGTCCCCTTAGTGAAGAATTTGATCGGCAGTGTAGCCTTGGCACCGTGGTCAAGTTCAACCAGAGCGAGGGATACGGGTTCATAGAAGACGATGAGACCGGTGATCATTTTTTTTTATAACCGGGTCAATCTGGACATTGAAGGGTTACCTCAACGCCTCCATACACTGAACCCGGGGGAGAAAGTGAAGTTCCGGAGAGAAGTAGGATGCCGGGGCCTATTTGCCGTGGGAGTGACCTGGATGCCCACTGCCTAGGAGGCCGCACAGTGGCAACAAGAGATCGAGTGGGAGGAATGTCAGTGCCGGAGACGTACGCAGCAGAGATCGGTACTGGCTGAGACTTGTCGGCCAAGAAATACGCTGGCGGTGTCGCCAGGAGTGATTACAGAACCGGAAGCTGAGCCGGAAAAGGGAACGCCGGCGGTATTGGCGATTCGCCAGAGTATGGTGACGCACCCGGTGGTCGTTGCTGGGAGCCCACAGCCGTCCCGTCCAGCTACCCCGTCACCTCCGCCGGGAGTCGAGGGGCCAAAACCGGAGACAGAGGAATCGGAGACACCGGTTAACTATGAACCGTTCCGGAGGCTGCGCCGCTTGCCAGGCCAGTCCCGCTCCGATTACGTGAGGGCCCAGCGGGCCGAATGGCTACGAGCTTACCACCCCGTGTGAATCATAGCGACCGGAGGTGGTGGACATATCTGTGCTAAGAACCGGTATTGTTGAAAGAACCGGTGAAGATTTATAGTTGTAACAACGTTCAAGTTACCGAGCCCGGAAGGAGCCTGATGCCGGACTGTGCAAGGACTCCCTCTGTGAAGTTGACGGAGACTTTTATTGTCTGTGCTCCCTGCCTACAAAGACCGGGAGTGCTGTGAAAGCCTCCGGGCAGAAGACCAGCCAAGACCGGGAGCGCCTGTTGAAGGCCTCCGGGCAAACCTGCTGCAAAGACCGGGAGCTCCCTGGGAGGCACTCCGGGCACTTAACTTGTGCGGCTGTTGATTGTGTTTTACATGAAGGTTTTAAAGTTTTAATAAGAGATTGCCCTGCTGGTTAAGATTTTGTTTTTCAGATGCGAATCTTGCCGGGAGGATAAGGCAAAAAGAGGGGAGGAATGTAATGTCCGTCAGCGTGCTCTCTTCATCCACGCTCTGCCCCACGAAACAATCCCCTGTCCCAAAAGTGACGGCTGCGCTGGGGGTTAGCCTGATACAGGAAGGGGCCACGACTACAACCCCCGAGGCACCCCCGGCACCCCGTTACAGGCTCAGTCAATCAGTAGAGTATGAATTTAGCTCCGCCTACAGGAACAGTGTGTTAACCCTTTAGTGCTCGAAATGTCTCCAGATGCTGCAAGAACAGAACTTTGTGGATGGAAACTATACAGCACAATAAGGCGGTGCACACAGCAGTGTACGGCGATATCCAGCACCATGAGGGGAGGTTACTGCACTATATGGGGGTGTAGAGCAGTATGGATAACGTGTCTCCAGCACTACAAGGGTTACACTGCACTAACTGGACACAGAAGGGGCCGGACACCTCTAACAGCGCATGTGACGTCACCCGCAGCAGCCGCTCCCGCCTGACACCGCGGATCACAGGGAACAAAGAGCGCGTGAAACTCAGCCATTGCGCGGGAATTTCACATTCAGCGCTCAGCCAATCAGCACTCAGTACGGCCCTGGCTCCACCCACAAGCGCTCTGTGTTAACACCTTTGTGCCCGCGATATTCCCAGCTGACCCTAGAGCAGCACAGACTGCAATGATCGAGCGCAGCGCCGCTCATCTTAACATAGTCAGAAACAATCTATTTCCACTATAGAGACTGATGCACAATGCCCGTATATAGAGCGGCACTGGAGAAGAACAGGAGATGACGCAGAGGGCGGGGATATAAGTCACTTTCCATTTTCAGCTCCGCCCCTCTTTTGCTGATTGGCTGAGCGCAGAACATTTGGTGATTTTGAATTTCCCGGTTATTTTTTCTCGCTGTTTAATAGACAAATCTCCATATACTGCTGTGTACTCCAATATTGTGCTGAATATCTCCATATACCGCTATATAACCCCCATATAGTGCTGTACACCACCGTATTCTAATGTTTAGCCTTTTATAGGGCTCTATACTTCCCACAACGTGCTTCCCAAAAACCACTGCCATATAGTGCTGTACATCCTGCATCTACCACCACCATACACTGCTCTGCACTCACCACATAGAGCTGTATAAGAAACATTCACCCACATCCGGGAACATCCCCATACTAGTGTATTCATACTTCACTCCCTCCATATTGTGCTCCGTCCTCTCAGCGGCGGCTCCGACTGCAATAAAACCTATTGAGAAAGGCGGTTACAGGAGCCACAGACAGGAGCGCACTGGAGACCGCAATACCCCATACAGCGCAGTATAAAGCCCTGCTATAGACAATGTGGCGGCTCTTAGAAGAGCCTTTGTGGTGTGGAGCAGCGGTGGTGATCACTTGGCGCTGGTGTACTTGGTGACGGCCTTGGTGCCCTCGGACACGGCGTGCTTGGCCAGCTCTCCGGGCAGCAGCAGGCGCACGGCGGTCTGGATCTCCCGGGAGGTGATGGTGTGGCGCTTGTTGTAGTGCGCCAGGCGGGAGGATTCCCCTGCGATGCGCTCGAAGATGTCACCGACGAAGCAGTTCATGATGCCCATGGCCTTGGAGGAGATGCCGGTGTCGGGGTGCACCTGCTTCAGCACCTTGTACACGTAGATGGCATAGCTCTCCTTCCGGCTCCTCCTCCGCTTCTTGCCGTCCTTCTTCTGAGTCTTGGTCACGGCTTTCTTGGAGCCCTTCTTGGGCGCTGGGGCGGACTTGGCGGGATCAGGCATGATGAGAGCAGAAAGATCTCTTCACTGGAGAGAGACTAATGATCCTGCTCCTCCCAGAGCGGCCGTATTTATAGCCCGGCCATGCAAATGAGCACTGCTGTCACATCGCTGTTCTATTGGTTGACAAAGGGAAACTGAACCAGCTCCGCCCCCTGCAGCTCATTGGTTGCCTCCTCTCTGCCGTCTCATCAGCAGCTTCTCTCCTCTGTATCTCCCCCATACTACAGATCTCCATACAGTGCTATAAACCCCGCAGTGTACACGGCGCTGTGCACCCGGGGCCCCGTTACTCTGCCCCCGCTCTGCAGTGACTGGTAATGCCCCGTATAACATGGAGGAAGCAGTGACTGCAGGAGCGGAGTCTCGGTGCTGAGCGGCCGCTGCTCACTCTCCTGACAGCGGCTTTTACTTCCATAATCAGATATTTCACATTAGAAGCTGCAAAAACAACAACGGAGATTGGAAAACGAGAATTAGAGGAAGAGGCGGAGCTGAAGCGTCACCAGCCGCAGTCCTCTGTGCGGTCCGCCCCGATAACTGCAGGGAAGCTCCAGCACAGAAACCACGTGGTGCCTGTAACGTGAGGGGCTTGTGGGCGGGGCCATAGCCTTTATGCAGAGTGCTGATTGGCTGAATCCCTAATTTGAACTTCCCGCTCAGTGGCCGATAGCTCCTCCCGCTCTTTGTCTCCGTCGTGTAACACGCGGCCTCAGGGCGGACGTTCTGCTGAGATCTCTACAATCCGACACAGATCTGCAGACGCTGAAGTTGGTTTTTATTCATCTCCTCATTAAAAACGAGTCTAAGAATCTGAACTAATAACAAACGCGTCACTATAAGAATGTGCAGAGCGACATCACAGCCCGATACAATCTGCAGATATTCTCCAGACAGAATACGATCTGGAGTGAGAGGATCCCCCTGCGAGATCTCCAGATCCCACAGCTTCCGACATCAGACACAGGATCCCAATAACCGTATCACAGCCCGATACAATCTGCGCCCAACCTGCAGATATTCTCCAGACAGAATACGACCTGGAGTGAGATAGGGGATCCCCTGCGAGATCTCCAGATCCCACAGCTTCTCACATCTGGAGGACAAGAGGGATAATAAAGTTGGGGGGGGGAGGGGGGTTCGAGGGGGTCAGTTTAGTGCAGAAAGCTCCATTCAGAAAGCCCGAGATTACTCCTGAGTGAATGAGATGCCATCAGACTCCGGAGACACCGCACAATGAGCCGCTCTCAATACGGGGAGAAACTGAAATAAACCGCGGGCGCGATACTACAGATACAGGCAGAGCTGCGGAAAGTAAGAACAGGAGACTCCGCAGCGCCGCCCGTCACATGTAGAGACCGCGCCCCGGACACTGCGGGGAATGAGGAGAATCAGATGCCAGGAATCAGCTCGTCTGAAGGAGGATGTGGTGGCTCTGAAAAGAGCCTTTGTGTTGTGCTGGGGGGTGCGGGACAGATCTACGCCCTCTCCCCGCGGATCCGGCGGGCCAGCTGGATGTCTTTGGGCATGATGGTGACCCTCTTAGCGTGGATGGCGCACAGGTTGGTGTCCTCGAACAGCCCCACCAGATAAGCCTCGCTGGCCTCCTGCAGGGCCATGACGGCCGAGCTCTGGAAGCGCAGATCGGTCTTGAAGTCCTGGGCGATCTCTCTCACCAGGCGCTGGAAGGGAAGCTTCCGGATCAGCAGCTCGGTGGATTTCTGGTAGCGGCGGATCTCCCGGAGAGCGACTGTCCCCGGCCGGTAACGATGCGGCTTCTTCACTCCTCCGGTGGCGGGAGCGCTCTTCCTGGCGGCCTTAGTGGCCAGCTGCTTGCGGGGAGCTTTCCCTCCGGTGGATTTACGGGCAGTCTGCTTAGTTCTGGCCATAGCTCTGTATAAACGAAAACAGAAGTGATAAGAGGAGCGGCGGGAGCAGAGTATTTATCCTCCTGTGCGCGTCCTCATTGGTCTGTGAGAAACACGCCCCCTGCACGCTATTGACTACTACCACAAAAGAAAATCATGTAGCCAATAATCATCCAATGTCTGTGACCAATCATTTTTAGAAGCTCCACCCCCCACTAACCCCGCTCTTATCCCCTCCAGGCTACACGCGGCTATGGAGCAAACGACATCGATGTAACTGCAGCTCCATCTCCCCGCACACAGCGCTGAACAGTGCAGCTCCCGCATTATCACTACATCCCCGATAACTGCTCCCGGCATCTACCGCCCCCTGTATATGACATCACCGCGCGAATCAATAGACAAGCACTGATGAAAGGGAAGCGACAAAGTGTATGCACAGGGGACAAGGTCGTGACACTGATCATACAGAGTGGACAAGGTGGTGGCACAGAAACAGCTCTGCAGGACAAGGTGGTGGCACTGATCATACAGCTCTGCAGGACAAGGTGGTGGCACTGATCATACAGCTCTGCAGAACAAGGTGGTGGCACTGATCATACAGCTCTGCAGAACAAGGTGGTGGCACTGATCATACAGCTCTGCAGGACAAGGTGGTGGCTCTGATCATACAGCTCTGCAGGACAAGGTGGTGACACTGATCATGCAGCTCTGCAGGACAAGGTGGTGGCACTGATCATACAGCTCTGCAGGACAAGGTGGTGACACTGATCATAAAGCTCAGCAGGACAAGGTGTGACACTGATCATACAGCTCTGCAGGACAAGGTGGTGACACTGATCATACAGCTCTGCAGGACAAGGTGATATGATCATACAGCTCTGCAGGACAAGGTGGTGGCACTGATCATACAGCTCTGCAGGATAAGGTGGTGACACTGATCATACAGCTCTGCAGGACAAGGTGGTGGCTCTGATCATACAGCTCTGCAGGACAAGGTGGTGGCACTGATCATACAGCTCTGCAGGACAAGGTGGTGTCACTGATCATACAGCTCTGCAGGACAAGGTGGTGGCTCTGAGAAGAGCCTTTGTGGTAGGAGGACAGAGCGGCTCCCGCTTATTTCTTGGCCGCGGGCTTCTTGGCTTCAGTCGCCTTCTTAGCCGGACTCTTGGCAGCTTTGGGTTTTGCCGCCTTCTTAGCCGGACTCTTTGTCACCTTCTTGGGCTTTGGAGCGGCCTTCGGCTTCTTGGGGCTCTTTGCCGCTTTCTTGGCGGCTGCTGCGGGCTTCTTGACCTTTTTCGGGCTCTTTTGGCCGCGGCCGGAGCCTTCTTGGGCTTCTTCGGAGATTTGGCCGCTTTCTTGGCTGCCGGCTTCTTAGGCTTGGCCGCAGCTGCTGGCTTCTTCTTGGCCGCTTTGTCCTTCGTCTCCTGCTTCTTGTTCAGCTTGAAGGACCCGGAGGCGCCGCTGCCCTTCACCTGGAGCAGGGAGCCCTTGTTGACCAGAGCCTTGATGGCCAGCTTCAGGCGGCTGTTATTCTTCTCCACATCGTATCCTCCGGCAGACAGAAGCTTCTTCAGGGCGGCCAGAGACACCCCACTGCGCTCCTTGGAGGCGGACACGGCTTTCATGATCAGGTCGGAGGCGCTGGGACCGGAGGTTTTGCTGCTTTTCTTGGGGGCCCCGGATTTCTTCGGCGCCTTCTTCGCTTTGGCGGCCGGTTCGGCGGGAGGAGGAGCGGAGGCCGGTGCGGTCTCTGCCATCGTGTGAGCGAGAAGTAAACACAGAAATCTACTGAGAGAGAAATACTGAGGCTGAAGCTGGAGGCGCCTGTTATATATAGTCTTACTGCGCACTGATTGGCTGCTGAGCTGAACCCTCCTGAGCTTCTATTGGCTGCCACTCAGCACAGGCCCCGCCTTCTCCCGGCTGAGCCCAGTGAAGCTCCGCTCTCCCCTTGTGCTTCCCTGCCCGGGATAAAAGCTCTATATTATCGGCTACAGCCGGACGGGTGAGGAGCTTCCGCCATCACTTCTCCTCCGCCATCATCTCCGCGGAGCGTGTGTGGCCGTCACTGCCAGAGATGCCGGGAAAGAGCGGAGAGGATCCCGGGATCAGCGCCGCCGTCCTCCGGATCTGCTCATCACTGAGTGTCCGGGAAGATAAACCTGCTGCGGGAGCTCGTCCTCCTATTCCCGGCTCTTGTCACCACCACTGAGATCTTTACTACAATATATATCGTGCAGGAAGCGGATTGTACGATGTGGGGGCGACCTGGAGCTGCTGACAGCCCAGAAGGGTAACACAGGCGATGGCCTCCGCTGCCTGCACCTCCCGGAGCTGGGATATAAATCTATCCCGTGTGTGCAGAGTATTGGGGGGAGGACACGTCCCACATTAGTGGATCACACCCGGAGGAGGATGAGTGCGATCTCCGGCACAATATTGTGTCTTATCCTCTGTGAAGCTTTTATCTCTGAGGCCTGTAATGGAGGGAAGAGCTGTGCTCAGGCGATGGCTTCACAATGCGACTCACTCCCCATCAGAAAGCAGAAAAAATCCGTGTGATCACAGAAATATTAATTCACACAAGTGACACCAAATATTGTGCAAAAGGTGAAATACTGAGGAAGAAGCGGAGACACAAAATGCAGAATCCACACACAGAGCACCGCTGTATATACTGCACAGACTGCACAATCAGCACCGATCAACAGCATTATAAGTGTCTATAATAACAGCAGCGTGTACAGTGTATACAGGGTATAGTGCATACAATATATACAGCACTGTGAAGTGTATATAGCTGTATATACATTATAGTCATCACTGATCAACAGCTTTATAAGTGTCCATAATAAGAGAACATGGTGTACAGTATCTACAGTGTATAATGTATACAATAGTATGTACAATATATTCAGCACTGATCAATAGCCTTGTAAGTGTCCACAATGATATTTGAGGGTCTGCAGTCTGTACAGGGTATAGTGTATACAGCAGTATGTACACTATATTTAGCACTGTGTACAATATATGCAGCAGTATGTACAGTATATACATACAGTATATACAGCAGTGTTTACAGTATAGTGTCCTCCTATGTCTACTTTGTACAGACTTGCAGAGAAGAGCAGAAGGAAAATCATCCTGATGTATCTGTGAACTTTGCAGAATTTCCCAATAATTGCTGGGAACAGTGGAAGACTATGTTTGCTACAGAGAAGGGAAAGTTTGGTTATGGAAGTGAAATGAAAGCTTACATGCCACCAAAGGAAAAACAGGAAAGAAGTTTAAGGACCAAATGCTCCCTCTGTTTTCTTCTTGTTTTGCTCTAACTTCCGTCCTGAAATCAGAGGGCAGCAGCCAGGTCTGACCATTGGGGACGAGGCAAAGAAATGAGGAGAGATGTGGAATAACATTTCATCAGGGAACAAGGCTCCTCACGAGAAGCAAAAAAACAAAATGAAGATGTGGATATGGCGCTGTATCGGTCCAAAGGCAAACTAGATACAGCAATAAACGTCCTTGCTGAGCCTGAAAAGTGCAAGAGAGGAGGATAATGAAGAAGAGGAGCAATGAGCAATCTCAATCAGTCTGTTTGTGTCAATAGCATGTATCCCCTGTACGTCCCATTCACTGAACGTGTAATGAATGTCGTCCTCCAGAAAAAAAAACATACATTTTTTCACGTTTCTTTAATTTGAAGTTAAAGATTAACCTTTATGTATTGATTTAAAATCAATTCCTATAATTCCCTAATGCCTCTATTATAGATTTGAACAGATCTTATAATGCTGATAGATTAATAGATCTTAGAGGGACCAACGCATAGTATGCACCACCAGCCAGAAGAGTGAACATTTCTACTATCACTGGGGAGACTGGGGGGCACAGAGATCACTGGGGAGACTAAGGGGGGCACAGAGATCACTGGGGAGACTAAGGGGGGCACAGAGATCACTGGGGAGACAGTACAGATCACTGGGGAGAAAGGAGGGGAGCAGAGCGCTGGGGGCACAGGCAGACCCGGGGGAGCTTGGAGGCAGTTAGAGAACTGGGGGAGGCCTGGATCACTGAGTGCTGGAGGTGGCTGCGGGCATGGAGAGCGCTGCCGGCGCACAGAGAGGAGCCGCTGCCGCCGGGCACAAGGAGCCGCCGCCACCGGGCACAGGTATCCACCGCCGCCGCCGGGTACAGGGAGCCGCCGCCGGGAACAGGGAGCCGCCACCGCCGCCGGGAACAGGGAGCCTAAAGGTCTATAGCATTATATCTGGATATGCAGCACTATATTTAAGTATACAGCACTACATGGCGGTGTATAGCACTGTTTTTTATTCCCTCTTTGCCAACCTATTTATAGCAGAAAATTACACAACATGCAGCACTATATAGCGTATGCAGCACTATATGGCGTGTGCAGCACTATATGGCGAGGATACAGCGTTATATGAGGATATAAGTGATTCAAACAGACATCGTTCTATTTAGTAGAGAAAGTCATGTAACCAATAGAGCCTAATAAGCTCCGCCCCCTGCAGCTCATTGGTGTTTCCACAAGTCTGATTTCCATTGCCCGCTTCAGATCTGTGCAATGACAGGGGAGGAGGGCGGAGCATCAGCCTATATATGTCAGTAGTAGCTGTTCTCGTCATTAGTTGCTTTCTTATTTCTTAGCTGGAACGATTATGTCTGGACGCGGCAAACAAGGAGGGAAGACCCGAGCTAAGGCCAAGACCCGCTCATCCCGGGCAGGACTGCAGTTCCCGGTCGGTCGTGTGCACAGGCTTCTCCGCAAGGGCAGCTACGCCGAGAGGGTGGGCGCCGGCGCTCCGGTCTATCTGGCCGCTGTGCTGGAGTATCTGACCGCTGAGATCCTGGAATTGGCCGGCAATGCCGCCCGGGACAACAAGAAGACCCGCATCATCCCCCGGCACCTGCAGCTGGCCGTGCGCAATGACGAGGAGCTGAACAGGCTGCTGGGTGGGGTGACCATCGCCCAGGGAGGCGTCCTGCCCAACATCCAGGCCGTGCTGCTGCCCAAGAAGACGGAGAGCAGCAAGAAGGGCAAGTGACGCCGCTGACCCCGCATCCTCCACAACACAAAGGCTCTTCTAAGAGCCACCACCCCGTCCTCACAGGAGCTGGCCCCGTCCTCACAGGAGCTGGCCCCGTCCTCACAGGAGCTGGCCCCGTCCTCACAGGAGCTGGCCCCGTCCTCACAGGAGCTGGCCCCGTCCTCACAGGAGCTGGCCCCGTCCTCACAGGAGCTGGCCCCGTCCTCACAGGAGCTGGCGCCGCTCATCTATTGTGTCTGGATAATGCTGGAGTTTAGGCAGGAATATAGCAACAGGCAGTGTACTGTGTATGAGAAGGGTGGAACAGTGGGTATAGGTGGCACTAATGTTTATAATATGGGTTTCTGCTCCGGTCCTTTATACACGATCCCCTCCCCCACCCTTCATATCTGTAGTGGGAGGCGCTGAGTCAGCCGCTGTTCTGGTCTTTCTCCGGGTAGTTGGGGCCGGTGATGGGTGTCGGGCATTAGATGGGTATAATGTGGGCAGATTCTGCTCCTCTGCCAGCGGCTCCTGATGACCTCATTACCCATGTGCAGTGTGGCGCACGGACACTGCCGCTCACAGTGGATCTATATACAATCACTGCAGACAATGTGTGATAGGAAATTCCATTACTGCATCTAAACACTGAGCACATGAAATGTGAGCGGCGTCACTGCTGTATGGAATATACGGGATAATAATGGAGACACTTGTGGATTCCTGAGTAGAGATGAGCGAATCGGTCGCGGTTCGGCTCGAGGTCGGTTCGCCGAACGGGGGTCGAACCTATAGGCTATAATGGGAGGCAATCACAAACACATAAAAATGCATGATAAATGTACACAAACAGTTAATAAACATTGCCATAACACTTACCGGTCCCCGCGATCCCTCCTGCACTCTGTCTCCTGCCGCTATTCCATCCGATGATCGCTGAATCCTCCCGGTGACCAGCACTGCCAGCAGAGAAGCAGGACCTATCGTGACGTCAAAATAGCCATGTGACCAGTCACGTGGCTATTATCTCATTGGCTACAGACTGGTCACATGACTATGACACGTCATGTAGGACCTGCGAGTGCATCTCTCCGGTACACGGTGCACATATGTAAAAAACACAAAAAACCTGAGCTGAAACAATGTTCAGTAAACATGCAACATTAAGCATGTGAATTGCAGCCTTAAGACTAGAAAAAAACCAAAGAGAAAATTGCATGAAAAATACCCTGACTATAAATAAATAAATTGCAAGTGCTTAATAACAGGGTACTTAGTATATACATTTTTGCAAAAAGGTAAAAAGCTGTCTCACCTCGTCACGGTGTACCCATCTGAGACAGTCCCTAACCTACTGAAGTTAAAAACATTATCAATACCTGACTTGTGTCATGTCAAAACTCCAATATGAATGGTAAAGTGGTTAGCTGGGTCCCAGATTAAATACACAGTGACGTGAGACGCAATTAGTTGTTCAGTCTCAGTATTAGCACTTGCAATTTATTTATTTATAGTCAGGGTATTTTTCATGCAATTTTCTCTTTGTTTTTTTTCTAGTCTTAATGCTGCAATTCACATGCTTAATGTTGCATGTTTACTGAACATTGTTTCAGCTCAGGTTTTTTGTGTTTTTTGTATGTTATCTTGCTTTATTGCAAGTTGGGGGCGCAGCCCTCCTAATACTGAGACTGAACAACTAATTGCGTCTCACTTCACTGTGTATTTAATCTGGGACACAGCTGACCACTTGCCACCATTCATATTGGAGTTTGACATGACACAAGTCAGGTATTGATAATGTTTTTAACTTCAGTAGGTTAGGGACTGTCTCAGATGGGTACACCTTGACGAGGTGAGACAGCTTTTTACCTTTTTGCAAAAATGTATACACTAAGTACCCTGTTATTAAGCACTTGCAATTTATTTATTTATAGTCAAGGTATTTTTCATGCAATTTTCTCTTTGTTTTTTTTTTACGGTGCACATATGTGTATCGCCGTGTACCGGCGATATGCTCTAGCACACGGTCGACTCCCCGTTCCGTTAGGGACCGGCTGACACAGCCGGTCATTAACGGAGATCACCGTTGCCATAGCAACGCAGTTAGCGGTGACGTCACCGCTAACTGCGGCTCCGGGAGCACCGTTGCTATGGTAACGCGTCTGTCAGCGTTACCGCTGTCACCGCTAGCAGCACTGATCACTCACGGAGTGAAGGCTGCACGCTGCTTCCCGATTGTAGTGAGGATTGTAGTGAGGATGAGGTGCCCCAGCCCATGATGGGCTGGGGCACCTCATCCTCACTACAATCCTCACTACAATCCTGAAGTGCAGTTTCTTCAAATTCATTTAAAGGCACTTGGAACGCTGAAATTGCTGCTTATAATTTAAGCCTCTATTAAAAACCTCTTATCAGCGCTGGTTTATTGGGGATTTATTGGGCTGACAGGGGCTAATAAAGATGGAGTCTCTAATGTGTCTGTGTATTTATTTCTATTAAAGTATTTTTTCTCTGTGTGGTGTCTTTTTTTTAACCCTTTATTGGAGATTCTTAATGGCCGGGTCAAACGTGCCTGACATTAAGAATCTCTGGCTTAATACTGGCTAGTAAAACAAAGCCAGTATTAACTCATGATTACCCAACAAGCCACCCGGCTCCAGGGCTGTTGGAAGAGTTGGATACAGCACCAGATGATGGCGCTTCTATGAGAGCGCCATTTTCTGGGACGGCTGCGGACTGAAATTCGCAGCAGAGGCGCCCAAAAACCTCGGGCTAACCTGTGCTGCGGATTCCAATCCCCAGCTGCCTAGTTGTACCCGGCTGGACACAAAAATGGGGCGAAGCCCACGTCATTTGTTTTTTAATTATTTCATGAAATAAGTGAAATAATTAAAAAAAAAAAGGGCTTCCCTATATTTTTGGTTCCCAGCCGGGTACAAATAGGCAACTGGGGGTTGGAGCTGCATGCTGTACCTGGCTAGCATACAAAATATGGCGAAGCCCACGTCATTTTTTTGGTGGGCAAAAAACTTCTGCATACAGTCCTGGATGGAGTATGCTGAGCCTTGTAGTTCTGCAGCTGCTGTCTGCTCTTCTTCATACAGACACACAGCAGCTGCAGAACTACAAGGCTCAGCATACTCAGCATACTCCATCCAGTACTGTATGCAGAAGTTTTTTGCTGAAAAAATTATGTGGGCTTCGCCATATTTTTGTATGCTAGCCAGGTACAGCAGGCAGGTACGGCTGCCCCCAACCCCCAGTTGCCTATTTGTACCCGGCTGGGAACCAAAAATAAAGGGAAGCCCTTTTTTTATTATTTCATGAATTTCATGAAATAATTAGAAAACAAATGACGTAGGCTTCGCTCCATTTTTGTGTCCAGCCAGGTACATCTAGGCAGCTGGGGATTGGAATACGCAGCACAGGTTGGCCTGAGCTTTCTGGGCCCCACTGCTGCGAATTGCAGTCTGCAGCCGCCTCAGAAAATGCCACTTTCATAGAAGCGCCATCTTCTGGCGCTGTATCCAACTCTTCCAGCACCTGCCTGCTATACCTGGCTAGCATACAAAAATATGGCGAAGCTCACGTCCTTTTTTTGTAGTTTTTTGGCCAAAAAATAAAAAAATGCTTCCCTGGAGTTTCCATTGCCAGTGAAGGTAACACCAAGCAGTGGGGGTTAGCAGCCAGTAGCTGCTTGGATTACCCTTAGCTAGCAATACAAAAAATGCAGCGGGAGCCCATATATATTTTTTTTAATTATTTATTTAAATAACTAAAAACAAAATGGGCTTCCCTGTATTTTGATTGCTGGACATCACAGAGCTGTAAAAATAAATCTTTAAAAAAAATGACGTAGCGCTCCACGGTATTTTTGATTCTCAGCGCAGATAAAGCAGACAGCTATGGGTTGCCACCCCCATCTGCCTGTCGTTACCTTGGTTGGCAATCAAAATACAGAGAAGCCCATTAATTTTTTCTATTTAAAAAATAGTTAAAAAAAAAATGACGTTGGGTCCCCCCATTTTTGATAGCCAGCTAGGGTAAAGCAGACGTCTGTAGACTGAAAACCACAGCTGGCAGCTTTACCGTGGTTGGGGATCCAATGTGGAGGTCCCCCCAGGCTCTTTTTTTATAATTATTTTATAAATATTAATAATTACACAAAAAAAGTAGGGTCCCCTCCAAATTGGATCACCAGCCAAGGTAAAGCGGACAGCTGTGGTCTGGTATTCTCAGGGTGGGAAGGTCCATAGTTATTGGGCCTTCACAGGCTAAAAATAGCAGGCCGCAGGCACCCCAGACGTGGCGCATCTGTTACGGGGGGACCGGCAGATTAGGACCAGGGGGTATATATCCTAATCGCCAGTCGGGGCCCACCGTGCTCCAGATGACAATGGAGCTGCTGGCACCTGAGGGTTAGGCGGAGAGTATAGAGCTGGATGGCTCTGAGATAACCCAGGAACTCTGGGAACCGGTCACGTGTGTTGGGACACGTCAGACCGGACGACAACCCGATTAGCGTTTTGGTGCACCTAGCGCTACACCAACCACGTGTGCAGGAAACACGTCAGGCCGGGTGGTAACCAGGTAGCGTTGACCGGAAGACCGCCACGAAAGCGCCCTGTCGGCCACGTGTGTAGGACACGTCAGGCCGAGCGGTCCTCCGATTAGCGTTTCTGGCCACCTCTCGACTGGCCACGTGTGTGTAGGACACGTCAGGCCAGATGGGTACACCAGTAGCGTTGACCGGGAAGCCGAGGAAAATAAGGAACACCCTGTTAACTCCACAGGGGTCCTGGAGTACGCTGTCCGTGCGCGTAGGGGGCACAACCGGACAGGTGGCGCAGCAGGTGCGTTGTCCGTGTGCGTAGGGGACACAATCGGACAGGTGGCGCAGCAGGTGCGTTGTCCGTGTGCGTAGGGGGCACAATCAGACAGGTGGCGCAGCAGGTGCGTTGTCCGTGTGCGTAGGGGGCACAATCGGACAGGAAGCACAGCAGCCGCAGCCCAGTTAACGCCACTGGGCTGCTATAGCAAGACTGGAACGGCAGGAGGGAAGCACGGCGCCTGACCCTGATGTGCCGAGCCACGAATCTTGGCGTGACAGGCACCGTTCGCCTAACCCTACCTACCGCTTCCCAACATAGGCTTATGCCGCAATGAGGCTCTAACATGGAGGTGTGCTCTGACTGAGCAAATGTGAAGACTGCGCACCTCCATGTTGTCTCCAGCCCCTTTTATAACCTGGGTCCGCCCCAAACCCAGGGTGGAACCACCAAGGTCCAATAGCAGAGTGCCATGTCATCAATGACGTCACATGCGACCTATCTGGAACCGCCACGTCATTGATGACCTCATGGCAGCCACGCCCCAAACACTTCACCAGTCATCGTCTGACGACCAATACTGAGGTGCCAGATCATAGGGGCGGGCCTCTGTGAGCCAGTCCGGAGTTGCCACGTCATCAGGACACCTGACACCCTCTGCCCTATCAGGACCTGCCACCTCACGGACATGCTCAGTGAGGTCCTTACCGGACCTAGCCTCTGATGCACTAAGTGCCTGAGCATGCTCAGTAGCCTGAGCCACAGGCTTAGAAAGCAGACTATCAGTTTGAGCATGCTCAGTAGCCTGAACTGAGGACTTAGTCTCAGACATAACACAAACAGGCTGAGCATGCTCACTAGGCAAAACACCAGGCTTAAACTCTGGCTGGGGTAAATCGGCGCACGCATGCGCACTAGCCGCCTCTCCACACTTAGACGTGGTGGAAGGAACAGCCAACTGGACGACCCGAGGCACGGCCAAGAACGGCAGCCGGCGCCTGGGCGCAACAGGAACTGCAGCAGGCGGCGCCGGTTCGTAACAGCATCCACTAGATGCGCCAATCCTGGCGCTTCACCCCAGCTCATCCCGTGCCCTGGTGCAGTGGCAAACGGGGTAATAAATTGGGTTGATACTAGCTGTAAAGTCACCTGAGATCAAGCCCAGCAGTTTGTGATGTCATGGCGTCTATTAGATACCCAACATCATAAACTGTCAGTACTAACAAAAACAAAAAATCGACAAAAGAAATTTATTTGAAAAAACAGTCCCCAAAACATTTCCTCTTTCACCAATTTATTGTAAGAAAAAAAATAAAGGGGTCCCACGACGACTCTGGACCGTCTAGAATATGGGGGGGAGACACTCAGGGAACGTATCCGCCATTTTCTAGGAGTGCGGACCCTTCATGTGAGGAGTGTGGGTGCAATGAATCTGCACTCACTCTCCCCGGGTCCACAGCAGCAGAGTCCATGTCGTAATGGTTGCTACCAAAGCTGCAATGCCCTGCTCATGAGGTAAGGGCATGCCTAATCAGGAGAACTACTGTAGAGGAAGCTCTGCTCACTGGTATATAGGTGCTCAGAGGTAATAATAGATAAAATTAGTGAGTAACCTCGGCACTCTAAATCTCCCAGACTAAGTCAGTAAGTCACAACGGATAGTAATGCAAAATCACTCTTTATTGGTCCGTATTAAGAAAAAAAAAATTTCATAAGCATATATGTTTTTGTCCAAAACAAGTTACAAATGACGTTTCGGCCTGAGCCTTCGTCAGATTGGACTTATCTGCATGTAATCATGAAAAATGACAATAATCAGTATCACATAAGAGTGAGAGAACAATAACATAAACTCGAACAATGTAGAGGTACAATTGGGATGCAGCAAAAAAATTGCAACACAGCAAAAAATGAAACACATGATACAAATGTCATAATACAGTACAAGGACAATATAGTAATGACAAATATGGTGTCAGAGTAGGCTTAGACAGCTCTGGTACGAAAGAGATGTCAATCATAAAGTAACATGTGCAGTAGGTGTAGAGCTACACTATGCATGGCAGAGCTAATGGGTAGACCGACCATAGAAAAAGAACGGAGAAAAAGTGGAGAAAAAGTGAAGAAAAAGTGGAGAAAAAGTGGAGAAAAAGTGGAGAAAAAATGTAGAAAAAATGTAGAAAAAGTGGAGAAAAAGTGGAGAAAAAGTGAAGAAAAAGTGGAGAAAAAGTGAAGAAAAAATGTAGAAAAAGTGGAGAAAAAGTGGAGAAAAAGTGGAGAAGAAGTGGAGAAGAAGTGGAGAAGTGGAGAAAAAATGTAGAAAAATTGGAGAAAAATGTAGAAAAAGTGGAGAAAAAGTGGAGAAAAAGTGGAGAAAAAATGTAGAAAAAGTGGAGAAAAAGTGGTGAAAAAGTGGAGAAAAAATGGAGAAAAAGTGGAGAAAAAGTGGAGAAAAAGTGGAGAAGTGGAGAAGAAGTGGAGAAGAAGTAGAGAAGTGTTTGTTCATGCCAGATGGGAGATAAATAATTTTTTACCGGCGCTGTCATTTACTGTAACGTGATCATCGGTGTACGGTGTATACCTGTGATCACGTGAGCGGGGACCGGAAAAACCGTCCTGAATCATGATCTCCAGGGTCTCAGCTAGCCATGAAACCCCGGAGATTTTCTGACGCTGGGGGGCGTTATTCACTTATTTCTGCCTGCTGTTTATAAACGGCAGATCAGAATAAGGCTACATTAACACGACCGATCCATTTTTGTGGTCTGCAAAAAACAGTCCGTTTTTTTTCACGGGTGCATCCGTGTGGCATCCGTTTCCTTTCCGTATACGGTCCGTATGTCATCTGTTTGTCATCCGTGTGCCTTCCGTTTTTTTTGTGTACTGCAAAAAAACTGAATGAGGGTAAATGCATAAATTTACCCAGGATCCATAGCTTCATCCTACATGAGGCGGTCACATGTTCACTCCAGTGCCATTTTCTACAATTAAACTTCACAGACTGAAATAGAAACTAACACTTCCTTCTTTTTTTTTTCCCCTATTTCAACCCTACGGTGTTATACACCAAAAACTGCATACATTATACATAAAACATCTTCCAGTGTCACTTGGGTGATAAGGTACACGCACCCTCACTGTAAACCTGCAAACCTGGCTCCTTTACTGGCCAGAAAGAATCCCCAGCTTTAATCTGGGCGAAAACATTTTTCAGGGAAAACTATATACGACATATTATGTCAGGGAGAGAATTCACGATATACATACACCTCCATGAGAACGGTCTATCGACTACTCAATAATTCCGATTAAGACCAAAGTTTAGGGGTCTTCCCCAATGTATTCAATTCTAGATAAGAATACATTGACATCCACAAAAAACAAGACCAGTGAGTACGCATACAACGTTCAACTCACTGCTTAGCAGGAAAACCGTACCAGGTAACAGTCAGGGCTCTTTCACCCACTTTTTCCTTAACACTGCACCTGTACATCAGGTCCAAGGTATCAAACATCAATTATTGATGACACGTCACTCATAGGTGTATATATCTCAGTTTTCCTTCACAAGGACTGCAGCCTCTTGAGGCTTCCATGTCACATATTTAGGGCGTTCTTGTCCGGGACTATAGGAATAATGGTGTGATGCCATGTGTGGCCTGACGTCCTCAAATAAGGACAGCACCTGTGGTTTACCTCTACTAGGGACAGTGTTGGTGGTGGGGTGGATCATTGTTAAATCATTGTCATCTTCCTGCCCCCCCTCGGTGGCTTCTGTTGCTCCAGCAACAAATAGGCCAGTGGCCTTGGGACTTAAGATGGCTGGAAAAGGGAACTAGGTGCGGCCCGACCTGAAATGATGTCCGGGCACTCTAGGGAGGGCGTTTGGTGGGCAGGGGGACAAACTACACAAGTCCAACCCTTTGGGGACGACTTATGAGGAGGGGGCATTGCTTCCTAATGGGCTTGGCCACTTCCTGAGGTGCCATTTTCTGATCTGGTGCAATATAGAAATATCTACTATCTCCATCACATTCCTCTTTCCATGCCAATTTCCTAACATCTTTTGACGTTCTATACCATGCCTCAGCATCCATAAGGAGATCTTTATCTTTCAAGATCCCTCGCTTATTTAACAAAACATCTTTCCATTCTTGCTCCTCTAATCTCCCTTTCTTGGCAGTGATTCCTGCCACCTTCAAGAGCGACTTCATATTTTTAACATACTTCCTTCCTTCTCGTTCGCTTACTAATTCTTCTGCCGTTAACTTGACAGGTGTGGACTGATTAGACCCCATGCTTCAAGGTTACACGACCTAAAACTAACACGTCAACCTGGATGTCTGATCTGCCGTAATCCACTTTATTTCCTGGACCAGCGACTATACACATCCACAGAATACACAGAATTTCTACCTCAGTCCACAAAACACAACACAAACGGGTTGTCCTACCAGGAAGAGTCACGTGGGTGATAGAAACTAAATTCACCCTCACTATCTCTGACTTCATGTACTAGTAACCTCTGTTCACACTACATACATCTTCTTTGAACGATCCGTCCAGAACATCAATAATACTGTTTAAAACCAAAGTCAAGGGATTCTGCCAATGATCCTCCTACCTAGGATCGCGGAGAACATCAAATTCCACCGGATACAGTCAGGGTCTTACCATGACGCTGTACCGGCCAAAACCAATCCCCCTATCGTCTCCTCTCTGTGGAAGACGCACTAGGATACAGCCAGGGCGCTTACCGTAACTCGGTACCTAGCCTTCAGTCTTATCAATTACTGACTGTCCACCGGACACGTCACACACCAGTGTATACACTATATACATAAACAGCATACTTCAAAGTACAGCTTCAGAGGTTTTTTTTCCTCCACTCATAGAAGAAACAGCTTCAATATATCAAAGTACCCGTTCCCGTAACACAACTTCCTCTTTTTGCATAAACCAGCAAGTACGAACAAATCACATAGAACTTCCTCTTTTTGCAGCCAGCCTTGCTGCAAACACAGTGATTAGAGCGATACCAGCAAGTACTCCACCTGCTGCAAATAGACAGACTTTCATTTCAACAGGTAGACACAGGTCAACACAATGACATAACAATAAGGACACTATATACACCATCCAGGTGGCTGATCTCACCTGCAGATATAACCATATATATATCCATATATCCAGCGTATATAACAACTTCCTCATTTTCCCCTGCAGCTAAGTCAGAGAAAAATAACATAGAACTTCTGCTTTTCTCCAACGAGCAGACAAAACCTCAAACCACATTACATTTCATGTGATTTACAATTACATTACAGACAGCTTAAGGTGAACCTGACCACCTTGGTGTGAGATCTCTTAGGACGGCTTATCTCATGCGAGATGGCGGTCATTAGGTCAGAATGCAGAGGAGGAGGGGACTGGAATCTGAACGCCAATGATAGAAATATAAATAAAAATAAAAACAAAAATATTAATGGAGACGTAAATGAGGGTCGAGATTTTGGTTTGAATCTCATCACTACCTATAGTAGTGACAATATGGCTATCAAACATATTTTATCCAAGCATTGGGACATTTTGAAAAGTGATCCCATCCTCACTCCTATTTTACCCCTTACCCCGGGTATTACTTTCAGGCGGGCCCCCACCATCAAAAATATTGTAGCACCTAGCAAACTAAGAAACAGATCTTTTAAAAATACACTTGTAACTAAAACGGGTGCCTTCAGATGTGGATCAAAAAACTGTCTATGTTGCAAGAGCATCTATCATGGTAGAACCACATTCTGTTCATCAAATAGTAATGAATCTTTCAAGATCAGAAAACACCTAACATGCCAGTCTGATTTTGTTGTCTATTTGGTTGATTGTATATGCGGCAAACAATATGTGGGCAGAACGAGCCAGGCTGTTACGGTTGCTGCGAGCACTGGAGACTATGTCCAGATTTCTTGCTACTGCACATGTGCGAGCGCTGGAGACTAAGTCCAGATTTCTTGCTACTGCACATGTGCGAGCGCTGGAGACTAAGTCCAGATTTCTTGCTACTGCACATGTGCGAGCGCCGGAGACTAAGTCCAATCTTGGAGCCATTGCACATGTGCGGGTGACATCATCGCTGACACGAGGTCACATGTCTCTGACACCTTCTATGCCGATTGGTCGCTGGTCATGTGCTTGTGACGTCTTGCTCGGTGATAGGCCAGCATGACGTCACTCCTGTCGTTCTGGCAGCGGATTGGCTCTGGTGTCCTCCATCTTGGATGAGGCACAGAGTCTATATAAGACCCTGACACACGCCGCATGGTGCTCAGTCATCTTGGTTCATGCATATGAGTAGACGCTCTGTGCGCGTTCCTCTAGGCATTCCTCTGTCTATGCTAGGTGAGCGCTACCGGCAGGGTAGCATTCTTATACCTTACAGCTTCGGCTGCTGTCCATATCCTTACCTCTTAGGGGAGCGGACATAGGCAGGTGCCTGAGGCACATGGTCTGGCTGGGCCTTGTGATTCTACTCGTAGGTGGACGTTGCCGCTAGGGTAACGTTCCTTATACTGCGTCTGGCAGTTGTTCGTATCCTCGCACACTAGGGGAGCTAACAGAGGTAGGAGCTTTGTGCGGCTTACGCTGCTGTTCGTCTCTTTTGCACCACTAGAAGAGCGGACCTAGGCAGGTGCCATATCTAGTGGTTCGTGTCCTCGCACACTAGTGGAGCGAACGCAGGTAGGAGCTTTGTGCGGCTTACGCTGCTGTTCGTCTCTTTTGCACCACTAGAAGAGCGGACCTAGGTAGGTGCCATTTCGCACACATTGCCTTTGTCTCTGTGATTATTAACAGAGATCATTCCACACACCCTCCAAGTAAGGGAGGAATTGCTTTACTTACTTATTATATCCTTCTGTGAGTTAACAGAGGTATTGCACTCTGCCATAGTCTGCAGCAAAGTCTTTGCACGGTGGACCCTGACTGTCTGATACTCCTTTCGGTTATTATCAGACAGCCCCCCGTAACACAGGCTCTCCATAATAGGCTGAATTCGCATCGCCATAATATTAAAACTGGTTTTCTCCTGCATGGGCTCTTGTACATGAGAAAAAATTAGAATTCAAGATCACCCCCATTGAACAAATTGACCCTATTGAGCACAATAGGACTGAAGCCTTAAGTAGGAAAGAGTCATTCTGGATACACAAACTAAACACTTTAAAACCTTTTGGCTTAAATGAGGTATCAGATCTTTTTTATTAGGCTCCAACCTTGTCAAACCATTGATATTGTTTCCATCTTTGTACATATTTATCTTCAGATCCTTTCATTTCATTTTAATGTCAGGTTCCCTCAAGCCAGTCCCCAGTGACTATTATATGCTCTTGATGAATCCATATTTGAAAAGATTATTATAAATTATAAATTTTGCTTTCACATTTTTTTATGTATTTAATCTTTTGCTCTAGTGACTACATTGCTTTCCTGACGATCCCATGTATGATAAGACCAATATGATTTTATGCTTTTATCATATTTTAACCAGAAGTTTATATTGTGCATTTTTATAAGTATGAGGACATTTTATATGTGTTTTTTTGTTTGTATGTATATTTGCATTCCTAAAAACGTATTTCATCTTCTTTTAATATTTTGGATCCATTTGATTTAAATCTCCATATTATTACAACTGACCCAGAGGTCGCTTGCAAAATTAATTTGCAAGTTCCCCTTTTAAATCATGTTTTAATTCATATCTTTTCCCTTTGTCTATTTCCCATTTAAATATTTATTGTCACCCCCCTTGTTTTCCTATCTATTGTCGATATCAGTGGCGCTTCATCCGATCACTTCCCTGAGTCGTAGCCCTTCCTTTATTGGACAGTTCTTGCTTGTCTTCTCCCCACTACTCTATACCGCAGTAAGCGTTATCTTCCCAGTTCTGACCCAAGGTTACCTTTGCCGACCCAGTTTTGCTTCATGCGACTGCGCACTAAGGTTTTTTCCCACGGTTTGAACTCTTTTCACCCTGATAGTCCAGCACCCGCTCCATTCCCTCACGCATGTGTTTTTTTCTATTTTTAGTTGAACTTCATTCACCCGGACAATTGAAACTATTCCATCACTGTGGATATAATCATCCTCTTTTTCTAGTTATGGACACACATCTTTAACACTATCCTACCGAAAATCTCCACATTTCACTATTCCTTTCAACTATTAAATGACCAAGTTCAAATAGCACACAATAGGTTTCTTTTAACTATAAATTTGGATCATTTCACTACCTAAGTTTTTATTGCCCTTCTAATCACACATCGGCCCGCAGTCAAATTGGTTTGTCTGCTGTCTCTGAACAATGGTCGGGTAATGACCCCATCAGTTCGGAGATAATCTTTTTTCCTTAGTCACGGGAACACACATTTTTTCGGGAACTGTTTTACTGTGAAATTTTCACACTCTCTCATCCTGTTAACCATTAAGTGACCAGGTCCAAATAGGATAAAACAGATTCTATTATCTTTTTACTATACATCTGAATCATTTCACTAATCACGGCTTTGTTTCCCTTCTAATCACACATCAGCCCGTGGTCAATTTAGATTGTCTGTTGCTTTAGAGCAATGGTTGGGCTTTCACCCCTCCTTTTCTCTAGTATATGACCCATAGGTTCGCACCTTCCTTTTTATCATTTTCAAGCTCCCAAATATATATTTTTTCCTTACACAAGAAATAACCACAAAAAATCCAAAATTTTTTTACAATTTTTATTTCAAACTATGAATGAGTAATAATATGGAAATTTTATATATACATTTATATATATATATTAAATATTTTTTTTTTCCTTCCATGTGTCTATTGTCTCCGTGTTGTTGAGTCATCACCCTGCAATCCTGAGGGGCGATTGACGTCATAGCTGTTAACGTGGCAGTACGGATCCTTTATAAGTTACCAGCTTTTGATTGTCTGTACGATTTCTTTTTTCCCTGAAGAAGGAGACGGTCTTTTGTCTCTTAAACGCGTAGGAATGCTGTGAATAAAAGAGAAATATTATATTACTTCCAACTCAGTGGTTTTTAAGCGCGGCATATACCCGTTTTTCCTCTGTCTACCATTATATTTATATTGACCACCTTGGTGTGAGATCTCTTAGGACGGCTTATCTCATGCGAGATGGCGGTCATTAGGTGTCTAGACTGGGACAGCCCAACCCCCCCCTTCGAAATGCAAGTACACGCATGAGGTTGCAAGGTGAGATTATACAAATGTTCTCACCTGCAGCTGGAGTGCGCATCTCCACCTCTTGCGTAGTTGCCTTTCGACTGAAGGTGTCAGCACGGCTGTCCGCCATCCAGAGCTCCGTCCTAAGGTTCGTTGGGCGCCAAATGATAAGGCCATAATTTAGGTTGATGCCATTCAGTCTTGCATCCCTCTTAAACTGTCTGCAGTCCAAATTATGAGTCACCCGTGGTAGCATGCATAACCACTCTCTTTCACTCACACTAGAGACATGCTCAGATATGAATAGAAAGTAAGACTCCTTTATTCCGGAAGTTTGTACAGGTATATATAACCGGCTTATTGGCTAGGTGCCAAGAATACGTAACACGTCTCCTATTGGATAAAGTAGAACAGCTTATTCTGTGATATACAATTTACTGTAATGTGCTTGGTTCCTCATTTATATTAAGCAATGTCAGCATGATTCACTGGTCACAAGAATAGCCCAGACTGTCTGTCTGAGTCCTAAGCCAAGAGATATGTGGGGTACAGTTCAAACACCATCTTAAATCCTGTTCTTTATGGATATCTCCATGTAACAATGATATACTCATAATAATTCATAATCTTGTCCATAACAGTACGACTCTGGCTCCGCCCACACAATTCCTTCCACAGATGCTCAGTGTTATCAGCTAAGTACCCGTGATGAATCCAGCCGCCTTTAGAGCAGAATAAAAATTTAAGACTGGAGGGTTTACACCAATATGGAGAAAATATAAGCGGCTCCACATGGAGTATAAAGTGGTGTATGGAAGGAGAACACAGCACTATATAGAGATATAAAGCTTTTTATAGATAAACAGAACAATTACAGTTTACAGCAGTATATGGAAGTATAGATGGATCCGTGCTTTCCTTAACCAAGAATCTGCAAAAACATTAGTGCATGCCCTCATCATCTCCCGCCTCGACTACTGCAACCTCCTGCTCTCTGGCCTACCTTCCAACACTCTTGCACCCCTCCAATCTATCCTAAACGCTGCAGCCCGCTTAATCCACCTCTCCCCTCGCTATTCCCCAGCCTTGCCACTCTGCCAATCCCTTCACTGGCTTCCCATCGCCCAACGACTCCAGTTCAAAACATTAACCATGACATAAAGCCATGCACAACCTGTCTCCTCCCTACATCTGTGACCTAGTCTCCCGGTACCTACCTGCACGCAACCTTAGATCCTCACAAGATCTCCTTCTCTGCTCCTCTCTTATCTCCTCTTCCCACAATCGTGTACAAGATTTCTCCCGTGCATCCCCCATACTCTGGAACGCTCTACCTCAGCACATCAGACTCTCCACTACCGTGGAAAGCTTCAAGAGGAACCTCAAAACCCACCTCTTCCAACAAGCCTACAACCTACAATAGCCCTCAGTCCAGTAGACCACTGCACAACCAGCTCTGTCCTCACCTATTGTACCATCACCCATTCCCTGTAGACTGTGAGCCCTCGCGGGCAGGGTCCTCTCTCCTCCTATACCAGTCTGTCTTGTACTGTTAATGATTGTTGTACGTATACCCTCTTTCACTTGTAAAGCGCCATGGAATAAATGGCGCAATAATAATAAATAATAATAATATAGAGCACTATGGACGGTGTATAGGCACTGCACGGGGTATACTGTACTGTGTGGGCGTATACACCACTATATGGAAGGATCCAATACTTTATAGATCTACAGCACATTATGGAGTATACAGTACAGCGGGGAGATTAGGCTGTCGCATTTTAACGCATATTTTTTTTCGGGGCTGCAATAGAGCTCTGCACCGCCATAGAGCGCTGTATAACGTCCATACAGGGCTTTCTACTCAGAAAAGTGCTCTGCACCTCCATATAATGCTGGATGCCCCCTAACAGCATAAGTCACCATATAGTGCTGAATACAACTTATATATATATATATATATATATATATATATATATATCTTCACTCTGAGCCGGACCCCTCCCGCCTGACACCGAGGATCTCACAGAGCAAAGAGCGAGAGAAAAGCAGCCAGTCAGGGAATTATTCGATGCGCAGCCAATCAGCGCTAAGCAGGCCTGTCTACGTCAACAGACCCTAACCGTTAACTCCTTAGTGCCCGCGATGTTTCCAGCCACCCCTAAAGCAGCGCAGCCTACAGTGATCGAGCGCAGCGCTGATCTCCCGCCCCTCTCCGCAGCAGGAGTTATAGCTTTTCCTTAAGAGACTGTGGGCGGCTCTTAAAAGAGCCTTTGTGTTTTTGTTGTGGGGGAGTCAAAAGCATTAACCTCCGAAGCCGTAGAGAGTGCGGCCCTGGCGCTTGAGCGCGTACACCACGTCCATGGCGGTGACGGTCTTCCTCTTGGCGTGCTCGGTGTAGGTGACGGCGTCACGGATCACGTTCTCCAGGAAGACTTTCAGGACGCCGCGAGTCTCCTCATAGATGAGGCCGGAGATGCGCTTGACGCCTCCTCTGCGGGCGAGACGGCGGATGGCGGGCTTGGTGATGCCCTGGATGTTGTCCCGGAGAACCTTCCTGTGCCGCTTGGCGCCGCCCTTCCCCAGACCTTTCCCTCCTTTGCCGCGTCCAGACATCTTCCACGTAGTCAGCAGAACACTATGACTGACGAGCGCACAGTCCTCCTTTATATAGAGCGAGAGAGGACCAGAAAGAAAACAGGAATGTTGACTCTTTCAGGGGCGGAGAATTTGTATTATCGACTCCGCCCCTCCCCTGCTGTTACTTGTTTTGTTCCGCCCCTCCTCTGCTGATTGGCTGAGCTTGGCTGAGCGCAGAACTGTTGGAGATTTTGAATTTCCCGCATCTACAGTGTTAATGTTAAATATAGACACAACCTTTATTCCAATAAACTCTCTATAGCTCTGTATATTCTAATACTATTGTGAATATCTCCATATCCTGCGATAAAACCACCATATAGTGCCATAAAGCCCCATATTAGTGCTGTACACTCCCATATAGTATTGTATAGTCCCGTATAATGCTGGATGTCACCATATTGTGCTGTATAATCGTCATCCATATAGTGCACTATACTTCCTATATTGTGCTGCCCCATAAAGTGCTGTGTACCCAATATAGTACAGTAATCTCGATATAGATCTGTATACCGCCATATATCGCTGCATACCCCAAATGCAGTCCTGTATACCGCCATATACCTCTGTTTGAGGCAATCTATATGAATAAGATCCCTGGAGCTGTTAGTCATTATTTATACTGAACTCTGACCTTCATTCCAGTAAACTCCATACACTGCTGTATATTCGCATATAGCGCTGTATTGTCTCCACATACTGATGTATACGATCATATCGTGCTGTATATTCCCCATACACACTTTACTACTATATACCCTCATATAGTGACGTGTGCTGTATACCGCCATATACTCCTCTTTGGTTGATCTACATGAGATCACTTGGTGCCTGTAACCCGGAGCAGCCTGTGGGCGGGGCAAGAAACTTGCTGCAAAGTGATGATTGGCTGAAAACCGAATTTGAACTTCCCGCTCAGTGGCCGATAGCTCCTCCCGCTATTTGTCTCTATCCGGGACCTAGGGCGGACGTTCAGCTGAGATTTCTACAATCCGCCGATTCCCAGCACCCGACACAGATCTGTGCGATCTGCAGACGATGAAGTTTGTTCTTTAACTCTTTCTCACGAGTCTTAACTAATTACAAACACGGCACTATTTGAGCAGAGCGAAATCACAGCCCGATACAATCTCCGCACAACCTGCAGATATTCTCCAAACAGAGCAACGACCTGGAGTGAGGATCCCCCTGCGACATCTTCAGATCTCACAGCTCCCGACATCAGACACCGGATCCCAATAACCGCATCACAAGGCGCATGAATACCGCTGCGGAACCTTCCTCCGTCCGTCACTGATCGCTGTGATCCTGACGGGACCGGAGCCGCAAGGAGTAACCACAGCATCTCCTGCTCCAGCGTCACACAATCCGATCACTGCACCCGACACAGCAGGAATTGTAGCGTCTCCAGGATAAGTAGCGGCTATAAGAAGAGACTGTTAGAGTAGATCGGTCTAGACTCTAGAGGGTGAGAGGACAATGGAGCTTATGGGCATGGAATAAAAGAAGCTCCAACCCCCCCCCCCCCTCCTCCTCACACACACACCACATTAAGGGGGCACCGCACAGTGAGTCGATCCAAGAAATAGGACAGATGCTGGTAAGAAACCACCGGTGCGACAATCCAGATACAGGCGGACACTGCGGCTTGTGCTGACAGAGCAAAGAAAATAAGCAACAGGAGACTCCGCAGCGCCGCCCGTCACATGTAGAGACCGCGCCCCGGACACTGCGGGGAATGAGGAGAATCAGAGGCCGGGAATCAGCTCGTCTGAGGGAGGATGTGGTGGCTCTGAAAAGAGCCTTTGTGTTGTGCTCGGGGGTGCGGGACAGATCTACGCCCTCTCCCCGCGGATGCGGCGGGCCAGCTGGATGTCTTTGGGCATGATGGTGACCCTCTTGGCGTGGATGGCGCACAGGTTGGTGTCCTCGAACAGCCCCACCAGATAAGCCTCGCTGGCCTCCTGCAGGGCCATGACGGCCGAGCTCTGGAAGCGCAGATCGGTCTTGAAGTCCTGGGCGATCGCTCTCACCAGGCGCTGGAAGGGAAGCTTCCGGATCAGCAGCTCGGTGGATTTCTGGTAGCGGCGGATCTCCCGGAGAGCGACTGTCCCCGGCCGGTAGCGATGCGGCTTCTTCACTCCAGTCCGCCGGTGGCGGGAGCGCTCTTCCTGGCGGCCTTAGTGGCCAGCTGCTTGCGGGGAGCTTTCCCTCCGGTGGATTTACGGGCGGTCTGCTTAGTTCTGGCCATAGCTCTGTATAGAGGAAAACAGAAGAGATGAGAAAGAGCGGCGGAGCAGAGTATTTATACTCCTGTGCGCGTCCTCATTGGTCTGTGAGAAACACGCCCCCTGCACGCTATTGACTACTACCACAAAAGAAAATCATGTAGCCAATAATCATCCAATATCTCTGACCAATCATTTTTCTGAAGAAGCTCCACACCCCTCTCTAACACCGCTTTAATCCCCCGTAGTCCCGCCTCTGTCTCCTCCAAGTCACATGCAGGCTGCACGCGGATCTGGAGCAAACTACATCGATGTAACTGCAGCTCCATCTCCCCGCACACAGCGCTGAACAGTGCAGCCCCCGCATTATCACTACATCCCCGAGAACTCTGCTCCCGGCATCTACCGCCCCTTGTATATGACATCACCGCGCAAATCTGTAGACAGTCACTGATCACAGGGAAACGACAAAGTGTAGACACTGATCATACAGCTCTGCAGGACAAGGTGGTGACACTGATCATACAGCTCTGCAGGACAAGGTGGTGACACTGATCATACAGCTCTGCAGGACAAGGTGGTGACACTGATCATACAGCTCTGCAGGACAAGGTGGTGACACTGATCATACAGCTCTGCAGGACAAGGTGGTGACACTGATCATACAGCTCTGCAGGACAAGGTGGTGGCACTGATCATGCAGCTCTGCAGGACAAGGTGGTGACACTGATCATACAGCTCTGCAGGACAAGGTGGTGGCACTGATCATACAGCTCTGCAGGACAAGGTGGTGGCACTGATCATGCAGCTCTGCAGGACAAGGTGGTGGCTCTGATCATACAGCTCTGCAGGACAAGGTGGTGGCTCTGATCATACAGCTCTGCAGGACAAGGTGGTGGCACTGATCACCACACAGCTCTATATAGAGGCGGCTGTGCTCCTGTGTGCTCTGTACAGCGCTAGATAGAGGCGGCTGTGCTCCTGTGTGCTCTGTACAGCTCTATATAGAGGCGGCTGTGCTCCTGTGTGCTCTGTACAGCTCTATATAGCGGCGGCTGTGCTCCTGTGTGGTCTGTACAGCGCTATATAGAGGCGGCTGTGCTCCTGTGTGGTCTGTACAGCTCTATATAGAGGCGGCTGTGCTCCTGTGTGCTCTGTACAGCGCTATATAGAGGCGGCTGTGCTCCTGTGTGGTCTGTACAGCGCTATATAGAGGCGGCTGTGCTCCTGTGTGGTCTGTACAGCTCTATATAGAGGCGGCTGTGCTCCTGTGTGGTCTGTACAGCGCTATATAGAGGCGGCTGTGCTCCTGTGTGGTCTGTACAGCGCTATATAGAGGCGGCTGTGCTCCTGTGTGGTCTGTACAGCGCTATATAGAGGCGGCCGTGCTTCTGTGTGCTCTGTACAGCTCTATATAGAGGCGGCTGTGCTCCTGTGTGCTCTGTACAGCGCTATATAGAGGCGGCTGTGCTCCTGTGTGGTCTGTACAGCGCTATATAGAGGCGACTGTACTTCTGTGTGGTCTGTAGAGCTCTATATAGAGGCGGCCGTGCTCTGTGTGGAGCCTGCACAGCGCTATATAGCGGCGCGATACATACTACGATATGGGGGGTATAAAACACTGTTGGCTCTAGTCATTATCACTGCTCCGCCACATGAGGATTGGGGACGGGGCAGGAACACAGGGTCGCTCTGCACTAGTGGAGTCATCAGGAGGCGCAGGTAGAGAAGCAACTTCTGCCCACATTATACCCATCTAATGGACAGAGCCCATCACCCCAATCCCTGGAGAAAGGGCACAACAGCGGCTTGTATTCAGCATCTCTCGCTACAGACATGGAGGGTGGGGGAGGGGATCATGTATAAGATCGGAGCAGTGAATGCGGGTGACACCACATCATAAACGTTTAGTGCCACTTATACCCACTGTGCCAACCCAATAAGATACTGCATTATTCGCTCTGCAAATCCATTACTAATGACAGGAATATAACTCTCGGCGTTATACAACAGCGCCTATTACTCGGCGCAAAGCCTCAAATCATAAACGACCAGTACCACTTATACCCAATGTACTAACATCCTGATACACATTACCCTGCCTATTGCTATATTTCCCATTAACACAACATTAAGCATCAGCGGCGCCAGCTCCTGTGAGGACGGGGCCAGCTCCTGTGAGGACGGGGCCAGCTCCTGTGAGGACGGGGCCAGCTCCTGTGAGGACGGGGCCAGCTCCTGTGAGGACGGGGCCAGCTCCTGTGAGGACGGGGCCAGCTCCTGTGAGGACGGGGCCAGCTCCTGTGAGGACGGGGCCAGCTCCTGTGAGGACGGGGCCAGCTCCTGTGAGGACGGGGCCAGCTCCTGTGAGGACGGGGCCAGCTCCTGTGAGGACGGGGCCAGCTCCTGTGAGGACGGGGCCAGCTCCTGTGAGGACGGGGCCAGCTCCTGTGAGGACGGGGCCAGCTCCTGTGAGGACGGGGCCAGCTCCTGTGAGGACGGGGTGGTGGCTCTTAGAAGAGCCTTTGTGTTGTGGAGGATGCGGGGTCAGCGGCGTCACTTGCCCTTCTTGCTGCTCTCCGTCTTCTTGGGCAGCAGCACGGCCTGGATGTTGGGCAGGACGCCTCCCTGGGCGATGGTCACTCCACCCAGCAGCCTGTTCAGCTCCTCGTCATTGCGCACGGCCAGCTGCAGGTGCCGGGGGATGATGCGGGTCTTCTTGTTGTCCCGGGCGGCATTGCCGGCCAATTCCAGGATCTCAGCGGTCAGATACTCCAGCACAGCGGCCAGATAGACCGGAGCGCCGGCGCCCACCCTCTCGGCGTAGTTGCCCTTGCGGAGAAGCCTGTGCACACGACCGACCGGGAACTGCAGTCCTGCCCGGGAGGAGCGGGTCTTGGCCTTAGCTCGAGTCTTCCCTCCTTGTTTACCGCGTCCAGACATCGCTGTGGTTTCAAACGTTAGCAAATAAAGAACCGAAATGTGAGGAGTGCGCGGCTCCGGAATGTTTTATAAGCTGCTGCTCCGCCCTCCTCTCCTGTCATTGGCTTAATCTGAAGTCATATATGAAAATGTGACTTTTGGAACCGCCAATGAGCAGCAGGGGGCAGTGATCATGACGTTCCACTGGTCACATGCCTATATCACCCAATAGAACAGCGATGTGTCATTAGTGCTCATTTGCATGGCCGGGCTATAAATACGGCCGCTCTGGGAAGAGCAGGATCATTATTCTCTCTCCAGTGAAGAGATCTTTCTGCTCTCATCATGCCTGATCCCGCCAAGTCCGCCCCAGCGCCCAAGAAGGGCTCCAAGAAAGCCGTGACCAAGACTCAGAAGAAGGACGGCAAGAAGCGGAGGAAGAGCCGGAAGGAGAGCTATGCCATCTACGTGTACAAGGTGCTGAAGCAGGTGCACCCCGACACCGGCATCTCCTCCAAGGCCATGGGCATCATGAACTGCTTCGTCGGTGACATCTTCGAGCGCATCGCAGGGGAAGCCTCCCGCCTGGCGCACTACAACAAGCGCCACACCATCACCTCCCGGGAGATCCAGACCGCCGTGCGCCTGCTGCTGCCCGGAGAGCTGGCCAAGCACGCCGTGTCCGAGGGCACCAAGGCCGTCACCAAGTACACCAGCGCCAAGTGATCACCACCGCTGCTCCGCACCACAAAGGCTCTTCTAAGAGCCACCACATTGTCTACAGCAGAGCTTTATACTGGATGGTCTCTGTTTCTGGCTGTGGCAGTGATTGGAGCAGATCCGCTGCGATGGTCGCTACAGATGCAGTTTGTGTATAACTGCACTACACAGAACTATGGGGTTATATGGTAATGTCAGTATACAAAACTACTTGTAGATAATGGCGGTATAGAGCATATGGGGACTATAGTGTTATATGGGATATATATGCCGTACCAGTATATATTGTAGATGTATAAAGATTTGGCGTTTACTAGAAGGCTGGGAACTTCGCGGGCACTAAATCGTTAATAAATCGTTTGTGGGAGGAGTTGAAGCGCTAATAAGTGCTGATTGGCTGAGCGCTGAATATGAAATTCCCGCCTATGGCTGAGTTTCCGCTCTTTGTTGTCGATAACACGCGGTGATTCGGGTGATCTTCTCAGGCCGGGAGTGAATATGTCCGCACTATATTGCTGTATACAGCGCTGTATGGACTATATTATAATACTGGACGGTTTGGAGTAACACTGAATGTTAGAGTATCACAATATTTATTTGGTATGTAAGCAACTGGTAATAAAAAATAACTTTTAAATATATTAAGACTCAAAGTCCTAATTTTTCCCCTGTGAATACATAAACCAGTTATGGACGAATAGAAACAATTTGGGTATTTATATCAGAGTATTTTCAGCTTATCAGATTCTCTCCAAAAGAATTGCTCAGATATTGCCTCGTCTGTAGAACCTTACTGTTGCTTTTTTAACTCATATAACCACACTTTACACATTTTGCACTGGAATAATCAGGTTCGCATCCCATCAACTGATAATACCACTTATCCTTAAACAGATGCCAAACTTGTTTAAAAATACATTATTTATTTTGAAAAAATTAAAAAACACAAACAAAGGCACAGCAGGGTAGAAAGATACAACTATGACTCCCACGGATTGGGGGAGGGGTGGGTGAAGATCAACATAAGTCTCTCCAGATATTCATATAGTACTTCAAGAAAGTCACTGGTCCGCATGAACATATAGCATTAGCCCAAATAACAATAGCATGCTAAAAAAAGCATCCAAAAAAGTCACTGGTCCGCATGAACATATAGCAATAACCCAATATTTACATAACCATCATGTTTCACATATGGCTAACATGGAAATGGTCAATAGTACCCTGTATGAGCATTCCGATTGTCACATTCAATAATTTAACAGACATATCCACGAAATTTCAAGGATATTTTTACTACGGTAGATAATTCACAATAACATGAAAATCAGTCTGCTCTCTAACAGGGAACTCGACCTTAAGGGCAAGATGGGCCCGACCTATAATTACTGCTAGAAAATTCTCCTATGGTACTCCAATACCCCACGGGTAGCTACCATACCTCCAAATCGCAGGAGGGAGCTTTGTTTCCCTTTTTAGTAATAAACCCCCGTATTCTGCATGTGGGTATGCTCCTTAATAGCCTCAATCCTCTCAAAGTATCATATGGTTAGGCAATATATCAGACTATTAATACCTCCTAATGCTATAGAACACGTGGCAGGAGTGGGGTATAATGTCATGGCCCGTCCTCTGTCAGAAGCATGGATCGATGTTACCTTAACGTAGGGCATGGGGTATGTGAAATTCCACGATAAACTTATTACAGCCCGAGGTAAGGATCCATAAACGTGTTCAGTGCGCTCTTTTCCTTTCCGACGCGTTTCCTCTTTAGTGATTCATCAGGGGAAATGTTTGGAGCCTTGTTAAGGCAGCATGGAGCTCATTAATCCCTGTGCATGAACCTCCATGTCACGCTGCATCAGGGGCCGCATTACTATCTGAGGACGTGATGGTAGCTTTGATTTTTGACAAATCACAGCTGACATCCCCATATATTACCCCGATAGCCACCGCACCATGGCAATCGGGATGAGTCGGGTAGAGTCAGAATTGGAAAATTTAATGGGATGTAAAAATTCTAGGGTGGCAGCAGGCTGATATTTTCAGGCTGGGATGGGTCAATAGCCATGGCTATTTCCACCCTAATAATACCAGCCCCCAGCTGTCTGCTTTACATTGGCTGGTTATAAATAATCAGGAGACCCCAAGCCATTTTTTTACATTAAAAAAAAATGTGAAATATGGGAATTTTTGCCCTGTTTTGCTGCTATTGGGAAAAAAAAATACTGGATTACAAATTGGCCAATTGTGCAACCTTGACAGCTAACGACAAGGCGTACCTCGCTATTGTCAAATTTATTTTCCGATAGCAGTAATGCAGGGCAAAAAAATCCTGTTTCAGGTTCACATATTTTAGCTTTACATTACAGATTTTTATTGAATTTTCTGTGTGCACCTGTTCACACCTACTGGATGTGCTGTCAATTTTTTATATTAGTAATTTTTTTTACATTTCCTTAAATAACAAACTGCATTGGGATCTCCTCTATGTTTTATAACCAGTCACTGTAAAGCAGACGGCTGGGAGTTGAAGCCTGTAGCGGCTGCTTTACCTGAGCTGGCTCTCATAAATAGGGCAAAAGCCTGTCTTTTTTTTTTAAGTGGTGAGCCAGCCAATCACAATCATGCCGATATTTGCTCATTGCATATTCACTGCACCGAGGACCTGGAAGCAGTGACAACTCTGGAGACATCAGTTTTGGGGAAAGGTGAAAGGAGTATCAAGCAGTGTGTGCAGTGACATCAGAAGGTCAATCTGAGTATCAAGGGACTCGGGGTGACCTTCTGACGACACCCCTATGACATCTGCGCTACCGTGGGTGTCACGACAGTGATTTCACAGGTTCATCAGAGTTCATTGTGAACTCCAAAGAACCGTGAGATTACTGTAGCGACACCCGCGGTAGCCCGGATTTCATGGGGGTGTAATCAGAAGGTCATCCGAATTCATTGTGAACTCTGATTAACCCGTGACATCACTGCTGGGTCTACACACACTCTGCTGGAGGCGCACCTGTGTTGACCTGGGCTGACCATATTAATTGAACTATTGCAGGCTCAGGATTAGCAACAGAGGGTATCTTTTTGGGGAACCTTGTGGGACTTCACCATGGATTACAGAGGATATTTTGTGTTTTTTTATGTTTAGAACACAAATACATTGGTGAACGAGGTATGGAGATGTTTTTATTTTTTTTGTTCAAATATTCTTTTTTATTCTCCTTTCAACTACTGGATTAGTAATGGCGGTGTCTGCTAGACGTCACCCATTACTAATTCCAGAGCTTGATGCCAGCTGCAGATGGCATCAACCCCACAAATATTACCCCATTTACCACTGCAATGGGAAGAGCCGGGTCCAGCACCAGAATTGGCACACCTAATGGATGCACAATTTCTGGGGCTGTGAGCTGCTATTGTTAGGATAGAAAGGGCAAAATAACCATGGCCCTTCCCACCGTAATAATAGCAGCCCCCAGTTGTCTGCTGTAATGTGGCTGGTTTTAGTAAAATGGGGGTGACCCTCATGTTCTAACTCATTAACGATCACGGGTGGTAATATTACGTCCTAGCGGTGATAGTGGTATTCTCCCCCGGCAGCAGCCGGCAGAGATCGGCACACATCTCAGCTGATTTATACAGCTGCCATCTGTGCCTGCCAGGCATAAGCGGAATAGTTATCACCCTGTGCCTTTCAACACTTTATAATGGCGCTGTCAATAATTGATAGCGCCATTATAACCGTGATCGCGTTGAAACTTTACTTAAAACCTGATACTGGAAGTCATGTGACATGATCACGTCTCTTCCGGTGGTAGTCATGGTAGCACAGTCCGGTGGTTGTCATGGTAGCACAGGGTGAACTGAGGACTCCTTTGCTCACATGTAAGGTCCTGTAACAAAAATCCAAGTGTTGCTTGTTAGAAGAGAGGATCATTTCTCCCGGTTTGAGCGATGCTCAGAAATGAATGAGCGATCAGACAGCTGATCGTTATAGCCCCCTAGGAAAACTAGTAAAATAAAAAAAAAAGTTTTGAAAAATTAAAAAAATAGCCCTAAAATTTCAAACCACCCCCTTTTGCCCCATTGAAAATTAAAAGGTGAAAAAAAATATACACGCATTTGGTTTTGCCGCGTTCAGAAACACCCAATCTATCAAAATACAAAATCAATTAACCTGATCAGTAAACAACGTAGAGGCACAAAAATTCCAAACGGCAAAATATTTTTGTTCGCGACAAATATTGGGTAAAATGCAATAAGAGACGAGCAAAATATAGCATCTGCGCAAATAGGGTACAGTTAAAAATCTCAGCTTGAAATGCAAAAAATAAGCCATCACTGAGACATAGATCCCTAAAAATTAGAATGCTACGGTCACGGAAAATGGCTCAAAACGTATAGCCACTTTTTTTTCCAAACTTCAGATTTTTTTTTAACCCCTTAGATAAAAGTAAACTTATGTTTGGTGACTACGAACTTGCACCATCCTGCGGCATCACACAGACATCAGTTTTATCATATAGTGAACATTAAATAAAATCTCAAAAGAAATAATAGTATTGCACTTTTTTGCAATTTTTCCACATTTGGACTTTTTTTTGCTGTTTTCCAGTACACTACATGGTAAAACTCTAGGTTACATTCAAAAGTACAGCTCGTTTCGAATAAAACGAGCCCACAAATGACCATATTGTCTCAAGAAAAAAAAAAGTCACGTCTCTGGGAAGAATGGCGGAAAAAAAAACAAAGCACAAAATCTGCCAGTCGTGAAGGGGTTAAAAAAAACGAAAAATGTAAAAAATAAGTGGGATCCCCCTATTTTTCATAACCAGCCAAGGTACAGCTGAGGGTTGCAGCCTGCAGCTGCTATTCCTGTGCTGGATTTGAAAGTTGTGGGGGACACACGTCATTTCATCTATTTAAATTAAAAAATAAAAATGTTGCAAAACAGCTGAAAAAGTGATCTACCGCTATATCAATTCAGCTATTGTGTCTATTTTATGTTATTTCTTTATATTTCTCTATTTTATCTCTTCTATCTTTCTATACCCATAATTTTTCTGCCTTTGTCCATCTTTTACACATTGAAAAATACATTCATTTCAGTATCGTGCATTTTTACCGATACCTGTCACACGTATGACACATGTATGATCATACCGGTACGTGTGGCTTCCACCTGTTTATTAAACACGGAAATATGAAAGGGGCCTAACATCACAATGTGGAAAACCTTATATAGTGCTGTATGTTCCCTATATAGTACTATATATACCATTCATATAGAGCTGTATACTCATTCTGCTGTGCACCTTCCATAAAGAACTGAATATCATCCATTCATATAAAGCTGTATAATCTCCATCCATATAGTGCTGTATAATCTCTATATAGGACTATATACCACTATATCACTGATCCTGACAGGACCGGAGCTGCAGCGAGTAAATCCAGCGCCACAGGATCTCCTGCTCCAGCGTCACACAATCCGATCACTGCACCCGACACAGCAGGAATTAATACAGAGGGATAATAAAGGTTTAGAGGGAGGACAATTTAGTGCAGAAAGCGCTAATCAGAAAGTCTGAGATCACTGCTGAGTGAATGAGATTCGGAGTCACCACCAGACCCCGGAGACACCGCACAATGAGCCGCTCTCAATACAGGGAGAGATTGAAGTAAACCGCGGGCGCGATACTACAGATACAGGCTGCGCTGCGGAAAGTACGAACAGAAGAGGAGCCTCCGCAGCGCCGCCCGTCACATGTAGAGACCGCGCCCCGGACACTGCGGGGAATGAGGCAGAATCAGAGGCCAGGAATCAGCTCGTCTGAGGGAGGATGTGGTGGCTCTGAAAAGAGCCTTTGTGTTGTGCTCGGGGGTGCGGGACAGATCTACGCCCTCTCCCCGCGGATCCGGCGGGCCAGCTGGATGTCTTTGGGCATGATGGTGACCCTCTTGGCGTGGATGGCGCACAGGTTGGTGTCCTCGAACAGCCCCACCAGATAAGCCTCGCTGGCCTCCTGCAGGGCCATGACGGCCGAGCTCTGGAAGCGCAGATCGGTCTTGAAGTCCTGGGCGATCTCTCTCACCAGGCGCTGGAAGGGAAGCTTCCGGATCAGCAGCTCGGTGGATTTCTGGTAGCGGCGGATCTCCCGGAGAGCAACTGTCCCCGGCCGGTAGCGATGCGGCTTCTTCACTCCGCCGGTGGCGGGAGCGCTCTTCCTGGCGGCCTTAGTGGCCGGGGACAACTATGTTGTTCAAAATGCTGCCTTTTTGTGGCAGAACTTTGGTCAAAAACTCAGCTTTGCAGTGCAAAACCCAAATGGCAAAAACAATTGACATGTTGCTTCTTTGAAAAGCTGAGTTTTTGACCAAAGTTCTGCCACAAAAAGGCAGCATTTTGAACAACATAGTGTGAACAAGAAACCCAAATTCCCATAGACTTTGCTTGAATAGAAGAACACATCCATTTTGGCATTAAACAGCGCAGAAGAAAAAGCAGCAAAAAAGCAGGTAAAAAGCAACGTGCGCACATACCCTAATACAGATGTCACATCCCGGCTACACGTGACTCTGGAGCAGCCGCCACCGATGTAACTGCAGCTCCATCTCCCCGCACACAGCGCTGTACAGTGCAGCTCCCGCATTATCACTACATCCCCGAGAACTCTGCTCCCGACATCCAGACACGGGTTATTAGTATCAACCGCCCCCTGTACACAAGATCACCGCCCATTCTACATAGCGATTAATCCGGCACAGATCATACAGAGGGGACAAGGTGGTGACACTGATCATACAGCTCTGCAGGACAAGGAGGTGACACTGATCATACAGCTCTGCAGGACAAGGAGGTGACACTGATCATACAGCTCTGCAGGACAAGGTGGTGACACTGATCATACAGCTCTGCAGGACAAGGTGGTGACACTGATCATACAGCTCTGCAGGACAAGGTGGTGGCACTGATCATACAGCTCTGCAGGACAAGGAGGTGACACTGATCATACAGCTCTGCAGGACAAGGAGGTGGCTCTCATCATACAGCTCTGCAGAACAAGGTGGTGGCTCTGATCATACAGCTCTGCAGGACAAGGAGGTGACACTGATCATACAGCTCTGCAGGACAAGGAGGTGGCACTGATCATACAGCTCTGCAGGACAAGGAGGTGACACTGATCATACAGCTCTGCAGGACAAGGAGGTGACACTGATCATACAGCTCTGCAGGACAAGGTGGTGACACTGATCATACAGCTCTGCAGGACAAGGTGGTGACACTGATCATACAGCTCTGCAGGACAAGGTGGTGACACTGATCATACAGCTCTGCAGGACAAGGTGGTGGCACTGATCATACAGCTCTGCAGGATAAGGTGGTGGCTCTCATCATACAGCTCTGCAGAACAAGGTGGTGGCTCTGATCATACAGCTCTGCAGGACAAGGTGGTGGCACTGATCATACAGCTCTGCAGAACAAGGTGGTGGCACTGATCATACAGCTCTGCAGGACAAGGTGGTAGCTCTGATCATACAGCTCTGCAGGACAAGGTGGTGGCACTGATCATACAGCTCTGCAGGACAAGGTGGTGGCACTGATCATACAGCTCTGCAGGACAAGGTGGTGACACTGATCATACAGCTCTGCAGGACAAGAATGGCACTGATCACACAGCTCTGCAGGATAAGGTGATGGCACTGATCATACAGCTCTGCAGGACAAGGTTGTGACACTGATCATACAGCTCTGCAGGACAAGGTGGTGGCTCTGAGAAGAGCCTTTGTGGTAGGAGGACAGAGCGGCTCCGCTTATTTCTTGGCCGCGGGCTTCTTGGCTTTAGTCGCCTTCTTAGCCGGACTCTTGGCAGCTTTGGGCTTTGCCGCCTTCTTAGCCGGACTCTTCGTCACCTTCTTGGGCTTTGGAGCGGCCTTCGGCTTCTTGGGGCTCTTTGCCGCTTTCTTGGCGGCTGCTGCGGGCTTCTTTGCCTTTTTCGGGCTTTTCTTGGCCGCGGCCGGAGCCTTCTTGGGCTTCTTCGGAGATTTGGCCGCTTTCTTGGCTGCCGGTTTCTTAGGCTTGGCCGCAGCTGCTGGCTTCTTCTTGGCCGCCTTGTCCTTCGTCTCCTGCTTCTTGTTCAGCTTGAAGGACCCGGAGGCGCCGCTGCCCTTCACCTGGAGCAGGGAGCCCTTGTTGACCAGAGCCTTGATGGCCAGCTTCAGGCGGCTGTTATTCCTCTCCACATCGTATCCTCCGGCAGACAGAAGCTTCTTCAGGGCGGCCAGAGACACCCCACTGCGCTCCTTGGAGGCGGACACGGCTTTCATGATCAGGTCGGAGGCGCTGGGACCGGAGGATTTGCTGCTTTTCTTGGCGGCCCCGGATTTCTTCGGCGCCTTCTTAGATTTGGCGGCCGGTTCGGCGGGAGGAGGAGCGGCGGCCGGTGCGGTCTCTGCCATCGTGTGAGCGGGAAAGAAGCACAAAATTCTCCTGAGAGAAAAATACTGAGGCCGGAGCTGGAGGCGCCTGTTATATATACAGTCTTACTGCGCACTGATTGGCTGCTGAGCTGCACTGTCCTGAGCTTCTATTGGCTGACACTGAGCACAGGCCCCGCCTTCTCCCGGCTGAGCCCAGTGAAGCTCCGCTCTCCCCTTGTGCTTCCCTGCCCGGGATAAAAGCTCTATATTATCGGCTACAGCCGGACGGGTGAGGAGCTTCCGCCATCACTTCTCCTCCGCCATCATCTCCGCGGAGCGTGTGTGGCCGTCACTGCCAGAGATGCCGGGAAAGAGCGGAGAGGATCCCGGGATCAGCGCCGCCGTCCTCCCGATCTGCTCATCACTGAGTGTCCGGGAAGATAAACCTGCTGCGGGAGCTCGTCCTCCTATTCCCGGCTCTTGTCACCACCACAGGGATCTTCACTACAATACATATCGTGCAGGAAGCGGATTGTACGATGTGGGGGCGACCTGGAGCTGCTGACAGCCCAGAAGGGTAACACAGGCGATGGCCTCCGCTGCCTGCACCGCCCGGAGCTGGAATATAAATCTATCCCGTGTGTGCAGAGTATTGGGGGGAGGAAACGTCCCACATTAGTGGATCACACCCGGAGGAGGATGAGTGCGATCTCCGGCACAAGATTGTGTATTATCCTCTGTGAAGCTTTTATCTCTGAGTCCTGTAATGGAGGGAAGAGCTGTGATCGGGCGATGGCTTCACAATGCGACTCACTCCCCATCAGAAAGCAGAAAAAAAGCATCTGATCACTGAAATATAAATTCACGCATCTGACACCAACTATTGTGCAAAAGGTGAAATACGGAGGAAAAAGCGGAGACACAAAATGCAGAATCCACACACAGTGCACCGCTGTATATACTGCACAATCAGCACTGATCAACAGCTTTATAAGTGCCCATAATAATAGAGTACAGTGTATACAGAAGTATGTACAGTATCTTTAGCACTGTGTACAATATATATACAGCAGTGTGTAGTATATACAGCAGTATATACAGTATAGTATACTCCAATATTCACTTTGTACAAACTTGCAGAGAAGAGCAGAAGGAAAATCATCCTGATGTATCTGTGAACTTTTCAGAATTCTCCAGTAAGTTCTGGGAACAGGGGAAGGCAATGTCTGCTGCAGTGAAGGAAAAGTTCCATCCTGAAATCAAAGGGCAGCAGCCAGGTCTGACCATTGGGGACCCTGCAAATAATTTAGGATGTGAGATGTGAAATTACATTTCATCAGGAAAAACAAGGTGCCTTACCAGAACAAACATTCAAACTGAAGACGTACAAGGATATGGCGCTGTATCGGTCCAAAGGCAAATTAGATAGAGCCAAGGAAAGGTCCCTGCTGAGCGTGAAAAGTTCAAGAGAGGAGGATGATGAGGAAGAAGAAGAGGAAGATGATAAATGAGCAATGTCCATCAGCCTGTAATTATTTGTGTATTTAGCATTTAACCCCTCTGTATTTCCCATTCACTGAACGTGTAATAGATGCCTTAAAAAATAATAAATGTATATATATATATATATATATATGTATATATATATATATATATTTATTTACATATATATTTCACAGTTTTCCTTATTTTGGAGAAAAAAATGAACCTTTATTTGATCATTTAAAATCAATTCCTATAATGTTCAATTATGGAAATCACTAAAATGAAAAATAGTAAGGTGCAAACTGCTGCCTAAATATGATCTACCCATCCACAATACATATTAGACTGGCTTTTTATCAAGCATTTATTCTGTCATTATTTACAGAGCAGACTGAATGCTCCTAATGGTCCTCTATTATAGGAGACAAGTCACTGAACATATCATACAATGCTGATAGATCATTAGATCTGAGAGGGGACAAATTATTATTATAATTTTTCACTAAGGGCAACCCTATAGAAGATAGTCAATTATCTTTATGTATTAAATGCTCAAGTGATCAGTGACTGAGTAGATTAATAAAACTGAGCGGTAGATTATTTTATCTCTAGTGCCTGTGATCTCTTTCGTGTACGCAGCCTACGCGTTTTATCCGAATTCCTGATTGCTGCCCAGATTCATCAGGGGTATGTGGCAGCTTGTCTAGTTACATGATGTTACATATGATGCATGTAACAATAGTACGCGGCATGATCGTTACAGCGGGGAGCGGCTCCTGCTTCCTCCCTTCAGTCCTGCAATCAGCCTCCGATCCATGACATGACGGACACTGCTGCCTATCAAAGCGGAGCAATGGGGAAACAGTAACCACGGCCGAACACAGGCAATAGCGCTGCTGAAAGCAGCATCAGCGACCAATAGGCAATGGAAGTCGTTCCCAATCATGACTTATGCAGACACAGACCCCATACATGTAATCAAAAATTCCGTAGAAAGTCACAATATCATACAAGACCTAATAATCCCTCCACCGAGTGTAGGCATGTAACCCGTGGAGAGAAAGAGTGACCGCGAGAATGAATGAAATATACAATTAATTTTATTGAAAATATTAATTAAAAAACATGTAACAACAATCACGTGGTACATAAACGGCAGAGGCATTCACAGATAGTGGCAGCGGAAACACATCCAAGATGTCAGTGCATATACAGAACTTTACATATAACATAACATACATTAATAATGAAGTGCAAAAAGTGCTGTGCAAAAATGTAACAAATTTATGTTAAAGGTAGAAGTTGGAGGAGTAATAAAAACGTGTTAGAAGATATGTATGAGCGTATCCACTAAGTGAATATGAGACTGGGGGGAAAGGAGTAGCCGCGTATCACCAGGTGGGGATGTCTGCTGATAACAGCGGGGAAATCGCTGAATACATATGACTCGGTATGTGGTTCTGTATGGTCCAAATGGTTGGTGCGTCCGCTGCCAACCCCAGACAGACCCCATGCAGAACAATGTAAGAATCTGCAGCAGTAAGTGACAATAATAATTACATTATATTTATCCCCAGCAGTCACTAACATCAGCATTTATTATAAATTCATGAGACCGGCCTAAGTCTGTATAACACAAAGCCCATTCACTTCTATAGGTGCACGGCGATATATCAGCCGCGGGGATAATGATGTGTTTATTATTAGCTGTAACATTAGATCAGATGAATTACCTGTAATACAAGCAAAGCAGGTGACAATGAGGAGCTAAACACGGGGCTGATACATAGCGGCATTATTGTATCTACACTGCAGCCGCCATCGCAGCGATCCCGATATTATCCCAATATCAGACACAGAACAGCTCTACTCAGCAAATGCAATTGAAACAATTTTCATGGAAAAAGGGAATACTCATATCCAAACATGTTGCTATGAATATTCAGACATATCCCCAAAGTATGGAATTCCTGGTAACAGGACATACTCCTATAAATACTCAAACAAATGTGAAAACCACACAATGGAGTAATACAATCAATAATATCTTTATTTGATTTTAGACAAAGTCATAGATAATTAAAAAAGGAAAGTGCACATGCTCAATTCCTCAGTCTGGTAACAATATAAGAGGACAATAGAAAACCTCACAACGTGGGGACCAGGGCCAAGTAGAATGAGGATGACTGGATATTGTAGATGGTTATGCCCAGACATAACGAGAGATATATTATATTCCAGTCATCATTGTACAAAAGATCCCATGTGACAGAATAACGAATCCCCTAATATACCGGTACTAACGTATCCTAAATCAGCAGGGGTAAACTGTCACAGCATAACATTCCAGTATTTTAGATAGGAGGGAACAGGTCCGAGGTCCACGCCCAACGGCTGTTTCGGATCACCTTTCTCAAGGGACACCGCACGTTATATCCCTCGTTATATCTGGGCATAACCATCTACAATATCCAGTCATCCTCATGCTTTATATGCACCATGTGCTTTCTAGTCTTGTATACCCTCCATATAGTGCTGTGTAATACTTGTATGCGTATCCCACATAAAATGCAGTAAACCTCCAAACAATACAATGTTCACCCACCACACAACACTGGATACCCATAAAAAAATACATTATACCGCCACATAGTGCTGAATATACTCTATATACATCAGACATTCACCCCCAGCCACAAGAGATCTCCCGCCATGCACCGCAGGTTACACAGAACAAAGGAGAAATTAGCAGCCATTGTGCGGGAATTTCATATTCAGTGCTCAGCCAATCAGCACGACTCTGGCTCCGCCCACAGGTTTATTCCCAGCCGCTCCGTGTTACCGTTTTGTGATGGCGATGTTCCCAGCCGCCCACAGAACAGATGTAATGATCGAGCGCAGCGCCGATCTCCCGCCCCTCCCCCCGCAGCAGGAGCTGTAGCTTCTCCTCAGAAGATGTGGGTGGCTCTGAGAAGAGCCTTTGTGTTTTGTTTTTTAGCAGAAGTATTAACCCCCGAAGCCGTAGAGAGTGCGGCCCTGGCGCTTGAGCGCGTACACCACGTCCATGGCGGTGACGGTCTTCCTCTTGGCGTGCTCGGTGTAGGTGACGGCGTCACGGATCACGTTCTCCAGGAAGACTTTCAGGACGCCGCGAGTCTCCTCATAGATGAGGCCGGAGATGCGCTTGACGCCTCCTCTGCGGGCGAGACGGCGGATGGCGGGCTTGGTGATGCCCTGGATGTTGTCCCGGAGAACCTTCCTGTGCCGCTTGGCGCCGCCCTTCCCCAGACCTTTCCCTCCTTTGCCGCGTCCAGACATCTTCTATGTAGTAAGCAGAAAACTATGACTGACGAGCGCACAGTCCATATTTATATAGAGCGAGGGCGGACCAGAAAGAGAACAGGAGAGATGACGCGGGTCCAGGGCGGAAAATTGTATTTGTTTTGCTCCGCCTCTGCTGATTGGCTGAGCGCAGAACTGTTGGAGATTTTGAATTTCCCGCTCATTGTCCGGTCATTTTCCCGCTTCTACAGTGTTAATGTTAAATATAGACATAACCTTCATTCTAGTAAACTCTCTATAGCTCTGTATATTCTAATACTATTGTGAATATCTCCATATACTGCGATAAAACCACCATATAGAGCCATAAAGCCCCATATTAGTGCTGTACACTGCCATATAGTATTGTATAGTCCCGTATAATGCTGGATGTCACCATATTGTGCTGTATAATCGTCATCCATATAGTGCATATACTTCCTACCGTATATTGTGCTGCCCCATAAAGTGCTGTGTACCCAATATACTACAGTAAACTCCATAAAGATCTGTACACCGCCATATAGCGCTGCATACCCCAAATATAGTCCGCCATATACTGCCATATACCTCTGAGGTAATCTATATGAATAAGATCCCTGGAGCTGTTAGTCATTATTTATACTGACCTCTGACCTTCATTAAAGCAAACTCCATACACTGCTGTATATTCGCATATAGCGCTGTATAGTCTCCACATAGTGATGTATACGATCATATCGTGCTGTATATTCCCCATACACACTTTACTACTATATACCCTCATCTAGTGATGTGTGTGCTGTATACCGCCATATACTCCTCTTTGGATTGATCTACAGGAGATCACTGGAGCTTTAGTGGCTATTTATATTGACCCCTCTGACGCCATTTTAAATATCATGACTAAATTTGATTGATGCACCAAAAACGCAGCAGTGTAGACATTGCCGATATGGATGGAGGTTTTTTTTTTTTTTTACGTGCAACAATAAATATTTTTCTGTAAAATGGAGCCGATTTCTCCTCTTTGCAGTTAGTCTCGGCAGTAACTATTATTATTATTATTATTATTATTATTTATTTATAGAGCACCATTAATTCCATGGTGCTGTACATGAGAAGGGGGTTACATACAAAATACATATACAAGTTACAGTAGACAGACTAGTACAGAGGGAAGAGGGCCCTACCCTTGCGGGCTTACATTCTATAGGATTATGGGGAGGAGACAATAGGTGGGGTGTAGGTCAGACGGCAGCTCCGCACGGTGGTCGGGCGGCAGCTCCGCACGGTGGTCGGGCGGCAGCTCCGCACGGTGGTCGGGCGGCAGCGAGTTCATTGTAGATTGTAGGCATTTCTGAACAGGTGCGTTTTCAGGTTCTGTTTGAAGTTTGCAAGGGTAGGGGATAGTCTGACGTGTTGAGGCAGCGAGTTCCAGGAGACTGGGGATGCTCGGGAGAAGTCTTGGAGTCGGTTGCGTGAGGAGCGAATGAGAGAGGAGGAGAGAAGGAGATCTTGGGAGGACCGGAGGTGACGTGTTGGAGTGTAGTGGGAGAGTAGTTCGGAGATGTACGGAGGGGAAAGATTATGCACAGCTTTGTAGGTCAGTGTTAGTAGTTTGAATTGGATACGGTGGAAGATTGGAAGCCAGTGGAGGGACATGCAGAGAGGAGAAGCGGGGTGGTATTGAGGAGAGAGGTGGATAAGTCGGGCAGCAGAGTTAAGGATGGACTGGAGAGGGGCGAGCGTGTTGGCAGGGAGGCCACAGAGGAGGATGTTACAGTAGTCGAGGCGGGAGATTATGAGGGCATGCACTAGCATTTTAGTAGATTGCAAATTGAGGAAGGGGCGGATTCTGGAAATATTTTTGAGTTGAAGACGGCAGGAGGTGGTGAGGGATTGGATGTGTGGTATGAAGGATAAGGCAGAGTCAAAGGTCACTCCGAGGCAGCGAACTTTGGGTACTGGCGAGAGCATGGTGTTATTTATTGTATCTAACTGTAGTATTGTAACTATCCGTGCTCCGCACATGGCTGCACTCAGGCATTACTGGGGAGCTGGACTCTGGTTCCTCACCGCCTGATAACATTGTGCCATATCCCCTCATTAGTCTGTTGTATTCCACCATGTAGGGCTGTATGTCCCCATAGTGATATATAACATTAATATACTGCCGTCTACCTCCATATAGAGCTTTATATTTCCATATTACCGTGTAGCAGTCGTTATCAGATCAGTGACTGCAGATCACAGCCCCAGATAAACCAGTAATAGATTATGTCACTGCACGGAGCTGCCTCATCCCCCCGCACCTCCCATTGTGCTACATACTGAATATATGTACAGAGATCAGCGGCGCCAGCTCCTGTGATAAATGGGTGGTGGCTCTCAGAAGAGCCTTTGTGGTGTGGAGCAGCGGTGGTGATGAATGGTTATCACTTGGCGCTGGTGTACTTGGTGACGGCCTTGGTGCCCTCGGACACGGCGTGCTTGGCCAGCTCTCCAGGCAGCAGCAGGCGCACGGCGGTCTGGATCTCCCGGGAGGTGATGGTGTGGCGCTTGTTGTAGTGCGCCAGGCGGGAGGCTTCCCCTGCGATGCGCTCGAAGATGTCACCGACGAAGCAGTTCATGATGCCCATGGCCTTGGAGGAGATGCCGGTGTCGGGGTGCACCTGCTTCAGCACCTTGTACACGTAGATGGCATAGCTCTCCTTCCGGCTCTTCCTCCGCTTCTTGCCGTCCTTCTTCTGAGTCTTGGTCACGGCTTTCTTGGAGCCTTTCTTGGGCGCTGGGGCGGACTTGGCGGGATCAGGCATGATGAGAACAGAAAGATCTCTTCACTGGAGAGAGAATAATGATCCAGAGCGGCCGTATTTATAGCCCGGCCATGCAAATGAGCACTGCTGTCACATCGCTGTTCTATTGGGTGACAAAGGCATGTGAGCAATGTGACGTCATGATCTCCGCCCCCTGCAGCTCATTGGTGGATCCATAAGTCTAATTTCCATAGGTGACTTCAGATTCAACCAATGACAGGAGAGGAGGGCGGAGCAGCAGCTTATAAAACACTCCGGAGCCGGCACAATCCTCACATTTCATTTTTCTCTCTGCTGATATTTGAACGCTCAGAGTAACATGTCTGGACGCGGCAAACAAGGAGGGAAGACCCGAGCTAAGGCCAAGACCCGCTCATCCCGGGCTGGACTGCAGTTCCCGGTCGGTCGTGTGCACAGGCTTCTCCGCAAGGGCAGCTACGCCGAGAGGGTGGGCGCCGGCGCTCCGGTCTATCTGGCCGCTGTGCTGGAGTATCTGACCGCTGAGATCCTGGAATTGGCCGGTAATGCCGCCCGGGACAACAAGAAGACCCGCATCATCCCCCGGCACCTGCAGCTGGCCGTGCGCAATGACGAGGAGCTGAACAGGCTGCTGGGTGGGGTGACCATCGCCCAGGGAGGCGTCCTGCCCAACATCCAGGCCGTGCTGCTGCCCAAGAAGACGGAGAGCAGCAAGAAGGGCAAGTGACGCCGCTGACCCCGCATCCTCCACAACACAAAGGCTCTTCTAAGAGCCACCACCCCGTCCTCACAGGAGCTGACCCCGTCCTCACAGGAGCTGGCCCCGTCCTCTCAGGAGCTGGCCCCGTCCTCTCAGGAGCTGGCCCCGTCCTCTCAGGAGCTGGCCCCGTCCTCTCAGGAGCTGGCCCCGTCCTCTCAGGAGCTGGCCCCGTCCTCTCAGGAGCTGGCCCCGTCCTCACAGGAGCTGGCCCCGTCCTCACAGGAGCTGGCCCCGTCCTCACAGGAGCTGGCCCCGTCCTCACAGGAGCTGGCCCCGTCCTCACAGGAGCTGGCCCCGTCCTCACAGGAGCTGGCCCCGTCCTCACAGGAGCTGGCCCCGTCCTCACAGGAGCTGGCCCCGTCCTCACAGGAGCTGACCCCGTCCTCACAGGAGCTGGCGCCGCTCTTCTCTGCTGTGATCTCTGCAGATGTTACTTTGTTGAGTCTGTATAATAGGGGGGATGAGGATGACCCGCACCCGGCAGTGGATTTAGTGCTGTGTATTATGAGGTTGGCTCAGTGAGTATAATTAGTTGCACTTATGATCTGGGTTGTGATTCTCTCACTGCTCCGCTTATACCCGATCCCCGCCTCCCATATAGCGCTATATACCCCTGACCTGTCAGTATACAGCACTTGTGTTACATCCGTTTCTCGCCTGTATTCGCAATGGGCCGCTGCAGACAGTCGCTCCTGGCCGCTGCAGACAGTCGCTCCGGCCGCATACACAGGGTTCAGTTCTGAATAGTCACATTTGCTTTTCTGTGAAGAGGCCGCACATAATTGTGTCTCCATCTAGTGGCCGAAATGTGGAATGCGAAGACTTCCTTTTAATGTTCCCTGCGATTCTGTTCAGCGGCCACAAGATGGCAATAATCAATGTGTGTAATTCCTGGCTTCAGTTGTGTAATTCACACTGTGCGGTCTCCGTCTGGTTTCCTCTTAGTAGATTTCAATCATTCTTTTGTTTCTTTTTTTTCTTACCTGAAATGTTTGTAGCTCCAACTGAGGATTTCACTTCTTTTAAACCATTTTTTTAATCTCTACTGGCTAACACGGTACAAAGATATATTTTACCTGTATCTCAAGTCTCTCTCCAGTGGATCTCCAGTTCTTGTAGTGTCTCATCAGCTGGAGCCGCACAGGCTGGAGATAACTATGTATATCTGTAGAAGGCGGCTCTGTCCCATCAAGTAAATCTAAAGGTCTTGTGTTATTGATTATGGTAACAGTATATGTTAATGTAGTAGAGCTGGGTTAGTGCACAGGGCTATGATAGGCGCCATCTAGTGGCCATCCCGGAGCAGATGTTGGCTAAGATGGGGTTAAGTCAATGGCAAGGAGGAGGGACAGTTGGCAAGAGGCATGGTTAGCAGGATGGGTCTCATGAGGTGCCAGTTCTGGGTAGGGTTCGAGTGAGGAAAGACGTGGCCACAGTGTCAGGGCCAGGCCGGGAACCCTGAGGTAACGTCAAGAGGTCCGGACCTTCAGGCTCACCCAGGCGGGCTGAGAGAGTTGTGCGACTAGAAAGCCATCAGGTGTAAGGAAGAGGGGAAAGGAGACAGATCCGGCAGCTTGAGGACGAGATCCATGAAATGGGGGACAGCTTGAGACTAGAGATGAGCGAACCGGTCGCGGTTCGGCTTGAGGTTTGTTCGCCGAACGGAGGTCCCGTTCGAGTTCGGTTCGACGAACCGAACTCGAACCAATAGGCTATAATGGGAGGCAATCACAAACACATAAAAATGCATGATAAATGTACACAAACAGTTAATAAACATTGCCATAACACTTACCGGTCCCCGCGATCCCTCCTGCACTCTGTCTCCTACCGCTATTCCATCCGATGATCGCTGAATCCTCCCGGTGACCAGCACTGCCAGAAGTGATGCAGGACCTATCGTGACGTCAAAATAGCCATGTGACCAGTCACGTGGCTATTATCTCATTGGCTACAAACTGGAGAACTACTGTAGAGGAAGCTCTGCTCACTGGTATATAGGTGCTCAGAGGTAATAATAGATACAATTAGTGAGTAACCTCGGCACTCTAAATCTCCCAGACTAAGTCAGTAAGTCACAACGGATAGTAATGCAAAATCACTCTTTATTGGTCCGTATTAAGAAAAAAAAACTTTTCAAAAGCATATATGTTTTTGTCCAAAACAAGTTACGAATGACGTTTCGGCCTGAGCCTTCGTCAGATTACACTTATCTGCATGTAATCATGAAAAATGACAATAATCAGTATCACATAAGAGTGAGAGAACAATAACATAAACTCGAACAATGTAGAGGTACAATTGGGATGCAGCAAAAAAATTGCAACACAGTAAGAAATGAAACACATGATACAAATGTCATAATACAGTACAAGGACAATATAGTAATGACAAATATGGGGTCAGAGTAGGCTTAGACAGCTCTGGTACGAAAGAGATGTCAATCATAAAGTAACATGTGCAGTAGGTGTAGAGCTACAGTATGCATGGCAGAGCTAATGGGTAGACCGACCATAGAAAAAGAACAGAGAAAAAGTGGAGAAAAAATGGAGAAAAAAATGGAGAAAAAGTGGAGAAAAAATGGAAAAAAAGTGGAGAAAAAGTGGAGAAAAAGTGGAGAAGAAGTGGAGAAGTGGAGAAAAAGTGGAGAAAAAGTGGAGAAGTGGAGAAGTGTTTGTTCATGCCAGATGGGAGATAAATAATTTTTTACCGGTGCTGTCATTTACTGTAACGTGTTAATCGGTATACGCTGTATACCTGTGATCACGTGAGCGGGGACCGGAAAAACCGTCCTGAATCATGATCTCCAGGGTCTCAGCTAGCCCTGAAACCCCGGAGATTTTCTGACGCTGGGGGGCGTTATTCACTTATTTCTGCATGCTGTTTATAAATGGCAGATCAGAATAAGGCTACATTAATACGATCGATCCATTTTTGCGGTCTGCAAAAAACAGTCCGGTTTTTTTTTCACGGGTGCATCCGTGTGGTATCCGTTTCCGTTCCGTAGACGGTCCGTATGTCATCTGTTTGTCATCCGTGTGCCATCCGTTTTTTTTGTGTACTGCAAAAAAACTGAAGGAGGGTAAATGCATAAATTTACCCAGGATCCATAGCTTCATCCTACATGAGGCGGTCACATGTTCACTCCAGTGCCATTTTCTACTGCTTTTCACAGCGTAGAGCGCTCTGGTGATTTTCTTTTGCTTGTGCACTTCATATCAGTCTTTTCTGTCATTATAATGGCAGAAAGACACATAATGTCCCACTCTCCTGCATTTTGTAATTTTGCACCCTTTGGTGCCTTTCATGTGGCACTAAGGGGTGCTTAGCTTTGTATTTAGCCAAAAAAATGAAAAAAAAAATGACGTAGGGTTCCCCCTATTTTTGTAGCCAGCTAGGGTAAAGCAGACGGCTGCAGCCTGCAGACCACAGCTGGCAACCTCACCTTGGCTGGTAATCCAAAACTGAGGGCACCCCACGCTGTTATTTTAAATTAAATAAATAATTTAAAAAAAAAAACACGTAGGGGTCCCCCCAAAATTGGATCACCAGCCAAGGTAACGCAGACAGCTGGGGTCTGATATTCTCAGACTAGGGAGGTCCATGGTTATTGGACTCTCCCCAGCCTAAAAATAGCAGGCCGCAGCCGCCCCAGAAGTGGCGCATCCTTTAGATGCGCCAATCCTGGTGCTTCGCTCCAGCTCATCCCTCGCCCTGGTGCGGTGGCAAACGGGGTAATATATGGGGTTAATACCAGATGTGTAATGTCACCTGGCATCAAGCCCTGGGGTTGGTGAGGTCAGGCGTCTATCAGATACCCGACATCACCAACCCAGTCAGTAATAAAAAAAAAAATAGACGACAAACACATTTTTATTTGAAAAAACACTCCCCAAAACATTCCCTCTTTAACCAATTTATTAGAAAGAAAAACAAATCCAGGTCTGGTATAATCCAAGGGGTTGCCATGACGATCCACACTGTCCCAGTCAATGAAGAGCAGAATGTCCCCCATTGGCTGGGAGAGCAATGCAGTGACCTGAGCTAACATCAATGAGTCAGCCCAGGTCACTGCAGGGCATGACAAGTGCTGCTGTCAGCGAGGTACATTACCTGCGCTGATCTCCTGCACACTGACAGCCCCTGTCACTGAGTTCAATGACCGCCGCCTTCACAGCCAAGTATCGCGAGAGGCCCGTGACGTCACCGCTAGTCAGTCTCGGGTCGGAAGCGAGAGAAGGTGATGTGACAAGCGGCGGCCATGGAGGACAGTGACAGCGCTGAGGTCGGGACTTCATCACCGCAGGTAAGCCGAGCGGGACCATGTGTGCAGAGTGTGTGTGCAGAGTGTGTGTGTGCAGAGTGTGTGTGTGCAGAGCGTGTGTATGTGTGTGTGTGTGTGTGTGTGTGTGTGTGTGTGTACATGCCGCGGGCAGGAGGAGGCGGAGCGAGCTGAGCGGGGAAGTGTGGGCTTCCTGCATGTAACTAGGATAAACATCGGGTTACTAACCAAAGCGCTTTGCTTGGATACCCGATGTTTATCTTGGTTACCAGCTTCTGGCAGGCTGCCAGCGATGGCTCCTGCACACTGTAGCTGTAAAAGCCCTGCTTTTTGCTGCTAGAACCGTTCTCGAACGTATCTAGAACTATCGAGCTTTAGCAAAAAAGCTCGAGTTCTAGTTCGATCTAGAACAGCCCTCAAAATCACTCGAACCGCGAACTGGAGAACCGCGAACCGCGCTCAACTCTACTTGAGACTGAGAGTACCCCCCACTAACAGAAACCGCAGCCCCGGGACAAGAGAGGCCATGTCTGTCATAACGGTGTGAATAAGAAACTGAACACGCTTTGTTTGCCCATAGAGCTCTGGCGTCTGCTGCCAGCGGGTGATGGACACCGACCTTAAGAAACCAGTCAGTGTCATGCACCCGGAGTCACACACACACGCAGCCTCATTGGTGAAGGAGTGCGGAGCCCGTACAGCCGGCGGCCATGTCTTCCTTCACCTGCATGAACCAAAGCAGAGTATTGCTGAGCTTTTCTCAGCTGGATCCAGACAAAGCTGTCTCCAATGTGAACATTCATCGTCCCCTCACGTAAACCTCCGATCTTACCTGTCCCCGGCTGTAACAACTGACTACAGCAGAATCGCCCCATCCCTAATCTGCTGGATGAAACCAGCACAATAATCTCTGCACATTTAGTATAATCCCACTGTTTAATCCGTCCTCCAGCCCAAAATGTGACCTGGAGACATTTACACCTTTTTCTACAGGATCTATGGAGCTGCTGTGTAATCCTCTATCAGGGGCAGAAAAAAAAATACAAAATATCCTGTAATATTTTATCTGATAATATAAGAAATTTATTCCAATAAAACCTTCATTATTAGATGACGATCGTTACAGAAATGAATATTTATTACCAGTCACTACTTTCATTATTATTTTCACCATTTCATAAACTTTTATTCCTTCTCCCAACAAATCTTACAGTTTGTGTCGGTGGAAATATTGTAAAAAGGTATAACAAGATTTTTGCCGCCATTTTGGTTGTCACTTTTCTGGTAGATTTTTAGCAACTGATAAAGAAGCAACAAAGAGGAGGATCCTGCAGCCGCGGCAGCGATTGTCCCAATATCTCCAAGTATCAAATACAGAACGTTCAATCTCTGTGCATGGATTTATCATCTGATCTCTAATATACCACCATGGAAATAACAATGATCAGGAAATAAAATCAGATATAATACATTTCCCAATACTTGTTGCCAGTTATAGGCTTCTTCACATGAGATTTGCAGGAGAAACATACAGTGAAGGAAATAAGTATTGGATCCCTTGCTGATTTTGTAAGTTTCCCAATGAGGAGACATGAAGAGTCTATAATTTTAAGGGTAGATTAATTTTAACAGTGAGAGAATATCCAAAATAAAATCCAGAAATCACATTGTGTAAGTTCTATAAATGTATTTGCATTTTGCAGCGAGAAATAAGTATTTGATCCCCTATTAACCATTCAGAGTTCTGGCTACAGACACTTGGACGCTTCTAATCCCCTCGTTACCGGCATAACAGACGGCTCTTACACTGTCCCCTGTATAAAGACTCCTGTCCACAGACTCCATTATTCAATCAGACTCTGACCTCTACAATATGGCCAAGACCAAAGGGCTTTCTAAGGATGTCAGGACGAGATGATAGACCTGCACAAGGCTGGAATGGAGAAGATCATAGACCTGCACAAGGCTGGAATGGAGAAGACCATAGACCTGCACAAGGCTGGACTGGAGAAGACCATAGACCTGCACAAGGCTGGAATGGAGAAGACCATAGACCTGCACAAGGCTGGAATGGAGAAGATCATAGACCTGCACAAGGATGGAATGGAGAAGACCATAGACCTGCACAAGGCTGGACTGGAGAAGGCCATAGACCTGCACAAGGCTGGAATGGAGAAGATCATAGACCTGCACAAGGCTAGAATGGAGAAGGCCATAGACCTGCACAAGGCTGGAATGGAGAAGACCATAGACCTGCACAAGGCTGGAATGGAGAAGGCCATAGACCTGCACAAGGCTGGAATGCAGAAGATCATAGACCTGCACAAGGCTGGAATGGAGAAGATCATAGACCTGCACAAGGCTGGAATGTAGAAGATCATAGACCTGCACAAGGCTGGAATGGAGAAGATCATAGACCTGCACAAGGATGGAATGGAGAAGACCATAGACCTGCACAAGGATGGAATGGAGAAGACCATAGACCTGCACAAGGCTGGAATGGAGAAGGCCATAGACCTGCACAAGGATGGAATGGAGAAGACCATAGACCTGCACAAGGCTGGAATGGAGAAGACCATAGACCTGCACAAGGATGGAATGGAGAAGACCATAGACCTGCACAAGGCTGGACTGGAGAAGGCCATAGACCTGCACAAGGCTGGAATGGAGAAGACCATAGACCTGCACAAGGATGGAATGGAGAAGACCATAGACCTGCACAAGGCTGGACTGGAGAAGGCCATAGACCTGCACAAGGCTGGAATGGAGAAGACCATAGACCTGCACAAGGCTGGAATGGAGAAGACCATAGACCTGCACAAGGATGGAATGGAGAAGACCATAGACCTGCACAAGGCTGGACTGGAGAAGGCCATAGACCTGCACAAGGCTGGAATGGAGAAGACCATAGACCTGCACAAGGATGGAATGGAGAAGACCATAGACCTGCACAAGGCTGGACTGGAGAAGGCCATAGACCTGCACAAGGCTGGACTGGAGAATGCCATAGACCTGCACAAGGCTGGAATGGGCTACAAAACCATAAGTAAGACACTGGGTGAGAAGGAGAAACTGTTGGTGCAATAGTAAGAAAATGGAAGAAATACAAAATGAGTGTCACTCGCTATCGATCTGCGGCATCATTCACAATCTCACCTCATGGGTTCTACAGGATCATGAGGAAGGTGAGAGATCAGCCTTAAGGCCACGTCTCACTAAGCGACATCACTAGCGACATCGCTGCTGAGTCACGGTTTTTATGACATAGCAGCGATCTTGCTAGCGATGTTGCTGTGTTTGACATCCAGCAACAACCTGGCCCCTGCTGTGAGGTCGCCGGATGTTGCTGAATGTCCTGGACCATTTTTTGGTTGTTGCTCTCCTGCTGTGAAGCTCACATGGCTGTGTATGACAGCGAGAAAGCAACAACTGAATGTGCAGGGAGCAGGGAGACGGCTTCTGACAGCTGTGGACGCTGGTAACCACGGTAAACATCAGGTAACCAAGCGAAGTGCTTTGATTGGTTACCCAATATTTACCTTAGTGACTAGCATCTGCCACTCTCAGGCTGCCAGTGCCGACTCCCTGCACGCGTAGACAGAGTACACATCGGGTAAATAAGCAAAGCGGTTTGCTTATTAACCCGATGTGTACTCTGGCTACGAGTGCAGGAAGCCAGCGCTAAGCGGTGTGTGCTGGTAGCCAAGATAAATATTGGGTAACCAAGCAAAGCATTTTGTTTGGTTACCCGATATTTCCCTTAGTTACCAAGCGCAGCATCGCTTCCACGCATCGCTGGGGGCTGGTTACTGGTCGCTGGTGAGATCTGCCTATTTGACAGTGTCGCGGGCGGGGAGGAGGGTGTCAACACTGCGCTCACCCCATTGCTCGGGTCCGGCTGCTGCTGCTCTGTGGTAGCTCGAGCGGTGGGCCAGATCCCGGGGGTCTCGAGCGGCGCTCCTCGCCCGTGAGTGAAAGGGGGGAATTGATTTGTTGGTGGGGGATTTGATTAATGTCCGTGACGCCACCCACGGTTGTGGTGATTGTGTGGACACCACCGCTGCTCTATCTGGGGATCCCGGGAGTGGTGGTATGGAGCAGCTAGATGTTGGTTTGCCCCTCCGTGGGTAGGGGGTTTGGTGGTCCCGAGGCCCGATGACGGGGTTAGGTTGGTGGACAGGCGGGTTATGGGGCCTGTGGAGGTGCAGGGACGCAAGGGCAGCGCTGTGCCGCACGTCACGGAGGTGCTCACTCAGCCCAAGGATGATGACACAGTTCATGGTAAACAAATGGCTGGTTGGACGGGTCCCTCGAACGGCTGCGGTGCTGATGTTCCCTGCAGTTAGCGGTGACGGTCTCTTCCCTGCACCTAAGTATAGTCTTTGGTAGCGATGGATTCCCACCGGTAATCCGCTCCCCGACTTGGATATGGGCCGGAGGAGCCCCACTCTTGCCTGCAGGCGCTGGCCCTGGGAAACTGGTGCCTTAGCGGTGGCAGAGTCTCCCCTTCACGGTTGGTCGGTTGCCTTCACTCGGGACTTTGCTGCTGGGAGACCCGGAGTTCCCCTTCACTGACGGATTTGGCAAATTCGGCGACTCCTAGCCTTGCCGGGATCCGAAAGGCCCCTGCCACTGGTGCTGACTAATCTTTGTATACCGCTCCGGTACCGCCGGGCCACCACCCATCCACGGTCCTTTCGGCAACCTCCGATCAGCCTCTCCTGCAGACGGTCACCGCCGTCTGTCAACCTTGCTGTCTCAGTCCGGGGCACACACACGGACCAACTTCAGGCTCTTTTCTGTCACTTTCCTTCACTTCCACTCCTGTCACTTGCTCCTCTACCTTCCTTCTACTCTCACTGTCCTAGCTCAACTCCTCACTCAAGCTCTGCCTGAGCTCAACTCTAATCTGCCTGGTTTTCCCGCCTCCAGGACTGTGAACTCCTCGGTGGGTGGAGACCAACCGCCTGGCTCCACCCCCTGGTGTGATCATCAGCCCCTGGAGGAAGGCAACAAGGGTTTTTGGTCTGACCTTGGTGTTCCTGCAGGGATGTGGGGTGTGTGTGGTGTTGTGACCTGTGACCCCTGGCTTGCCCAGGGCGTCACAACAGCTCAACAGCGATCCGTGTAGCGACGCTCCAGCGATCCCTGCCAGGTCAGGTTGCTGGTGAGATCGCTGGAGCGTCGCTTAGAGCGACAGTACCTTTAGAGTACATGGGGGAACTTGTTAATGATCTCAAGGCAGTTGGGACCACTGTCACCAAGAAAACCATTGGTAACACATTACACCATAATGGCTTAAAATCCTGCAGTGTCCGCAAAGTCCCACTGCTCAAGAAGGCCCATGTGCAGCCGGCCCATCTGAAGAAGGCCCATGTGCAGCCGGCCAGTCTGAAGAAGGGCCATGTGCAGCCGGCTCATCTGAAGAAGGCCCATGTGCAGCCGGCCTGTCTGAAGAAGGCTCATGTGCAGCCGGCCAGTCTGAAGAAGGCCCATGTGCAGCCGGCCAGCCTGAAGAAGGGCCATGTGCAGCCGCCCATCTGAAGAAGGCTCATGTGCAGCCGGCCAGTATGAAGAAGGGCCATGTGCAGCCGGCCAGCCTGAAGAAGGCCCATGTGCAGCCGGCCCTTCTGAAGAAGGCTCATGTGCAGCCGGCCCATCTGAAATTTGCCAATGAACACCTGGATGATTCTGAGAGTGATTGGGACAAGATGTTGGGGTTATATGAGAAAAAAATTGATCTCTTTCGCCTTAACTCAACTCTGCGTGTTGGGTGGAAGATAAATTCTGCCTATGATCCAAAGAACACCGTCCCCACTGTCAAGCATGGAGGTGGAAGCATTATATTTTGGGAGTGATTCTTTGCTAAGGGCACAGGACTAATTCACCGATTCAATGGGACAAAGGATGGAACCATGTACCGTAAAATCCTGAGTGACAAACTCTTTCCTCCAGGACATTAAAAATGGGTCGTGGCTGGGTCTTCCAGCACGACAATGACCCAAAACATACAGCCAAGGCAACAAAGGAGTGGCTCAAAAGAAGCACATTAAGGTCATGGAGTGGCCTAGCCAGCCTCCAGACCTTAATCCCATAGAAAACCTATGAAGGAGCTGAAACTCTAAGTTGCCAAGTGACAGACTCAAAATTTTAATGATTTTTAGGGATGATCTGCAAAAAGGAGAGGAGCAAAATCCTCCCGATATCAAACCTCATCATTAACTACAAAAGACGTCTGACTGCTCGGCTGCCAACAAGGGGACGGCCACCAAGTATAAAGTCTTGTTTGTCAGAGGGATCGAATACTTATTTCTCTCTGCGAAATGCAAATAAATTTATATCATTTATATAATGTGATTGTCTGGATTTTATTTTGGATATTCTCGCACTGTTAAAATTAACTGATCCTTAAAATTATAGACTCTTCATGTCTATGTCAGTGGGAAACTTAGAAAATCAGCGAGGGATCCAATACTTATTTCCTTCACTGTAGATATGCAAGGGGGGAGATAACTAACTCCCTCCTCCTCATACATCAGTAGATAAATGATGAGTACAGAGTATTAAAATTACTTATAATATTCAGCGATTATATGAGACTACAATTCCTATAGTGATACTTATAATGAATACAGACTATTCAATATTATTATGAGTACAATTCCTATAACAGAAGTGACAAATACAAATTTGTAATATATTTACTGAGGGTTTGATGCAGATTTCTCTCTAATTCGGGGTAAAAATCCACAGCATAACTAGAATTTATCCACACGACCGGTCACGTTCCATGCGGAAGATCTGGGACTTTTTTCTACATTGAGTTAATGACATTTCTTAACCCCTTCCTGCACCCAGACGTAACCATATGTCACAGTCAGGTTGTGCGTGTATGCAGCTACAGGACGAGCTTCAACGGAGACTGCGATTTATACTATATACTGCAATACTGTGGTTACATGTCCTCTACGGGAGTAAAAGACAAAAAAAAAAGCTTAAAAAAATGACATTTTAAAATTCCCCGTTCATTTTTTTCTAATTTTAACATAAAAAAATAAAAACAGAATAAAAATAAACTCACCGAGTCCACAAAAGTCCGGTCTATCAAAATATGAACATGATAACAAAATAAAAATTATACATTTTGAAAAAGCCAAATTTGAGATTTATCAGACTCCGCAGTTCCCAAAAATACAATAACAAGTGATTAAAGGGAACCTGTCAGGTGCGATATGTCCCCCGGACCACGAGCAGTTCTGGGTGCGTATTGCTATCCCTGCCTAATTGTCCCGGTATACACTAGACTAGATAAAGAGATCTTTAGAAAAAGTATTTCTAAAGATCTTTTGTCGTATGCTAATGAGCGCGGGGTCTAGTCATGTGGGCGTTAGTTCCCTGGCCAGTCGCCCCTCATTAGCATGTTAGTATGTCCCTGTGGGTGTGCTAACATGTTAATGAATGTTCAGCATCAGATGATGATTTCACTCACATCTCTGCCGCCATCGCTGGATTTCGGCTCAGTGCGCATAACTCCGGATATTTGGTCATGCGCACTACTTCGGTTTGAAGCCAGGACGCGTACACCCGGCTTCATAGTGCGCATGACCCAAACTCCGGGGTCATGTGCACTGAGCTGAAATCCCCCGTCGGACGCGATGGCGGCAGAGAGGTGAGTGATCATCCTGTGACGCTGCACATTCATTAGCATATTAGCACGCCCACAGGGGTGTACTAACATGCTAATGAGGGGCGACTGGCCGGGGAACTAATGCCCATGGGGCCAGTGCCCTCGCTCATTACCATACGATATGTCATGCTCCCCGGGTCCCCTGCCTCGCTCCCCGGCTCTCCTGCCACGCTCCCCGGCTTCCCTGCCTCGCTCCCCGGCTCCTCTGTCAGGTGTCCCCCGCTCCACAGCCTCCAGGCCCCATCACCTGCGGTCCCCAGGCGTCCCGGTCCCCGCTCCCGGCGCCCGTCGGCAGCTTTACTCCAGGCCGGCTCTCCTGCCTCCTGTTCACTGCTCCCTGCCCTGGCTTCTGGCACCCGGGCCTCGCACATGCGCATTAGGGCGCGCGTGCAGTCATTGACCCTTTCTTAAAGGGCCAGTGTTCTCCAACAGGATATTGAAGGATCAGGTACTGGGTATATAGGGGGATCCTTTCCAAGTGGGCGGGGCCTGTTCTTCGTGTTTTGCTAAGCTAGGAGTCAGGTCTCCTTGTGTCTTCTGGTATACTTACCTATCTCTCTCCTAGAGCTGCTCCTGCCTCGCCATCCGGTCCTGACGATTCCCGAACCCCGAACGGTGACTGTCCGCCATCCCGTCAGTCCATACCATCTCTGATCCCTGTGGTGACCCGTCTTCTCGCTCCGTCGGTTCCGGACTCTACCTGACAACATCTCGGCCTCCGAACCTGAGCTCCGTCACCCGGACTACCTTCTGTGACTCCGTGGTCCCAGGGACTTCTACACTCCACTCCTTTGAACGGACTGTCCTGCTACCTGTAGTGCTCCGGCTACCGGACACCTTGCCTTCGGTGAGGTGTTCAGCCCAGTGGATCCACCTCCTGGGTCTGCCCGTCCACCTGGCCCTAACAGTAAGAACCGGCCATGGATCCCGCCGAAGCACTAGCGGCCCAGCTGGGCAACTTGCAGCAGGAACTCGGACGACAGCGCAAGACTCAGTCCCGCATGCTGGCCTTCATGACCTCGGTGGATAGCCGCCTGAACACGCTGCAAGCAACGGCCACGTCCCTGGCATCTCAGGTTACCACTGCACAGTCCACGGTCACGGTTCCCGTGGCGGCTCCCTCGGAAGCTTCTAAACTCCGCTTGGCCTCTCCACCCCGATATGCCGGAGATCCCAAGACCTGCAGAGGATTCTTAAACCAGTGCTCCCTCCATTTCAAGCTGCTTCCGCACCTGTTTGCCTCCAACCAAGCCAAGGTGGCGTTTGTGATGTCCCATCTAGAGGGTGAGGCACTGGCCTGGATGAATCCCTTGTGGGAAAAGGAGGACCCTGTAACCACTAACATCCAGGACTTCCTGCAGGCGTTTAGAACCACCTTTGACGAACCCGGACGTGCCGCCGCATCCGCCTCATCACTCCTCAGGCTACGTCAGGGGACCATGACGGTGGGGCAGTATGCCATCCGCTTCCGCACTTTGGCCTCAGAATTGGGGTGGAACAATGAAGCCCTCACCGCCGCCTTCTGGGAAGGACTCTCCAGTCGTATTAAGGACGAGCTGGCAGGCCGCGATGTTCCTTCTACTCTGGATGCCCTGATCGCACTAGCCACCCGCGTGGACCTCAGATTCCAGGAACGATCCAAAGAGGTGTCCCGTGAGAGACGTCCGATAAGGCATTCCTCTCCTCCGCAGAAGCCCGCTGTACTTCAGTCAACGTCGTTTGGTGTCTCTGTCCACGAGCCCATGCAGATTGACCGTTTTCGGCAGTCCGAACAACACCGAGCAGAACGGCTCGCCAAGGGCCTCTGCTTCTACTGCGGAGAGGGCACACACCTTCTACGCTCCTGTCCAGAGAGGCCGGGAAACTCCAAAGCCTAGGGCTGGTAGGAGAGGCCACCCTAGGTGCTGGGACTCTCTCAGACCCGGTTACGTGGACTGTTCAAGTGACAACGGGAGAGACGCGGTTCACGGCCGAGGCGTACCTCGATTCCGGGGCAGCAGGCAATTTCATCCAGCAGGCCACGGTGGACAAGTACCAGGTGCCTGTTACTCCACTCGACAAACCCCTCGTGATTGCCTCTGTAGATGGGAGACCCCTATCTGACACCATCTCGTGGATCACCAAGCCGGTGGAACTACGTATCGGTGCCCTGCACACCGAGAACATCACTCTCTACGTCCTCCCACACATGTCTCATCAAATCCTGCTGGGACTCCCCTGGTTACGGACACACGAACCGTCAGTCAGCTGGGGTACTGGTGAAATCACCCGATGGGGCTCCTCTTGCCACGAGAACTGTCTGAAGACTATACAGCCCATCCGACGACCTCCGGTTCCGGAGTCCCTACCGGGACTGCCCTCGACCTATTGGTCCTTCGCGGACGTCTTTGATAAAAAGGAGTCAGAGGTACTGCCGCCACATCGTCCTTACGACTGTGCCATCGACCTACTCCCGGGAACTACACCGCCTCGAGGATGGATATATCCGCTGTCTCCTGCTGAAACAAGGGCCATGTCTACCTACATCACGGAGAACCTGGCAAGGGGATTCATTTGGAGATCCTCCTCTCCTGCTGGAGCAGGCTTCTTCTTCGTTAAGAAGAAAGAGGGCGACCTACGCCCATGCATTGACTACCGGGGATTGAACCAAATCACCGTGAAAAATAAATACCCCCTGCCGCTCATCCCCCAATTGTTTGATCGGCTTAGAGGAGCTCGTGTGTTTACCAAGTTGGATCTTCGGGGTGCCTACAACCTGGTCCGCATCCGCTCTGGGGACGAATGGAAGACCGCATTCAACACTCGCGATGGGCACTACGAATACTGTGTGATGCCCTTCGGCCTGTGTAACGCACCAGCAGTCTTTCAGGAATTGGTGAAGGACGTGTTCCGGGACCTTCTCTACGTCTGTGTGGTAGTGTATCTTGATGATATCCTGGTCTTTTCTCCGGACCTCCAGACCCACAGAGAGAACGTGCAGCTGGTACTACAAAGACTGAGAGAGAATCGTCTGTACGCCAAGTACGAGAAGTGTGTCTTCGAGCAGTCTTCTCTTCCCTTCCTGGGTTACGTAATCTCCGATACCGGTCTGCAGATGGACCGGAGAAGGTCTCTTCCATTCTCAACTGGCCCCCTCCTTCCGGACTGAAGGCAATCCAATGCTTTCTGGGATTCGCAAACTATTACCGTCAGTTCATCCCTCACTTCTCTGCTCTGACTGCACCTCTCTCCGCCTTGACCAAGAAGGGGGCTAATCCAAAGGATTGGTCACCTGCGGCCGACGCCACGTTTGGCTCCCTGAAACAGGCATTTGCTTCCTCCCCTGTGTTCCACCGTCCTGAGTTAAACCGACAGTTCACCTTGGAGGTGGATGCCTCCTCCTCGGGAGCCGGAGCAGTGCTCATGAAGAAGTCCTCCTCCGGGAAGATGGTTACTTGCGGTTTCTACTCCAAGAGCTTCTCAGCGCCTGAACGCAACTACACCATCGGTGACCGAGAGCTATTGGCAGTCAAACTGGCTCTGGAGGAATGGCGCTACCTTCTGGAGGGAGCAGTGTACCCCGTGATCATTTACACGGACCACAAGAACCTTGAATACCTGCGGTCCGCTCAGCGACTGAACCCACGGCAAGCCAGGTGGTCCTTGTTCTTTGCCAGGTTCGATTTTCAGCTCCATTTTCCACCCGCGGACAAGAATGTACGAGCAGATGCCTTGTCCAGGTCATTCATGCCCATGGAGCAGGAGGAGGAGACATCCCAGCCCATCATCTGCCCTAGTAAAATCATTTCGGTGGCCCCTGTCACCCTGGCCCAGATACCGCCCGGGAAGACCTATGTCTCTGAGACTGACAGGCAAAAAGTGTTGCACTGGGGCCATGCCTCGAAAATTGCCGGCCATGCTGGTCAGAAGAAAACATGGAGTACAATTGTACGTCACTATTGGTGGCCATCCCTTCGCACGGACGTCGCTTCTTTTGTCTCAGCCTGCTCCTCCCTCTTGTGCCAGGAACAAGACGCCCAAACACCTGCCATATGGCCGTCTTCTGCCTCTGCCTATACCCTCCGTTCCGTGGCAACACATTGCAATGGACTTTATTACGGACTTGCCCCTGTCCTCCGGACACACAGTCATATGGGTCGTGGTGGATCGGTTCTCCAAAATGGCTCATTTCGTCCCTCTAGCTGGACTGCCCTCTGCCCAGGAACTCGCTGACGCATATATACAACACATCTTCCGCTTGCATGGCTTTCCATCACACATTGTGTCGGACAGAGGAACTCAGTTCACCTCCCGCTTCTGGAGGGCCCTCTGCAAACATCTGGGAGTGACTCTGGACTTTTCTTCAGCCTACCATCCTCAGTCGAATGGCCAAGTGGAAGGAGTCAATCAGATCTTGACCTCCTTCTTACGTCACTACGTCAACGCCCATCACGACGACTGGTCCACGCTTCTTCCTTGGGCTGAATTCTCCCATAACCACCACGTCAGTGAGTCCTCCTCCAGCTCTCCCTTCCATGTCGTTTACGGACTTCAGCCTTCCGTCCCATTACCTGTATCTTCTTCCTCGGATGTCCCTGCTGCTGATGCTGTAGTCAGTGACTTTGCAACTATTTGGGACTCTGTCAAGGCGTCCCTTGGACGTGCTTCCCTGCGGATGAAGAGACACGCAGACAAGAGGCGTCTGGATCCTCCGTGTTTCTCTCCAGGAGATCTGGTCTGGCTTGTTTCCAAGTACGTCCGATTGAAGCTGCCATCATACAAGCTGGGTCCTCGCTACATTGGGCCATTTAAAGTCCTTAGCAAGATCAATGAGGTCTCCTACAAGCTGCAGCTCCCGGCCACGATGAGGATACCCAACTCCTTCCACGTCTCCCTGCTCAAGCCGGTTGTCCTTGGTCCCTTCTCCCCTGCTGCCAGTTCTGCTCCTCCTCCTATTGCTGATGATGACATCTATGCGGTAAGGGATATCGTGGCCATGAAAACCGTACGGGGCCGACAGTTCTTCCTGGTGGACTGGGCGGGGTATGGTCCTGAGGATAGGTCCTGGGAGCCCCGGGAGAATGTGGGTACTCCTCTGATACGTGCCTTCCTGTCCCGGTTGCGGGGGGGGGGGGGCGTGGGGGAGGGGGTACTGTCACACTCCCCGGGTCCCCTGCCTCGCTCCCCGGCTCTCCTGCCACGCTCCCCGGCTTCCCTGCCTCGCTCCCCGGCTCCTCTGTCAGGCGTCCCCCGCTCCACAGCCTCCAGGCCCCATCACCTGCGGTCCCCAGGCGGCCCGGTCCCCGCTCCCGGCGCCCGTCGGCAGCTTTACTCCAAGCCGGCTCTCCTGCCTCCTGTTCACCGCTCCCTGCCCTGGCTTCTGGCACCCGGGCCTCGCGCATGCGTATTAGGGCGCGCGCGCGGTCATTGACCCTTTCTTAAAGGGCCAGTGTCCTCCAACAGGATATTGAAGGATCAGGTACTGGGTATATAGGGGGATCCTTTCCAAGTGGGCGGGGCCTGTTCTTCGTGTTTTGCTAAGCTAGGAGTCAGGTCTCCTTGTGTCTTCTGGTATACTTACCTATCTCTCTCCTAGAGCCGCTCCTGCCTCGCCATCCGGTCCTGACGATTCCCGAGCCCCGAACGGTGACTGTCCGCCATCCCGTCAGTCCATACCATCTCTGATCCCTGTGGTGACCCGTCTTCTCGCTCCGTCGGTTCCGGACTCTGCCTGACAACATCTCGGCCTCCGAACCTGAGCTCCGTCACCCGGACTACCTTCTGACTCCGTGGTCCCAGGGACTTCTACACTCCACTCCTTTTAACGGACTGTCCTGCTACCTGTAGTGCTCCGGCTACCGGACACCTTGCCTTCGGTGAGGTGTTCAGCCCAGTGGATCCACCTCCTGGGTTTGCCCGTCCACCTGGCCCTAACACGATATAAGATCTTTAGAAATACTTTTTCTAAAGATCCCTTTATCTATGCGAGCGTATGCAGGGATTATTAGGCAGGGAATAGCAATATACACCCAGAACTGCCCGTGGTTCTCACTGCATATTGGACCTGATAGGTTCCCTTTAATCTGCTGCACGGGCAACAAATTTGTATCAATAAAACCGCCGGCTCATCAAGCAAAAAACAGTCCTCACACAACAATATAAAAACGTTAAGAAAGTTATGGCTCTCAAAAATATGGAGCAAGATACAAAAAATATTTAATTTTTTGAAGTTCAGAATTTGTTTTCTTTACTAAAATATATCAATAAACTGCACAGGTTTTGGTATACCTGCACTCGTACTGACCGGAGAATCATGGTGACCGGTCATTGTAACTGCACAATCATCAGTGTAAGAACAAAACCTGAAAAACAATGGCGGCATTGCAGTTCTACAAATTAAATTCACCTGGAAATTTTTCGCATCTCTCATTACATGATCCGGTGACTACAACTCATCCGGCAAAATCAGGTCCTAATACAAATACAGAGAAGGAAAAATTATATAAATACACTGTGTGCAGAATTATTAAGCAGAGTATTTTGATCACATGATGCTTTTTATACATGTTGTCCTACTCCAAGCTGCATAGGCTGAGAGCCAACTACCAATTAAGTAAATCTGGTGATGTGCCTCTCTGTAATGAGGAGGGGTGCGGTGTAATGACATCAACACCCTATATAAGGGGGGCTTCATTATTAGGCAACTTCCTTTCCTTTGGCAAAATGGGTCAGAAGAGAGATTGGACGGGCTCTGAAAAGTCCATATTGTGAGATGTCTTGCAGAGGGATGCAGCAGTCTTGAAATTGCCAAACTTTTGAAGTGTGATCACCGAACAATCAAGCGTTTCATGGCAAATAGCCAACAGGGTCGCAAGAAGCGTGCTGGGCAAAAAAGGCGCAAAATAACTGCTTATGAATTGAGGAAAATCAAGCGTGAAGCTGCCAAGATGCCATTTGCCACCAGTTTGGCCACATTTCAGAGCTGCAACGTTACTGGAGTATCAAAAAGCACAAGGTGTGCCATACTCAGGGACAGGCCAAGGTAAGGAAGGCCGAAAACCACCACCTCTGACCAAGAAACATGAGATAAAACGTCAAGACTGGGCCAAGAAATATCTGAAGACTGATTTTTCACAGGTTTTATGGACTGATGAGATGAGAGTGACTCTTGATGGGCAGATGGATGGGCCAGAGGCTGGATCAGTAAATGGCAGAGAGCTCCACTCCGACTCAGACGCCAGCAAGGTGGAGGTGGGCACTGGTATGGGCTGGGATCAGCAAAGATCAACTTGTGGGACCTTTTCGGGTTGAGGATGGAATGAAGCTCAACTCCCAGACCTACTGCCAGTTTCTGGAAGACAACTTCTTCAAGCAGTGGTACAAGAAGAAGTCGCTATCGTTCAAGAAAAACATGATTTTCATGCAGGACAATGCTCCATCACATGCATCCAACTACTCCACAGCGTGGCTGGCAAGTAAAGGGCTAAAAGATAAAAAATAATGACATGGCCCCCTTGTTCACCTGATCTGAACCCCATAGAGAACCTGTGGTCTCTCATAAAATGTGAGATCTACAGGGAGGGAAAACAGTCCACCTCTGGGAGCAGTGTCTGGAGGCTGTGGTGGCTGCTGCACGCAATGTGGATAGTAAACAGATCAAGCAATGACAGAATCTATGGATGGTCGGCTGCTGAGTGTCATCAGAAAGAAAGGGGGCTAGAATGGGAACTCATTTTTTTGGGGGTTTGTTTTTGCATGTCAGAAATGTTTTTTTTCTAAATTTTGTGCAGTTATATTGGTTTACCTGGGGAAAATAAACAAGTGAGATGGGAATATATTTGGTTTTTATTAAGTTGCCTAATAATTCTGCACAGTAATAGTTACCTGCACAAACAGATCCTCCTAAGAAGCCAAATCTAAAAACCCCTCCAACTGCCAAAAATATTAAGCTTTGATATTTATGAGTCTTTTGGGCTGATTGAGAACGTAGCTGTTGATCAATGATAAAAAAAATCCACTAAAATACAACTTGCCTAATAATTCTGCACACGGTATATATATATATTATATTAAATTCAAAATGTAAAAATGAAATTTGTCCAGTTCTGAATTGGTTAAAATCTCATCCTTTTTGCTTGTAAAAAGCTGCGGATTTTCTGCACTCCATTCATGCAGCAAACCCACAGAGTATCCGACCCGTGTGGAGGCTCCTTAAAGGGAACCTGTCACCACTTTTTTGGCTATAAGCTGCGGCCACCACCACCAGACTCTTATATACAGCATTCTAACATGCTGTATATAAGAGCCCAGGCCGCTGTGAGAACATAAAAAACACTTTATAATACTTACCTAAGGGTCGTGCGGTTGGCCATATGGGTATCTCTGTTCTCCGGTGCCGGCGCCGCCTCTTTCGGCCATCTTCGTCCTCCTTCTTCTCTAGCCGCGGTGCATGACACGTCCGACGTCATCCACACTCGCCGGCATTCAGGTCCTGAGCAGGGCCGATCAAAGTATTGTAGACACGTGATGCACACAGGCTTCAGAATAAGGCCGAAGATGGCCGAAAGAGGCACCGGAGAACGGAGATGCCCATATGGCCAACTGCACGACCGTTAGGTAAGTATTATAAAGTGTTTTTTATGTTCTCACAGCGGCCTGGGCTCTTATATAGAGTACTAGCTGTACTCCCCGGCTTCGCCCGGGCTAATGACTGCTGTTAACAAAATAGAATGTATTAACAAAAATGTATTCTGCACACAAAAACCACAAAACAAATAGATAGAAATGTAATTATTAAAAGGCAAAAACTAAGCTAATAGAAGCATTTCACAACATATATTTCAACACCACAGATATTCCACACAGATGTAACATCCTATGACCTCACACATACTGAGAATGTCCTTTGTTGCCTATATTAACCAATCAGAGCTCAGATTAATTAATTGTAGCAAAATAGAAGCTAAGCTGTGATTGGTTGCTATTGGCAGCCTGATAAGTCTCCAGGCAACAGAAAGTCCTCCCCCTGACAGTATATATTAGCTCACACATACACATATAGACAGGTCATGTGACTGCCGTATTTCCTATGTGGTACATTTGTTGTTCTTGTAGTTTGGCTGCTTATTAATCAGATTTTTATTTGTGAAGGATAATACCAGACTTGTGTGTGTTTAGGGCGATTATGTGGTGAGGTTGGTGTATGTGTGGTGAGATGTGTGCTGAGGGTGGTATATGTGTTCAAGCACGTGGTAGTGTGTAGGGGCAAAATTGATTGGTAAATTGGAAAGCGCAGGGTTAAAATTTCGCCTCACAACATAGCACCCGGCGCTGCCCAGGACTGTCTCTCTGCTTCTCTCCCATTCTCTGTCTGTCTCCCCCTCTGTATATATATCTCTGTCTCTATCTCTTTGTCTGTCTGTCTCTTTCCCTGTCTGTCTCAATCTCTTTCCCTGTCTGTCTATCTATCTCTGTCACTTTCCCTGTCTGTCTCTTTCCCTCTCTTTACCTCTCTTTCCCTGTCTGTCTCTTTCCCTGTCAGTCTGTTTCTTTGTCTGTGTCCGTCTCTTTGTGTCTGTCTCTTACCCTGTATATGTCTGTTTCTTCCCCTATCTGTGTCTGCCTCTTTCCCTGTCTGTGTCTGCCTCTTTCCCTGTCTGTGTCTGTCTCTTTCCCTGGCTGCATTGTGACACGCCAACATTCCATATAAGGGCGTGGCTGCGCATTCTTCTGAAGTTCTGGCTGCACTGTGGCTCCCAGCTCCATTTGCTTTAATGGAGGCAGGTTTTTTGGTGAATAACTGTAAAGAGCGGGGTTAAAATTTCACCTCAAAACATAGCCTATGACGCCCTTGGGGTCCAGAAGTGTGAGTGTGCAAAATTTTGTGGCTGTAGCTGAGACGGTGCGGATGCCAATCCCGGACATACACACACACACACACACACACACACACATTCAGCTTTATATATTAGATGTTAGAATGCTGTATATAAGAGCCCGGTGGTGGTGGCCAAAAAAGTGGTGACAGGTTCCCTTTAAAGCTTAATAATCCTTATTTCCCCTGTAAGAAGCTTCTTCTCAGGATCTGCACTGATCCCGGTGATGAGAGGTTTACGGTTGATATCATCGTATATAAAGCTCGGACCGTACAGGGACGTTTCCTCTGGTGACGGCTTCAGGAGAATCATCTCCGGCTTTCCCTGTTTTACAAAAAGTTGTACGACTTTTAAAGGAATTTCTATATGGTCGGAAATTGTTCTGAGGAGCTCGAGCAGAATAATCTGTTGTCTATCACTTTTTGTATTTGGGGAAAAAAAAGAGAATAACAATAAAATATGCGACAAAAACATTTCATATAAAAACACCTCTAGAATCCTTCATGAGGCTCCTCCCACTGGCGGAATGTTTCACCAATCATGTATTCTGCTCCCTGTGATGTCACCAGTTACTGGATAGATTTATTCCATGATATCTTTATAGAACCAGTCCATACCCATAACGCAGCATGAAGGGGCTCGGTGAAGGCGGCAGTGAAGGTGTGTAAGTGTCTGATGGGGTCACACAGCGCATAAAAGGACAGCTGCCCGGCCTCATAATCCAGAGAGACCCTGACTCCATCACTGGAGATCTGCTGAGGTAACGGGATCTCATCACTGTCATGTCTCACTGAACACTGATTATTATTCCCCAACCATCTTTGTAAACACCAGGATTTATTATTATTTCCAATGTGTGACTGAAGCCCCCTCCTGTCTATACTGGGGTAACACATCCCCACCCTCCAACTCCCTGACCCACTGATCTCCACATCCCAGTAATGGCGTCCTGAGGTAAATCCCCTCCTGCTCATCACCTGATCATAATCCTGGAATCTCTCTGCTGTTTCTGGACGATTCTGTGTTATTTCTGTCCAGGTCGCAGTTTTCAGGTCGTCTGATATAAGGAGATTATTATCAGCCGTGTTTACATCCAGTAATATGTCTGCAGGATCCTGTACATAGAAGATCACATTTATACCTCTTATCATAGCAGATAATGTGTGTGATATGTGTGAGATGAGATCCACACCCCGATCACCTCCATCATGTCCCCCTGTGTCCTCATCACCTCCATCATGTCCTCCTGTGTCCTCATCACCTCCATCATGTCCTCCTGTGTCCTCATCACCTCCATCATGTCCTCCTGTGTCCTCATCACCTCCATCATGTCCTCCTGTGTCCTCATCACCTCCATCATGTCCTCCTGTGTCCTCATCACCTCCGTCCTCCTCAGGATCACACAAGTCCCTGGTGTCTGGATCCTGTAAGACGGTCAGTGGATCAGTCATGTTACACAGCTCCTCAATGTGCCTCATCTTCCTGGACAGCTCGTCCTTCTTTATTTCCAGCTGATGGATCACATCAGATAGTGACAGTGACACCTTCTCTTCCCGTCTGGAGATCTCACTCAGGAACCTCTTCTCCAGGTTGTCCACCCGTCTCCTGATGTCCTTAAACAGAGCAGTGACTTTCTCGGCTTCTCCAGATGCTTTATCTTGAGCTTTTCTCCTGTTCTTCTCCAGACTCTGGACTCTTTCCTCAGTCTTCTTTCTATTTGTGATCAGTTTCTGGAGAACATTTCTCAGGTTCTTCTTCTTTTTCTCAAAGGCCTCATCCAGCATCTCCACCCGGTGTCCCCGATGTTCTCCAGCTGAGCAATAAACACAGATACAAGCAGCGTCCTCAGTGCAGTAATATTCCAGAATCTTCTTATGGACAGAACATTTCCACTTCTCCAGAGAAGTGCTGGGATCAGTTAGGACGTGTTCTGGTCCTTTGCTGTGAACTCTCAGATGATTATCACACAGAGAAGCCTCACAGTGTAGACAGGATCTAACAGCCGGTACAGGAGAGTGAATACAGTAAGTGCAGCGGATCCCGGTGATCTCCTCCTGATGTGGCTGAGAAGACAGGAAACGTTCTGCTACGTTATGCAGAGTTATGTTCCTCTTCAGCGTCGGCCGCTCCTTGAATTCTTCTCTACATTCAGGACAGGAATAAACTCCAGACCCGTCCTGTGTATCCAGCACACGATCAATACATTCCCGGCAGAAGTTGTGTCCACATCTCAGGGTTACGGGATCTGTATACAGGGACAGACAGATGGAGCAGAGCAGCTCTTCACTCAGAATAGCGGACGCCATGGCTTCGTGGCTTCGTGGCTTTTTTTTTTTCAGGAAAGGAAAGTGAAAGTGTTTGTTATAGGGCGTATATCAGGAAATACGGCATTGCACAACCTGCGGCCGAGAGTCTATTAACTCCTTTTGTGCCAGAGCCACTCTTCACCTTCCTGACCCGGCCAATGTATTAAATTCTGACTAGTGCCATTTATGAGGTTATAACTTTGGAGTTTCAATGTATCCCAGTGATTTTGAAATTGTTTTTTTGCGATATATTGCACTTCATGTTAGTGATAAATTTAGGACGATATTTTATGCATTTAATTGTTGAAAAATCAGAAATTTGGCTACGTTTTTGAACATTTCTCAATTTTTCAAATTTTAATTTTTATACCATTTAATTCTGAGAGTTATATCACACAAAATAGTTAATAACATTTCCCAGTTGTCACTTTACATCTGCGCAATTTTTAAAACATATTTTTTTCGTTGGAAAGATTAAATGTTTATCAGAAATTTCTCATTTTTCCAGCAAAATTTACAAAATCATTTTTTTAAGGACCAAATTAAATTTAAAGTGTGTTTGAGAGGCCAAGGTGACAGAAAATACCCAAAAGTGACCCCATTCTAAAAACGTCACCCCCTCACACTGCACAAAACCACATCCAAGACGTTTATTAACCCTTCAGGTGCTTCACAGAGAAACTAAAGAAATGTGGAAGGAAAAAAATTAAAATGCTACTTTTTCTTGCAAAAATGTTGCTTTAATCCCATTTTTTTTATATTCAAAATGGTAATAAGAGAAAAGCACCCTACAATTTGTTGTGCAATTTCTCCTGAGTATGATGATGCCCCATGTGTGATGAAAAATTACTTTTTGGATGCACACAAAGCTCGGAAGGGAAGGAGCAGTATTTCACTTTTGGAATATAAAATTAACTGGAATAGATAACATTTGCAGAGCCCCTGATGTGCCTAAACAGTAGAAATCAACCACAAGTGACCCCACTTTGGAAACTAGACCTCCTCAAGCAATTTAACTAGATCGTTAGTGACCACCTTGAACTCCCAGGTGCTTCACAGAATTTTATAACGATGAGCTGTGAAAATAACAAAAACACATTTTCCCCACAAAATGTTGCTTTAGTGCCAAGTATTTTATTTTCACAAGGGTAACTGCAGAACATGGACTGGAACATGTGTTATGCAGTTGCTCCTGAGTACGCTGTTACCCATATGTGGTGGAAATCTACTGTTTGTGCACACAGCAGGGCTTGGAAGGGAAGGAGTGCCATTTGTCTTTTGGAGTGAAAAATTCACTGGAATAGATAAGGGACGCCATGCTGCATTTGGAGAGCCCCAGATGTGCCTAAACATTGGAAATCCCCCACAAGTGACTAGTGATGAGCGAGTACTAAAAAGCTCGGGTGCTCGAAGCTCGGGCCGAGCCTCCCAAGATACTCGTGTACTCGGCCCGAGCAACGAGCCCAATGTTATCCTATGGGAGACTCGAGTATTTTTGTGAAATGACCCCCCGGCAGCATGGAGAAACCCTAAAAATGTCACAAAAGTCTCAGAAGAGTGCTCAAATGACATGGCAACAGCATGGGGAAGACCCCTTGAAGCATTTATCACTGAAAAGTCACAGCTGTGAACAATTTTGTCCGCGTTTTACGCCATTTTTACGGACTCACCAGAAAACCTTCCAAAATGACCCCAAAATGATTTTTCATGGCGGAAATGTTAAGGGCACATACCCAATAGTGAGATAGAGCTGGTGTATGTTACTTTTTGAGATTAATACATGAAAGATTTTACGTGAAAACATTGTGTGGCACTCCGATGTCCCTGAGAAGAGTCGTACATAAAGGCCTCTTGAGTCTAATGTGCCCATTTTGAGGAAGTGAGTCTTTGTAGTATTTTCCTTTGCCAGGGCAGTCCAAAATTGTGAGGTTCACCAATGCCCCTGCATACAGACGTGCATGAGGGCCTGTAAACCTGAAGTGCCCATTGTAAGGAAGTGGGTCTATTGTAGTATAGCCCTTAGGCAGGGCAGCCAAAAATTGGGAGGCTCCACGTTGTCCCTGGGTAGAGACGTGCATGAGGGCCTGTAAACCTGAAGTGCCCATTGGAAGGAAGTGGGTCTATTGTAGTATAGCCCTTTGGCAGGGCAGCCAAAAATTGGGAGGCTCCACGTTGTCCCTGGATAGAGACGTGCATGAGGGCCTCAAAACATTAAGTGTCCATTGTCAGGAAGTGGGTGTATTATAGTATAGCCCTTAGGCAGGGCAGCCAAAAATTGGGAGGCTCTACGTTGTCCCTGGATAGAGTCGTGCATGAGGGCCTCAAAACATTAAGTGTCCATTGTCAGGAAGTGGGTGTATTATAGTATAGCCCTTAGGCAGGGCAGCCAAAAATTGGGAGGCTCCACGTTGTCCCTGGATAGAGACGTGCATGAGGGCCTCAAAACATTAAGTGTCCATTGTCAGGAAGTGGGTGTATTATAGTATAGCCCTTAGGCAGGGCAGCCAAAAATTGGGAGGCTCCACGTTGTCCCTGGATAGAGACGTGCATGAGGGCCTCAAAACATTAAATGTCCATTGTCAGGAAGTGGGTGTATTATAGTATAGCCCTTAGGCAGGGCAGCCAAAAATTGGGAGGCTCCACGTTGTCCCTGGGTAGAGACGTGCATGAGGGCCTGTAAACCTGAAGTGCCCATTGGAAGGAAGTGGGTCTATTGTAGTATAGCCCTTTGGCAGGGCAGCCAAAAATTGGGAGGCTCCACGTTGTCCCTGGATAGAGACGTGCATGAGGGCCTCAAAACATTAAGTGTCCATTGTCAGGAAGTGGGTGTATTATAGTATAGCCCTTAGGCAGGGCAGCCAAAAATTGGGAGGCTCCACGTTGTCCCTGGATAGAGACGTGCATGAGGGCCTCAAAACATTAAGTGTCCATTGTCAGGAAGTGGGTGTATTATAGTATAGCCCTTAGGCAGGGCAGCCAAAAATTGGGAGGCTCCACGTTGTCCCTGGATAGAGACGTGCATGAGGGCCTCAAAACATTAAGTGTCCATTGTCAGGAAGTGGGTGTATTATAGTATAGCCCTTAGGCAGGGCAGCCAAAAATTGGGAGGCTCCACGTTGTCCCTGGGTAGAGACGTGCATGAGGGCCTGTAAACCTGAAGTGCCCATTGGAAGGAAGTGGGTCTATTGTAGTATAGCCCTTTGGCAGGGCAGCCAAAAATTGGGAGGCTCCACGTTGTCCCTGGATAGAGACGTGCATGAGGGCCTCAAAACATTAAGTGTCCATTGTCAGGAAGTGGGTGTATTATAGTATAGCCCTTAGGTAGGGCAGCCAAAAATTGGGAGGCTCCACGTTGTCCCTGGGTAGAGACGTGCATGAGGGCCTGTAAACCTGAAGTGCCCATTGGAAGGAAGTGGGTCTATTGTAGTATAGCCCTTTGGCAGGGCAGCCAAAAATTGGGAGGCTCCACGTTGTCCCTGGATAGAGACGTGCATGAGGGCCTCAAAACATTGTTCCCATTGCAAAGGAGCGGGTCTCCTGTCGTTGTAATGTCCATTCTGCAAAGAATGGGCGAAAAAATTTACCACTGGGGGTATACCTGAAACAAAGGCCTAAGTATTGCAATTTGTAACGGTCATCATGGTGGCGCATGAGGAGAAGGAGGAGCAGTCCAGCGATTATCCAAAGTCCAGAAGTGTGTACCCATGGGTGAGTGGAGGTACATGGCAAACTTTAAATTCCGCTCTCATTTGCTGGTGGTGTGGTGAAGTCTGGCCCAATCCAACCCTTGTTCATCTTGATCAGAGTCAGCCTGTCAGCATTTTCAGTTGACAGGCGGGGGTGCGTTTATCTGTAATGATTCCACCTGCGGCACTAAAAACACGCTCTGACAAAACGCTAGCGTCAGGGCAGGCCAGGACTTCCAAGGCGTAGAGAGCCAATTCATGCCACGTGTCCAGCTTGGATACCCAATAATTGTAAGGCACAGAGGAATGTCGGAGTACAGTTGTTCGATCTGCAAGGTACTCCTTCAGCATCTGGGCAAACTTAGGATTTCTTGTGGCACTACCCCGCACCTCAGGGGCTGTGGTACGTGAGGGTCTGAGAAAACTGTCCCACATCTTAAAGACTGTTCCCCTACCTCTGGCGGATTGGACTTGTGCCTCTCTCGGCTGTACGCCTCGGTTGTCCAATGATTCCTGACCTATGCCGCTAGCGTTTTGTGAGGGGAATGCTTTGCCTACTTCCGTGACTATGGCCTTCCGGAACTGCTGCATTTTGGTTGACCTCTCCTCCACGGGAATAAGAGACAAAAAGTTCTCCTTGTAGCGTGGGTCTAACAGTGTTACCAACCAGTAATGATTGTCGGCCAAGATGTTCTTAACGCGAGGGTCACGAGACAGGCAGCTTACCATAAAGTCAGCCATGTGCGCCAGACTCTTAACAGCCAGGACTTCAGTAGCCTGACCAACAAGATGACTGAACATGCTGTCCTCCTCCTCCTCCTCCTCCTCCTCCTCCTCCTCCTCCTCCTCATCTACCCTGTCCTCTGGCCAGCCACGCTGAACCGAGGATATGACTGGTGTGCATGTGATATCCTCAATTTGGCCGGAGAGTTGCTCCATGTCTTCATCCTCCTCCTCGTCATAGTCCTCCACTGCACGTTGTGATGAGACGAGGCTGGGCTGTGTGTTATCACCCACACCCACTACTGTTTCTTGCTGCAACTCGTCGCGCTCCGCCTGCAATGCATCATGTTTGTTTTTCAGCAGAGACCGTTTTAGAAGGCAGAGTAGCGGTATGGTGACGCTAATAATGGCGTCATCACCACTCACCATCTTGGTGGAGTCCTCAAAGTTTTGGAGGATGGTACATAGGTCTGACATCCATCTCCACTCCTCAGGTGTTATGTGTGGAATTTGAACCATTTCCCGACGGCTTAGGTGATGCAGGTACTCAACAACTGCCCTCTTCTGCTCACATATCCTGACCAACATGTGCAGAGTTGAATTCCAACGCGTGGGGACATCACACACCAGTCTGTGAGCCGGAAGATGCAAACTGCGCTGAAAGCCGGCAAGGTCGGCTGAAGCAGTAGGTGACTTTCGAAAATGTGCAGACAGGCGGCGAACTTTTACCAGCAGATCATACAGCTCTGGGTATGACTTTAGAAACCGCTGAACCACGAGGTTGAGCACATGGGCCACGCATGGAACATGTGTCAGCTGGCCTCGCCTCAAAGCCGCCACCAGGTTCCGGCCATTGTCACACACGACCTTTCCTGGCTTTAGGTTCAGAGGTGTGAGCCAGTGATCTGCCTGCTGTTTCAGAGCTGTCCACAGCTCTTCTGCATTGTGGGGTTTGTCACCTATGCAGATTAGCTTCAGCACAGCCTGTTGCCGCTTCGCCGAGGCAGTGCTGCAGTGCTTTCAGCTTGGGACTGGTGTGGAGGGTACAGTGGATGAGGATGCGCAGGAGGAGGAGGAGGCTGAAGAGCATGACATTCCGGAGCTGTAGAGTGTGGGTGAAACACTGACTGAGGTAGGGCCTGCAAACCTTGGTGTGGGAAGGACGTGTTCCGTCCCTCGCTCAGACTGGGTCCCAGCTTCCACAATATTAACCCAGTGTGCCGTCAACGAGATGTAGCGGCCTTGCCCACAAGCACTTGTCCACGTGTCTGTGGTTAGGTGGACCTTGGGTGAAACAGCGTTGTTCAGGGCACGTGTGATGTTTTGTGACACGTGGTTATGCAACGCGGGGACGGCACACCGGGAGAAATAGTGGCGGCTGGGGACCGAGTAACGTGGGACAGCTGCCGCCATCAGGTCACGGAATGCTTCTGTCTCCACCAGCCTAAAAGGCAACATTTCCAGCGCAAGCAGTCGCGAAATGTTAGCATTTAGAACTGTGGCATGTGGGGTGTTGGCAGTGTACTTGCGCCTGCGTTCAAAGGTTTGCTGAATGGATAACTGAACGCTGCGCTGGGACAAGGACGTGCTTGATGATGGTGTTCTTTCTGCGTAGGCAACTGCAGGTGCAGGAGTGGAGGAGGCTTGTTCGCAGGCAGCATGGACAGGGGATTGGCTCGCATGCACAACCAGCGAAGACGTAGCAGTGACATCAGCAAGCACTGCTCCTCGACTCTGTTGTACTTCCCACAAAGTCGGGTGCTTGGCTGACATGTGCCTGATCATGCTGGTGGTGGTCAGGCTGCTAGTTTTGGTACCCCTGCTGATGCTGGCACGGCAGGTGTTGCAAATGGCCTTTTTAGAATCATCTGGATCCAACTTAAAAAACTGCCAGACTCGGGAAGACCTAACATTTGTACAGGCACCTTGTGTCGTCGTGTTGTTCCGGGGAACGGTTGCCTGACTTCTGCCTGGGGCCACCACCCTGCTTCTTACTGCCTGTTGTGATGCTACGCCTCCCTCCCCCTGTGCACTGCTGTCCTCGCTCTGCATATCCTCCTGCCAGGTTGGGTCAGTTACTGGATCATCCACCACGTCGTCTTCCTCTTCTGCACCCTGCTCCTCCTCCTGACTTCCTGACAATTGTGTCTCATCATCGTCCACCACTTGTTGAGACACGTTGCCAACTTCGTGAGAACGTGGCTGCTCAAATATTTGGCCATCTGTACAGACGATCTCCTCATGACCCACTTCAATATGAGCTGGCGAGAGGCCAGAATGTGTGAATGGAAACGTGAACAGCTCTTCCGAGTGTCCAAGTGTGGGATCATTAATGTCCGAGGAGGACGTGTACTCAGCCTGGTGGTAGGAAGGAGGATCAGGTTCAGAAATGTGCGGTGCAGTATCACGGCTACTGACACTTGACCGTGTGGAAGACAGAGTGTTTGTGGTGGTGCCAATCTGACTGGAAGCATTATCCGCTATCCAACTAACAACCTGTTGACACTGGTCTTGGTTCAAGAGCGGTGTACTGCTGCGGTCCCCAAGAATTTGGGACAGGACGTGCGAGCGACTAGATGTGGCCCTTTGTTGTGGCGAAATTAGAGCTTGCCCACGACCTCGGCCTCTGCCTGCACCACCATCACGTCCACTTCCTTGTTCCTTGCCAATGCCCTTGCGCATTTTGCAATGCTGTGCTGACGTGTATTCACTACTTGTGCGTTATATCAAAGTTTGTGGAAATTGCACACAAGTGCACCTGTACGCTGCCACCGACAGGCACACACGTGCGGTTTTAAAAACCAAGCACGGACGCAATAAGAACCTAACAGGTTTTTTTGGGGAGCGACAATTACAGACAAGTCAGACACTATCTGGACTGTTTTAGACTGTGTACACCAGCCCCAGATATGATGAAGGCTGGTATACGGTCACCACTAGGAATGGCTATATATACCCTGCCTGCCTGCCTGCCTGTATACTGGTACAATAGTCCTGACAAGGACTCTTCTGGTCACTAGCCTGTATTCAGACCTGGCTATACCCTGCCTGTATATAGCAACAATAGTCCTGAGAAGGACTCTGCTACTGTACTCCGACCTGGCTATACCCTGCCTGCCTGTATACAACTAGAATAGTCCTGAGAAGGACTTTTGGTCACACTGTTTGCAGCCCTGCAACTGAAAAAGCTATAAAGGGCCGCAAAGCTTTCCCTGAATCAGCGACACTCTCCCTGCACTCACTGTCTGGATAGCTGTGAGCAGAGCACAGCGCGCCGGCCGGTATAAAGGCTCGGTCACGCTGTGCAGGCCGGCCAATCACTGCAATTCCACAACTAACAGGGCTGTGGCATTGCAGTGGTCTGCCAGCCAGTCCCTGCATGAGGGCTGGCTCTCAAAAGAGCGCCAACATGCAGGGATGAAGACCACGAGTACAGCACGAGTATCGCGAGATTACTCGGTCCCCGCCGAGCAGCCCGAGTACAGCGATACTCGTGCGAGTACCGAGTAGTTACAAGCATGCTCGCTCATCACTACAAGTGACCCAATTTTGAAAATTACACCTCTCAAGGAATTTATCTAGATGAGTGATGAGCACCTTGAACCCCCAGGTGCTTCACAGAATTTTATAACTTTGAACCATGAAAATGAAAAAATTACATTTTCCCACAAGGGTAACTGGAGAATATGGACCATTGTATGTATTTGTTGTGCAATTTATTCTGAGTATGTGAATGTACCATAAGTGAGGAAAATCTACTGTTGGATCACACGACAGGGCTCGGAAGGGAAGGAGCGCTATTTGATAACTGGAGCACACATTTCTCTAGAATAGTTTAGGAACTTTATTTGCAGAGCCGCTAATTGCAAGAACAGCAGAAACCCCCCTGAAGTGACCCCATTTTGGAAATTATACTCTTCTGGGAATTCATCTATGGGTTTAGTGACGTGTTTCACCCTTCGATAATTTCCAGAAACAAGTACGTAGTTGATGTTTTAGAGCAAATATTGCAAACGTGCCATTGTGCTGCCCAATATATTGCACCCGGCTTAGGTCTCCGGAGACATCCACCCGCAGCAAACTTTCCTCAAATGTGTCATTCACTATATAAATCGTATGCTTGAATGACAAATGGAATAAAGTAACACAGTTTAAAAACATGGTTTTAGAGCAGTCAGTGAGGCATAAGGCTGGTAATGATGGGCATTGTGGGCAATATTATTGGGTATCATGCTTAATTCCTCCTGTTGACTTATCTATACTCGAGATTAGTTTCTGTTTTTTAAATAACTACAATAAAATATCGCTCTGTGAGTTTGTCACAAACAGCCAGGTCGGGGTCTCACAAGATCCACCCGCCATTTGCAAGTTTGTCAAAATCAGACTACTCTCTAGCGCCCCTCTTGTCGGCAGGCCACTTTTGGTACTGCAGGACAATAAGTAAATGAGGCTGCTGAGCTACTAATGCCCAACATTGAAAGCCTGTCAGCATGGGTAATGTGTTGTGAATGTCAGTTATGCTTTTGCTGCTGTGAGGCTCCCTCTTGTGGCCAGGAATGGTTTGACAGAGACCAGGTCTGTTGGAGCAATGGGCGTTTCCATTGCTAACTCTCTGGCTATTTAAACCCTGGCCTTATAGCAGGCTGAGCGGGTTCTCATTTGTTCCTATAGTTCACCAGCCTTTTCATGTTGCTTTTGACCACATCTACCCCAGATAAGTGCTTGGTTCTTTCTTATGTTGTTCTGTTCTTTTGTTCTTATCTGGATTTGTCATTTTTTGTGGTTATTGTCAGTTTATTTGCATGCAGGAATCTTCCCTCTCTGTTGCTTAGCTGGGAAGCTCCCTGCAGCTATGTTTGGAGTTTTGCTCCTATAAGTCCATGTGTTTGTTGCTTCTTGAAATTTTTATTGTTGCTGTTTTCTGTTCATTGGTTTGACAAGAGCACCTGATACAGGACGGAGTTCAGATCTAGCGATCTGAGGGCTTTTTGTACTATCAGGTATTTGGATTTTTGTAGGGTTTTTCTCTGGCCACCATCGGCCCCTTTCCTGTCCTTTCCTATTTAGTCAGTGGGGCCTCACCTTTGCTGATCCTATCATCCATCTGTGTATTTTATTTTCCTATATCACCGTAGTCTTTGCATGTGGGCGGCTTGCTATACCTTCGCGGTCTATTTCTGAGGCACAGAGTTATTTATCCTTCCTTCCTTCAGGATAGCTAGTTCTCCGGCTGGGTCCGCGGTGCACAGGATGTTAGTTCACCCCTCAGCTACTTCTAGTGTTGATGGTCAGTAAGGGGATGGCGGCCAGATTATTTGCCAATGCTCTTGTCGCCTTTTGCCAATGATGTATTGTGATCTTCCATGGTTCCGGATCATAACAATAATGTATATATCACAGATTTCTGTAAAAGGAATATATATATATATATATATATATATATATATATATATATATATATATATACCTCAGTACCCCTTGCTGGTAGCACCTCAAAAATTCTACACACAATAATTCCACTGCCACCACTGAACCTTTGCACAGATGATTCGGAAAACCTTTACAGATAGCAAAAGGCCCTTTGGGTTTGGTTTCATTATAGAGCATGGGGAAACAAACTACTGAATTGTATATATTTAACCCCTTCACCCCCGGCCACTAAAACACCCTAATGACCGGGCCATTTTTTGCAATTCTGACCAGTGTCACTTTGACAGGTTATAACTCTGGAACGCTTCAACGGATCCTGGCGATTCTGAGATTGTTTTTTCGTGACATATTGTACTTCATGTCAGTGGTAAATTTAGGCCGATATGTTTTGCGTTTATTTGTGAAAATTTAGGAAATTTGGCGAAAATTTTGAAAATTTCGCAAATTTCAAACTTTGAAAATTTATGCCCATAAATCTGAGAGATATGTCACACAAAATAGTTACTAAATAACATTTCCCACTTGTCTACTTTACATCAGCGCAATTTTCGAAACAAATTTTTTTTCCGTTAGGAAGTTAGAAGGGGTCAAAGGTCATCAGCAAATTCTCATTTTTCCAACCAAATTTACAAAATAATTTTTTTAGGGACCACATTACATTTGAGGTGACTTTGAGAGGCCTAGGTGACAGAAAATACCCAAAAGTGACCCCATTCTAAAAACTACACCCCTCACACTGCTCAAAACCACATCCAAGTAGTTTATTAACCCTTTAGGTGCTTCACAGGAACCAAAGCAATGTGGAAGGAAAAAATGAAAATTTTACTTTTTAACACAAAAATGTTACTTTAGCCATAAAATTTTCATTTTTACAAGGGAGAAAAGAGAAAGTACACAATACAATTTATTGTGCATGTTCTCCTGAGTACGCTGATACCCCATATGTGGTAAAAATCAATTGTTTGGGCGCACGGCAGAGCTCGGAAGGGAAGGAGCGCCATTTGAATTTTTGAACGCAAAATTAGCTGCACTCATTAGCGGACGCCATGTCGGGTTTGAAGACCCCCTGAGGTGCCTAAACAATGGAGCTCCCCCACAAGTGACCCCATTTTGGAAACTAGAGGCCTCAAATAATTTTTCTAGATGTTTGGTGAGCACTTTGAACCCCTGGGGGCTTCACAAAAGTTTATAGCGTTGAGCCGTGAAAAGAAAAAAAAAAATTTTTTACCACAAAACGGTTGCTTCAACTAGGTAGCTTTTTTTTTCACAAGGGTAACAGGAAAAAATGCACCATAAAATGTATTGTGCATTTTCTCCTGAGTACGCAGATACCTCATATGTGGTGGAAATCAAATGTTTGGACACACAGCAGTGCTCAGAAGGCAAGGAGCGCCATTTTAATTTTTGAGTGCAAAATTAGCTGCACCTGTTAGCGGACGCCATGTCGGGTTTGAAGACCCCCTGAGGTGCCTAAACAATGGAGCTCCCCCACAAGTGACCCCATTTTGGAAACTAGAGGCCTCAAATACTTTTTCTAGATGTTTGGTGAGCACTTTGAACCCCTGGGGGCTTCACAAAGGTTTATAGCGTTGAGCCGTGAAAAGAAAAAAAAAAATTTTTACCACAAAACGGTTGCTTCAACTAGGTAGCTTTTTTTTTCACAAGGGTAACAGGAAAAAATGCACCATAAAATGTATTGTGCATTTTCTCCTGAGTACGCAGATACCTCATATGTGGTGGAAATCAAATGTTTGGACACACAGCAGTGCTCGGAAGGCAAGGAGCGCCATTTGAATTTTTGAGTGCAAAATTAGCTGCACCTGTTAGCGGACGCCATGTCGGGTTTGAAGACCCCCTGAGGTGCCTAAACAATGGAGCTCCCCCACAAGTGACCCCATTTTGGAAACTAGAGCCCTCAAATAATTGTTCTAGATGTTTGGTGAGCACTTTGAACACCTGGGGGCTTCACAGAAGTTTATAGCGTTGAGCCGTGAAAAGAAAAAAAAGTTTTTTTTACCACAAAACGGTTGCTTCAACTAGGTAGCTTTTTTTTTCACAAGGCTATCAGGAAAAAATGCACCATAAAATGTATTGTGCATTTTCTCCTGAGTACGCAGATACCTCATATGTGGTGGAAAGTAATTGTTTGGGCGCATGGCGGGGCTCAGAAGAGAAGGAGCGCCATTTGACAGCAAAATTGGTTGGAATCATTAGCGGACGCCATGTCACGTTTGGAGACCCCCTATGGTGCCTAAACAGTGGAGATCCCCCACAAGTGATACCATTTTGGAAACTAGAGCCCTCAAATAATTTTTCTAGATGTTTGGTGAGCACTTTGAACACCTGGGGGCTTCACAGAAGTTTATAGCGTTGAGCCGTGAAAAGAAAAAAAAATTTTTTTACCACAAAACGGTTGCTTCAACTAGGTAGCTTTTTTTTTCACAAGGCTATCAGGAAAAAATGCACCATAAAATGTATTGTGCATTTTCTCCTGAGTACGCAGATACCTCATATGTGGTGGAAAGTAATTGTTTGGGCGCATGGCGGGGCTCAGAAGAGAAGGAGCGCCATTTGACTCACTTTGCAGCAGCAGCGGTGACCTCAGCAGCAGCGGTGGTAGCAGATCGGGATGCCGGGGGGCAGATCGGGGCGTAGGGGGGCAGATCGGGGCGTAGGGGGGCAGATCGAGGGGGGCACGGGCAGGGGCCTTCACGGGAGCGCGCAGGGGCCTTCACGGGAGCGCGCAGGGAGCGGAATAATTACCAGCGGCGGAGACATCAGAGGCGGCGGCGGCAGCAGCAGCGGTGGCGTGGTACCAAAAGTACCAGCCACTCCACGCTGCAGACATGTTGGGGGAGGGCTCACAGGCCAGCACAGGCCTGGGGAGGGCGGCCACCGGCAGATCACACCGCCCCACTGCACACTGATTGGAGCGATTGCGCGTCATAGCACGATCGCTCCAATCAGTGCTGCAGGGGCTGGGGGCGGCATGTTTGAGGTCCACCTATGATATGCTGCAGCAGCTGCGGCATCTCATAGCTGGATCTCACAGGATCGCACTAATTCGGGCATTATTTTTGCCGAAATTAGTGCAATCGATGTGGTTGGCGGTTCAGATTTGAACAGCCAATCACATCGATCGTCGATAGGGGGTGGTGATGCCACCCCCCCTGGGGTCAAGCAAAGGTCCCCTGCTGTAAGAAACAGCAGGGGACATCATTTGAAAGCCGTTGCTATGGCCACGGCAATCAAATGAAGTTTAGGCCGTAAAATTACGTCCCTGGTCGTTAAGTCACGTTAAAATAGGACGTAATTTTACGGCCCGCGGTCGTGAAGGGGTTAATCCAAAAATAGGCAGTGTTTATAAAATATGCAAGATATTACAAAAGGGAACAATACAATTACAGTGCAGACAATTACATAAAAATAAAAGGGATAAACATGAAACTTACTAAACTCGTGCCATAGATGTGAAGTCCGAATTTAGGTAGGGAGGGGCTCCAGAAGAAGATGGTACACAACGGCCAGCAGCACCACTTAGCTGTGCCCTCCAATACTGACTCACCCCTCAGGAATAAGTTTCTTTCTCTTATGCCCTCCGCTAGCCCTCCCATCTGTGACCTCATTTTACAATCTCTTGTGGGCTGTGACGAAATTCTCAGATCGTTCTGTAATTCTAGTTTTTCGCATAGCTTTGCCCCTGGGCCACACAGGTGAGATATTTTAGCATCATTTTTTATATCTCGATATTACATTCGGATAGATACCAAACACAATGCATCTAGCATGATTTCATTGGCCAATACCCATTTGTCGCGATACCAGTGATCTCCTAGTAAAGCCAAATGGTGCGCTGCGTTCAGTGCTCCGCAGGGATTCTAGTAATATGGTTTTTTTTTTTCATTTTTCTAGCATTAACGTAGCACCTAAAAACTGAGTTCAGAGTTTTTCCCTCCAAAAGAACAAAAAGATGTCTTTTCTGTGCATTTTTTTTGGCTCTAGCTCTACCATCACCTGAGTCGTAAATACCTAGCTCTCAAGCCAGATCAGATAGTCACCATGGCGATCTCCATCTCTGTCAGGCTGATGGTGGGGTGGGGTATAGGGACCTTAACAGTGAATATGAGACCGAGCATGGTTGTGCCCACTCATTACTAGTATTGAGTACTGAGCACCGGAGCATGGTAGTGCCCACTCATCACTTGTTACGAGTACCCAGCACCCGAGCATAGTAGTGCTAGCTTATCGCTAGTTACGAGTACTGAGCACCTGAGCATAGTAGTGCTCACTCATCACTGGTTACGAGTATCAAGCAATCGAGCATGGTAGTGCTCACTCATCACTAGTTACGAGTAATGAGCACTCGAGCATGTTAGTGGTCACTCATCACTCCATTCCAGTACAGTAAACCTACAGAGTATCTGACCCGTGTGGACGTTCTCAAAAAAGTCAGTAGATAGTCTCAGAAGTCCTCTGACACAGGTTTTGTGCATAGTGAGTATTATAGGTATGTAGAATTGTCCTTTGGAGATCAGATTCTCCTTTTTGTATTTGGATAAGAAATTGTTGCTGTCCAATTGTGAACATTTCTTCAGAAGTGTCTTTAGTTCTCAAGGGCTCAGTAATCCTAATTTATCCTGTAAGAAGCTTCATCTCGGGATCTGTACTGATTAATGATAATTGAGCACTAAAATGCTCGAATGCTCTTTACTCGAGTCAAGTTGGTCAGATGCTTCAATGGTCTCAATTCGAGTAACGTGTATAATGGAAGTCAATGATTGGGCCCACATATAGCTACATACCGTATATACAGCTATAAATTGTGCATTTCCAGGGGAGGGTGGACAGATTTTATTTTCTTTTTTTTCAAATATGTTGATTTTACCCCCAGTGAGGTCCCGTCAGAGACTGCAGGTCGCTCTCACTGTAGTGCCGGCTTCCATCATTCATTGAAGTTAGTCGGCGCTTTGTGTTGGATCTTCATGAATGACACATCCGAGTACCCATGATAGTCAGCCGAACACCACAAGTACCCGAGCACCCCAATGCTCGATATATATTGAGCAGGGCCAAGCCCACTCACCCATCAATAGTACTGATCCCAGTGATAAAAGATTTATAGTTGATATCATTATCTATAAGGCTCGGGTCGTACAGGGACATTTCCTCAGTAAAAGTCAGTAAAATCATCTCAGTATTTCCCAATTTTGCAAAAAGTGGCTACGACGATTAAAGGAATTTCTACATGGTCATACATTTTTCTGAGGAGCACTAGCCGGGTAATCATTGCTATTGTATTTTGTGGTGATTTTTTCAAAATAAATGTCAATTTTTTTATGCATTTATGAGAATAATGGTAAAAGATGTAACACAAACAGTTCATATAATTAAAGCCCTAAGGAAACAGATCCTACATGAGTCTCCCCCACATCCTCAATGTTCCACCAAGAATAGATTTCTTCTATGATGATGGTTCCTCACAGCTGCCCCTTCCTGTTATTTTTATAGAACCATCATACACACATAATGCAGCATGAAAGGGCTCGGTGAAGGCGGCAGTGAAGGTGTGTAAGTGTCTGATGGGGTCACACAGCGCATAAAAGGACAGCTGCCCGGCCTCATAATCCAGACAGATCCGGACTCCATCACTGGAGATCGAGTGAGGTAACCGGGTCGGTTTCCTGTCATGTTTCACTGAATACTGATTATTATACCCTGGCTCTTTATATAAACACCAGGACTTGTTATTATATCCAATGATTGACTGACGCCCCCTCCTGGCTATACTGGGGTAACACATCCCCACCTTCCACCTCCCGGACCCACTGATCTCCACATCCCAGTAATGTCGTCCTGAGGTAAATCCCCTCCTGCTCATCACCTGATTATACTGGAATCTCTCTGTTGTTTCTGGACGATTCTGTCTTATTCCTGTGCAGGTCACAGTTTTCAGGTCGTCTGATATAAGGAGATTATTAGCAGCCGTGTTTACATCAAGTAATATGTCCTCAGGACCCTCCCCATAGATTTCTCTTCCTGAAACTATTACTTTCTCCCGATCACCTAGATATGTCATTGTCGCGGGCGGAGGAGGGGACGCTGCGCTCTCCCACTGCTCGGGTCCGGCTGCTGCTGCTGCTGCTTGGTGGTGGCTCGAGCGGTGGGCCGGATCCCTGGGACTCGAGCGGCGCTCCTCGCCCGTGAGTGAAAAGGGGAGTTTGATTGTGGGGGTTTTGGATATTGTCCGTGACGCCACCCATGGTTGTGGTGATATTGCTGACACCACCGCTGCTCTGGACGGGGATCCCGGGGGCGGTGACAGGGAGCAGCTTTGATGTTAGTTCTCCCCTCCGTGGGTAGGGGGATTGGTTGTCCCTAGTTCTCCCCTCCGTGGGTAGGGGGATTGGTTGTCCCTAGTTCTCCCCTCCGTGGGTAGGGGGATTGGTTGTCCCGGGGCCCGGTGATGGGGTAGGGATGCTGGATGACAGGTGGGTTGCGGGGCCTGATGAGGTGCAGGGTCGCGGGGGCAGCGCTGTGCCAAACGGCACAGTGGTACTCACTCAGCCAATGATGAGGACACAGTTCTCGGTAAAACACACGGCTGGATGTGTGTCGCCCTGGGCAAGCCAGGGGACACAGGTCACACACCACCACACCCTACATCCCAGGTAGGCACATCTAAGCTGAACCAAAAATCCTTGTTGCCTTCCTCCAGAAACTGATGATTCACACCAGGGGGTGGGCCAGGCGGTTGGCTCCGCCCACCGAGGAGATCACAGTTCTGGAGGCAGGAAGTACCAGGCAGATTAGCCCTGGGCAGGGCTTGCAAGAGGAGCTAAAGTAAACAACTAAGTGAAAGTAAGGAAAGTAAAGCTGGTGTCACACACAGCGACAACGACAACGACGTCGCTGCTACGTCACCATTTTCTGTGACGTTGCAGCGACGTCCCGTCGCTGTCGCTGTGTGTGACATCCAGCAACGACCTGGCCCCTGCTGTGAGGTCGCAGGTCGTTGCTGAATGTCCAGCTTCATTTTTTGGTCGTCACTCTCCCGCTGTGACACACACATCGCTGTGTGTGACAGCGAGAGAGCGACGAAATGAAGCGAGCAGGAGCCGGCGTCTGGCAGCTGCGAAGCTGTAACCAGCGTAAACATCGGGTAACCAAGGGAAGCCCTTTCCCTGGTTACCCGATATTTACCTTGGTTACCAGCCTCCGCCCTTGCTGCCAGCGCCGGCTCCTGCTCTGTGCCCATGTGGCTGCAGTACGCATCGGGTAATTAACCCGATGTATACTGTAGCAAGGACAGCAAGGAGCCAGCGCTAAGCAGTGCGCGCGGCTCCCTGCTCTCTGCAGTGTGACATGTAGCTGCAGCACACATCGGGTTAATTAACCCGATGTGTACTGTACCTAGGAGAGCAAGGAGCCAGCGCTAAGCGCGGCTCCCTGCTCTCTGCACATGTAGCACAGCGACGTTATGATCGCTGCTTCTGCTGTGTTTGACAGCTAAGCAGCGATCATAACAGCGACTTACAAGGTCGCTGTTACGTCACAGAAAATGGTGACGTAACAGCGACGTCGTTGTCGCTGTCGCTTAGTGTGACCCCAGCTTTAAGGAGAAACGGAGGAAAGCAAGAGTGGTGACATAGAGAGAGAAAAGCCTGAAGAGTCCAGCTAAGTGCAGGACAGGTCAGCAAGGTCAGCAACGGCGGTGACTGTCTGGAGGGGGACCGTTTGGAAGTTTCTGGAAGGACCCCGTAGGCTGTGTGCCCGGTGGTCTGGAGCAGTGTTCCGAAGGACAGTCAGCACCAGGGCAGGGGCCTCTCGGACCCCGGCAAGGCTTGGAGTCGCCGTAAATTGCCGAATCCGTCAGTGAAGGGGACGTAGATCCCCCAACAACCAAGACCCGAGTGAAGGCAACAGCCCAACCTGTACAACAGAGACACCGCCACCGCCAGGGCACCAGTTTCTGAGGGCCAGCGCCTGCGGGCAAAGAGTAGAGCTCCCCCGGTCCAGCTTGAAGCCGGGGAGCGGGTTACCGGTGGGGACCCATCGCAACCAACAAGTACACAAAGGTGCAAGGAAGAGGGACATCACCGTCACCTACTGGGAAAGCAATTGCAGCCGTCCGTGGGACCGTCTTACCAGCCGTTTGGTTTACCGTAAAAACTGTGTCCACGTCTCAGGCTGAGTGAGTACCACAGTGCCGCAAGGCACAGCGCTGCCCCCGCGTCCCTGCGCCCACCAGGCCCTGCACCTCCCAAGCCATCACCGGGCCCCGGGATCACCAACCCCTACCCACGGAGGGGCAACACAACACCTGGCTGCTCCGCATCACCATTCCCGGGACCCCCGTATTGAGCAGCGGTGGTGAAATCACCACAACCGTGGGTGGCGTCACGGACTATAAACAATCCCCATACCCAACAAACCCCCTTTCACTCACGGGCGAGGAGTGCCGCTCGAGAAACCCCCGGGATCCGGCCTACAGCTTGAGCCACCACTGAGCAGCGGCCGCCGGACCTGAGCAGAAGGGGGTGAGCGTAGTGTGCTGACACCCTCCTCCCCGCCCGCGACAGATGGACGGGTCCCACAGACGGCTGCGGTTGTTTCTGCTCCCGGCAGGTTGATGGTGACTGCCTTTCCCTGCACCTGTGTAGTGTTTAGTTCCGATGGGTTCCCACCGGTAACCCACTCCCCGGCTTGGATATGGGCCAGAGGAGCCCCTTTTGCCCGCAGGCTCTGGCCCTGGGAACGGTAGCCTTGGCGGTGACTGTGTTTCCCTCTCTTGGTTGGACGGTTGCCTTCTGTCGGGACTTGGCTGCTGGGAAACCCAGGAGGTTCCCTTCGCTAACGGATTTGGCAAATTCACGGCGACTCCTAGCCTTGCCGGGGTCCGTAAGCCCCTGTCGGTTGGTGCTGGCTTCTCTTTGCGTACCGGTCCGGTACCGTCGGGCCACCGCCTGTCCACGGTCCTTACGGTCTGCTCCAATCGGCCACTCCTGCAGACGGTCACCACCGCCTGCCAACCTTGCTGCTCCGTCCGGGCCACACACCCGGACCAACTTCAGTCTGCTCAGCTGCCACTGTACTCCTCTCACTTCCTCCTCCCAAACTAATCTGACTGCACTCGAGCTCTGCCCGAGCCTAACTCTCTGCTTTTTCCTGCCTCCAGGACTGTGAACTCCTCGGTGGGCGGAGACCAACCGCCTGGCTCCGCCCCCTGGTGTGGACATCAGCCCCTGGAGGAAGGCAACAAGGGTTTTAGTCTGACTTTGGTGTGCCTGACCGGGAGTGTGGGGTGTGTTGGTGTTGTTCTCTGTGGCCCCTGGTGTTACGAACCGGCGCCGCCATAGCCGCAAGCAGCCTGCTGCGGTTCCTGTTGCGCCCAGGCACCGGCTGCCGTTCTTGGCCGTGCCTCGGGTGGTCCAGTTGGCTGTTCCTTCCACCACGTCTAAGTGTGGAGAGGCGGCTAGTGCGCATGCGTGCGCCGATTTACCCCAGCCAGAGTTTAAGCCCGGTGTTTTGCCTAGTGAGCATGCTCCGCCTGTTTGTGTTACGTCTGAGACTAAGTCCTCAGTTCAGGCTACTGAGCATGCTCAAACTGATAGTCTGCTTTCTAAGCCTGTGGCTCAGGCTACTGAGCATGCTCAGGCACTTAGTGCATCAGAGGCTAGGTCCGGTAAGGACCTCACTGAGCATGTCCGTGAGGTGGCAGGCCCTGATAAGGCAGAGGGTGTCAGGTGTCCTGATGACGTGGCAACTCCGGACTGGCTCGCAGAGGCCCGCCCCTATGATCTGGCACCTCAGTATTGGTCGTCAGACGATGACTGGTGAAGTGTTTGGGGCGTGGCTGCCATGAGGTCATCAATGACGTGGCGGTTCCGGATAGGTTGCATGTGACGTCACTGATGACATGGCACTCTGCTATTGGACCTTGGTGGTTCCACCCTGGGTTTGGGGCGGACCCAGGTTATAAAAGGGGCTGGAGACAACATGGAGGGGCGCAGTCTTCACTTTTGCTCAGTCAGAGCACACCTCCATGTTAGAGCTTCATTGCGGCATAAGCCTATGTTGGGAAGCGGTAGGTAGGGTTAGGCGAACGGTGCCTGTCACGCCAAGATTCGTGGCTCGGCACATCAGGGTCAGGCGCCGTGCTTCCCTCCTGCCGTTCCAGTCTTGCTATAGCAGCCCAGTGGCGTTAACTGGGTTGCGGCTGCTGTGCTTCCTGTCCGATTGTGCCCCCTACGCACACGGACAACGCACCTGCTGCGCCACCTGTCCGATTGTGCCCCCTACGCACACGGACAACGCACCTGCTGTGCCACCTGTCCGATTGTGCCCCCTACGCACACGGACAACGCACCTGCTGCGCCACCTGTCCGATTGTGCCCCCTACGCACACGGACAACGCACCTGCTGTGCCACCTGTCCGATTGTGCCCCCTACGCACACGGACAACGCACCTGCTGCGCCACCTGTCCGGTTGTGCCCCCTACGCGCACGGACAGTGTACCCCAGGACCCCTGTGGAGTTAACAGGGTGTTCCTTATCCTCCTCGGCTTCCCGGTCAACGCTACTGGTGTACCCATCTGGCCTGACGTGTCCTACACACACGTGGCCAGTCGAGAGGTGGCCACAAACGCTAATCGGAGGACCGCTCGGCCTGACATGTCCTACACACGTGGCCGACAGGGTGCTTTCGTGGCGGTCTTCCGGTCAACGCTACCTGGTTACCACCCGGCCTGACGTGTTTCCTGCACACGTGGTTGGTGTAGCGCTAGGTGCACCAAAACGCTAATCGGGTTGTCATCTGGTCTGACGTGTCCCAACACACGTGACTGGTTCCCAGAGTTCCTGGGTTATCTCAGAGCCATCCAGCTCTATAGTCTCCGCCTAACCCTCAGGTGCCAGCAGCTCCTTTGTCATCTGGAGCACGGTGGGCCCCGACTGGCGATTAGGATATATACCCCCTGGTCCTAATCTGCCGGTCCCCCCGTAACAGTAAGACTGCGCCAGGGTCTGGCTGGCATGGCGGAGATGGAGCAGCTGCGTCAGTTCATGCTGCAGCTTGATGCCAGAGTGAGGTCTCTGGAGAAGTCTGCTCTTGCTGCTGATATGGATGATGTGGTGGCTCAAGTGGCTGCAATGGTGTCAGTCACCAAGCCTACTCCAACCCTCCCTCACCTCTCGCTGCCCAACAAGTTTACGGGGAACAGCAAGGCATGTAGGGGATTCGTGAACCAGTGCTCAGTCCATCTAGAGCTGTTGGCTGCACGGTTTCCTACAGAGAGGTCGAAGGTGGGGTTTATCATCTCCTTGCTCTCTGATAGAGCACTGGAGTGGGCTACACCTTTGTGGGAGAGGAATGACCCCGTAGTACAGGACTCCAAGGAGTTTTTGGAGTCCTTGCGACAAGTGTTCCTGGGGCCTCAGGTCACTCACGACTCGGCCCTACAGCTACTGACTTTGGAGCAGGGGCGTACCTCCTCAAGTCAATATGCTGTGAGTTTCAGGACACTTGCTGCAGAACTGGGGTGGTCAGAGAGGACTCTCATTCCACTGTTCTGGAGGGGATTAGCCTCGCACCTGAAGGACGCATTAGCGTCGCGTGAGGTACCAACTACCCTTGAGGGCCTCATGTCTCTGGCTACCCGCATTGACCTGCGGACCTCCGAACGTCAGTTGGAGTGCAGGTCAGAGGGTCGTTCAGCCACTGTAGTGGTCTCTCCTACTGCACCTCCCTTAGAGGACATCTCTGTCCCTATGGACATCGCTAGGGTTGGAGTTGCTAGGTCTTCGAGTCGCAAGGGCATTTCCTGTTTCGCTTGTGGGCAGTATGGTCATTATGCCAACCGTTGCCCAAGGCGTCAGGGTAAGAGACCGCGATTGGTGACCAGAGCTGAAGGTAGACTAAACTCTGCGTCATCCATTAGGGTGACGTTTCCCGCGTCAATTTCCTATAAGGGGTCAACATGGTCCACAAGGGCAAGTGTGGACACAGGTGCTGGGGATAGTTTCATCTCCTCCTCTTTTGCCCGGCGGCATGCCATCCCACTTGTGCAAATGCCAAGGCCAGTGAGAGTCCGTGTATTGGATGGGTCCTTGTTGCCCAAGGTAATTCACCAGCAGACAGTGCCCATTACCCTTGCCATGTCATCTGGGCATAGAGAGACCATTTCATTTCTGGTTCTCCCTAAGGGTGCAGATGATATTCTGCTGGGTATTCCTTGGTTGAAGCAACATTCCCCACATATCGACTGGTCGTCTGGGGTGATTACGCGGTGGAGCGAGTCTTGTAGCTCCCACTGCATGTCTCCATCTTCCGCCCGTCGCTCAGTGGTATCTGTGGCGACTATAGACCATTCGAGTGGGAGGGCCGCTAGAGGGGGGGGTACTGTTACGAACCGGCGCCGCCATAGCCGCAAGCAGCCTGCTGCGGTTCCTGTTGCGCCCAGGCACCGGCTGCCGTTCTTGGCCGTGCCTCGGGTGGTCCAGTTGGCTGTTCCTTCCACCACGTCTAAGTGTGGAGAGGCGGCTAGTGCGCATGCGTGCGCCGATTTACCCCAGCCAGAGTTTAAGCCCGGTGTTTTGCCTAGTGAGCATGCTCCGCCTGTTTGTGTTACGTCTGAGACTAAGTCCTCAGTTCAGGCTACTGAGCATGCTCAAACTGATAGTCTGCTTTCTAAGCCTGTGGCTCAGGCTACTGAGCATGCTCAGGCACTTAGTGCATCAGAGGCTAGGTCCGGTAAGGACCTCACTGAGCATGTCCGTGAGGTGGCAGGCCCTGATAAGGCAGAGGGTGTCAGGTGTCCTGATGACGTGGCAACTCCGGACTGGCTCGCAGAGGCCCGCCCCTATGATCTGGCACCTCAGTATTGGTCGTCAGACGATGACTGGTGAAGTGTTTGGGGCGTGGCTGCCATGAGGTCATCAATGACGTGGCGGTTCCGGATAGGTTGCATGTGACGTCACTGATGACATGGCACTCTACTATTGGACCTTGGTGGTTCCACCCTGGGTTTGGGGCGGACCCAGGTTATAAAAGGGGCTGGAGACAACATGGAGGGGCGCAGTCTTCACTTTTGCTCAGTCAGAGCACACCTCCATGTTAGAGCTTCATTGCGGCATAAGCCTATGTTGGGAAGCGGTAGGTAGGGATAGGTGAATGGTGCCTGTCACGCCAAGATTCGTGGCTCGGCACATCAGGGTCAGGCGCCGTGCTTCCCTCCTGCCGTTCCAGTCTTGTATAGCAGCCCAGTGGCGTTAACTGGGTTGCGGCTGCTGTGCTTCCTGTCCGATTGTGCCCCCTACGCACACGGACAACGCACCTGCTGCGCCACCTGTCCGATTGTGCCCCCTACGCACACGGACAACGCACCTGCTGCGCCACCTGTCCGGTTGTGCCCCCTACGCGCACGGACAGTGTACCCCAGGACCCCTGTGGAGTTAACAGGGTGTTCCTTATCCTCCTCGGCTTCCCGGTCAACGCTACTGGTGTACCCATCTGGCCTGACGTGTCCTACACACACGTGGCCAGTCGAGAGGTGGCCAGAAACGCTAATCGGAGGACCGCTCGGCCTGACGTGTCCTACACACGTGGCCGACAGGGTGCTTTCGTGGCGGTCTTCCGGTCAACGCTACCTGGTTACCACCCGGCCTGACGTGTTTCCTGCACACGTGGTTGGTGTAGCGCTAGGTGCACCAAAACGCTAATCGGGTTGTCATCTGGTCTGACGTGTCCCAACACACGTGACTGGTTCCCAGAGTTCCTGGGTTATCTCAGAGCCATCCAGCTCTATAGTCTCCGCCTAACCCTCAGGTGCCATCAGCTCCTTTGTCATCTGGAGCACGGTGGGCCCCGACTGGCGATTAGGATATATACCCCCTGGTCCTAATCTGCCGGTCCCCCCGTAACACCTGGCTTGTCCAGGGCGCCACATCATTATATCAGAGAAAGCGGCACGTAACATTCCTGTAATTACATCCACATCTTCACGATATGTCTTATGTCCCCCCATGTCTTTATCACTTCCATTATGTTTTCCTGTGTCCTCACCACCTCTATCATGTCCCCCTGTGTCCTCATCACCTCCATCATGTCCTCCTGTGTCCTCATCACCTCCATCATGTCCTCCTGTGTCCTCATCACCTCCGTCCTCCTCAGGATCACACAAGTCAGCGATGTCTGGATCCTGTAAGACGGTCAGTGGATCCCTCATGTTATACAGCTCCTCAATGTGCCTCATCTTCCTGGACAGCTCGTCCTTCTTTACTTCCAGCTTCTGGATCACATCAGACAGTGACACCTGCTCTCTCTGCCTGGAGATCTTACTAAGAAGCCTCTTCTACAGGCCGTCTCCTGATGTCTGCAATCAGGGCAGTGACTCTCTCGGCTTCTCCAGATGCTTTTCCTTGAGCTTTTCTCCTGCGCTCCTCCAGAGTTTGGACTCTTTCCTCAGTCTTCTCTCTCTTTGTAATTAATTTCTGCCGAAAAATTATCAGTTTCTGTGTCCTCAGTGCAGTAATATTCCAGGACCTCATGGACAGAACATTTCCAGTTCTCCAGAGAAGTGCTGGGATCAGTTAGGACTAGAGCTGATCGGACTCGCAAACCGGTGGGTCCCTACTAACCTTAAAAAAAAACTTGATCTGCCCATACAACTCTATGGAGGCCAGAATCCGGAGATTAAAAACATCAGTGGAAGGGATAGGGGGGTAGGAGTGCGCGCGGTGTACCCACTGAGGCTGTGTCATGGCAGCATACTCCTTCCGGGTCACACTTTCCCTTCCGGAGCCGACAATTGAATACTCACTCCTTTGCCCGCCCACCAGCGCATGTAATCGGTTGTAGTTAGATGCGCCCCACCCTGAGTGGCAGCTGACTGTGACACGCCCAGCCCCAGAGCCTTAGGGCGGCTTTGCACGTTGCAACATCGCACGTGCGATATCGGTGGGGTCAAATCGAAAGTGACGCACATCCGGCGTCACTTTCGACATCGTTGTGTGTAAATTCTAGATGATACGATAAACGAGCGCAAAAGCGTCGTTATCGTATCATCGTTGCAAGCTCCGACTTTTCCATAATTTTGCTGCAGCGATGGTACGATGCTGTTCCTCGTTCCTGCGGCAGCACACATCGCTGTGTGTTACGCCGCAGGAGCGAGGAACTTCACCTTACCTGCCGCCGGCGGCTCTACGGAAGGAAGGAGGTGGGCGGGATGTTTACATTCTGCTCATCTCCGCCCCTCCGCCGCTATTGGCCGCCTGCCGTGTGACGTCGCTATGACGCCGCACGACCCGCCCCCTTAGGAAGGAGGCGGGTCGCCGGCCAGAGCGACGGTCGCAGGGCAGGTGAGTGCATGTGAAGCTGGCATAGCGATAATGTTCGCTACGCCAGCTATCACAAGATATCGTACCTGCAACGGGGGCGGGGACTATCGCGTGCGACATCGCAGCATCGGCTTGCGATGTTGCAACGTGCAAAGCCCGCCTTAGGTGATACTCAGAACCGGGCCGGACTAGTCCGGGGATGTCAGCGTTGGCAGGGCCTGACTCTGTGACCCTGGCGGTGTCTTTGAATAAAGAGGATGATGATTATATTTACATTCGAATAAAGTTTGTGACGTCACCTGTGGTTTTGCGGCTATGTGGGCTACCGCTGCGCTTTGTATTCCCTGGGGCAGATGATGATGGTGCAGCAGAGTGATATTGCTCCCCACAGGTAGCGCAGGACCCCGGGGCAACTGTTTAATTATCAAAAGTCTATGATGATAAGGGGAGACGTGGGAGGAATGAAGACGACACCAGGGCTTTGCAACAACAGTTCTTTACTCACTGCACCAGTTCTAAGTTGACAGCCAGATTTATCCTCCCACGGTATGCTGGGATTCTTGGTGATGGTCCTCTGCCGATCCCGGACAGGTCAGAGGTCAATACCTGTGCACCCCTCAGATGTGCCTTTCCTGGTCGTCTCTGTTGACTCTCGCCCTCCTGTCCTACGCCTCCGCACACAGTGCCCTCAGCCAGGGCCTGCGAACCTTCAAAGGGACTTCTGCTTGCTTGGTTCCCAGATCCTCTGTAGTCCCCCTCCAGCAGATTCGTGTGCTGTTTGTGGCTCAAAGGTGCGTACAGCCACCCTGGCCTCCGATGTTACTAGAAAGTCCTGAAGCCTTTTCCTAGTCTAGGGACTGGGACCCCATTTGCGACCAGATCCTTCCACACGATGTTCTGGGGAGCAAGCCCACGGGTGCTTCCTGCACTCCCATGTCTCCAGGATCGCTTCTTCTGTGTCACCCGGGGTGAGCAGGACCCGCGGGTCTTTACGCTTCAGTTGCCTCCTTGCCACCAACTAACTAACTGACCCTGTCAACTGTCAAACTTAACTCTGCCCACTCACCTCAGACACCTCACCCACTAAGCTCCACCCCCAGACTGGCTTCAGGGGCGGTGCCAGCCACCACACAAGTCCAGCTGCACTAGGCCCCAACCACGGTTGAGTGGAGTATTGTGATGAGTCTGTCTGTGTGACTGTGTCACGTGAACCGGTGGATGACCCCCTCCTTTCCCTGGGATGGGATACCACTCCTCTGTATGAGGTGCAGTATTTCTGGGGTGACGGAAGCCTCAGGGGTGCCACAACTGCAACCAATCACAGGCGCTAGGACGGCCGGTGGGCGGGGAAAGCAGTGCAAGTGTCTGTGGGTCAGTATGGTGGTATAAAAATAAATACAACAATCGGCACAGCTGCTACTAAACCCCTAGATTAGTGATGGCACAGACGTTTATGAGACACCTGCATCACTTATCTATAAGTGAAAGTAAAAAAACAAAGACCCCGAAAAATCCTTTATTTAGAATAAAATGCAAAAATATACCCTCCTTCACCACTTTATTAACCCCATAATCACCCCTCCAGGTCCGGTGTAATCCACACGAGGTCCCACGTATATTCATCTCTGCTACATCTTAATATCACAGCAAACATTTCTTGCCGCGGTTTTGTGCCAGGAGGTGCGCATTTGGTGCTGAAATCGTCTGCACCAGATTTCACCACCAAATTTCACCTCCTGGCAGAAATTTTTTTTGTTCTACATTTTTGGGCCAAGGGATACAAATTTGGTGCTGAAATTTTACACCATATTCCTGCACCCAATGTACATGTCCTGGTAAATCAAACATGCTTTTTTACGCTTTTTTGCCACGGATTTCATCGTGGGTTTTGCCACCTTTTTTGCAGCAGTTTTGTGCCAGTAGGTGCATATTTGGTGCTGAAATCTTCTGCCAAAACAGGGAGGAAATCCAGCACAAAAACGTCCAAAGAAGCAAAAATTTGAGGATGATTAAAAAGTTATCTTTATTCCTTAATAATTAAAAAAAACATGGTGAGCATAAAAAGTCCTATGATTTATGCATTTCAGATGCTCAGTCCTTAGTCATAATTATTAGGAGAAAACAGACAAAAGGAAATAAATAGCCTGTGAAAAGAGCTAAGAAAGGAAATGACACATTCAATACAATTAGATAAGCAAATCTGAGTTACGTTGACTGTGCAGCAAAAAAAAAAAAAATCTTTTTCTTTTTCGTCTTTTTTCCCCTCTTTCTTTTTTTTTTTTTTTAAAGACTCAATAAATATACCAAAGATCAGTTTGTTTGTTTAAGCCTGTGGGATGCCTAGTATCCATACACAAAATTGTGAACGCTTCTTGTTGATGTAACATCTGTATGCGATCTCCCCCCATATTATTAGATTTATTGTTTCAAAGCATGTACCGGTACCTTACATTTTTTTACATCACCATGATGGACCTGCAATAAATGATATGAGGCTCCAGAAAGATTTCTAGTAGTGGGGTTACGGATATCATAAAGATGTTCAGCAATACGGGTGCGTAAAGGACGGCTGGTACAGCCAACATACTGAAGATGGCATTCCCGCAAGTACTAATGTGATAATGTAATCATCTGCACCAGATTTCAGCACCAAATTTCCATTTTTTTTTTGTTACTTAACAAAAAAATAACAACGTGCGGTCCCCCCAATTTTCATCCCCAGCCAAGATAAAGCCAGCTGGGGGCTGGTATTCTCAGTACATGGCTGGTATACGATACACTGTGAACCACTAAAAGACACAAACAAAAGAAGACCCCTGAGTAAGAGCAGCATATGGGCCCTTTTCAGTCCAATAATTCACTAAACTGCACAATTCTACCTGTTTTGAAGGTAGTAAAGGCTCCATGGTGAGTATATATAAAACTTCACTTTGGTTTTATCAAAAATATTAAAATAGTAAACCGGCATAGATATGTAGTAAAATAATATATATGAACAGGCAGGGCCGGCCTTAACCTGAATGGCGCCCTGTGCAAAACTGTCCTTTGGTGCCCCCCCCCCCCTACTGATTTTTTTAACCCAGTTTCCCTGGAAATATATATGAACAGGATACCAAAATATACATAAGCTTCATATCATACAAATTATTCAACAAAATGGGTTGCAAAAAAATACAAAAAATACAAAAAATATTCATAAATATTATCATACATTCACTAATTGATTACTCCATGAATTAGATTTTTCGATTGGACCACACAAAGTTTCTATTTAGGATTAGATAAACATATTTAATTGTAAAACGCACAGGAAGAAAGCGCAAGGTGTGATACTGCATGATAGGATCTCGCCTGTCACTATGCGGCTTTCCAGTGAAAAGATCCCAGAGCTTTGTGTTTAGAGAAGCTTCCTTGTGTGATCTCCGCCTGTGACCTGCCTGCTGACTGTTTCCATTCCTGTGAACACGAGGCTGGATCCATCTCTACTATGTTTGTTCTCAAAATAGCTGGACTCGGCAGATATGACCACCACCGTCAGGCCTCGGTATTAATACGACTCTTCAGGGGACCCGTAGTACAGCCTATATACTGCAGATTCCAACCAGGAGACCAAAAAATAACAAAATTACCTGCCGCCCCAAACTCCCGTCCTAACAAGGACAGTCCACATCTAAATTGCAGAGTTGGACCCCTAAGCTAACCCTGTTGGTGTCCCGACGCGTTTCGTCCACATCGACTCTTCAGGGGACATAATGCTAGATGTATATCAGGTCCTTATTGCCAGCCCTCACATGCCTCAGATGTCAAAGAGTCTGGCTCATGAAAAGTGGGGTCTTTTAAACATAGCGTTAATGTGGCTCCTCCAATCCGGAGGGACAACTCACCTTATGTTAAATTCCATTAGCGTCATGTAGATACTCGTGTAGTCCCATTAGTTCTCAGCACGTGTAGAGCGGCTTCCAGGGCTGCTCAGCGTGCGTTTCTCCCTGGGACCGCCCATGGCTGTCAGAAGTCAATAGTGATAGGAGGGGAGGAATGAAATATACTACAAAGTCCTTATTACGGCAAATGACATTTTGTATTTTAAATTCCTTCTAATTGGGGGGAAAATGTATTTGTTTTTGTTGCATAATTGCAGCTTTTACATTTCTTCTTTCCTCATCTGGAAAACCTTTGAGGTCTAAACAGGTTCCAGATTGTGATGTAGTTTTGTTACCAAAAAAAACTGGGTGATAAAGTTTGTAAAGTTGGAGCTTTTGTTTCTTATACATTGAATTTTGTTTTTTCTCAGCCTGTTCCAATAATGGTATTTTTTTTCTAATTGTAACAATATTGTTATACTGGGGACTATACTGTGCAGTAAAGGTAATATCTGAACCAGATCTCACTTTACTTCTTTTTTTGTTTTTATATTTATCCACTTGTGATCAATCATATCAAGAATTGCAGGGGCTCTATAGAGACTGGGGGAGAGACCCCTCTTTATCAATCTTAGTTTTGCACTTTGATTGTTGAAGGTTTCCATGTTTGAACTATTTCTTTTTCTCCTGATCCTCTCCCCCAGTGGTATGATGTGTGTCACATGCACTGATGACATGAATCAGCTGTCAGGATAGAATACTTGATGTCGGCTTATGGTGAGACAATTACCTTATTATCAATAGAGTTCCCTGTAAGGCAAACATCCAAAGAGTTAATATTCGTTACATTATAGACACCAGTAAATTTTAAATTAAAGTTATTGACTTTAAGGTAGGTCAGAAACTGATCAATATCTGCTGATGGTCCCCTCCAAATTATTACTACACCATCTATGTACCTCCCCATCCACACCACATGGCTGAAGAATGGGTTGTTTTTATTGTAGAGTTCCTCCCATCTGGCCAGGACAATATTTGCCAGCGATGGGGGAAGCTTCGCACCCATGCTGATACCTTTTTGCTGGATGAAGAATCTATTATTAAAACACAAATAGTTCTATTTGAGCAAAAAAAATGACTTCCATAACCACAAATTATTTTAATTCTGGTGGTAATTGCCATAAAAATTCAGTTAAACTCAAAATAAGCATATGGTGCGGAATGGATGGGTACAATGCGGCCACATCACATGTAAGCCTTGTCCAATCATTCTGCCAATGGAATTCATCCAAATATGCAACAACTTCCTTGGCACCCCTAATAAAGCTGGGTACACCACTGACTGGAGGCTGTAGGTAATGGTGCACCCACTCCCCAGGTTTTTCACCCAGTGCCCCTATTCCAGCCTCTATGGGCCTAAGGAGGGGCGGAAATATGGCTGTAAATTTTGGGGAGTGAGTGGTAAATGGGCAACACAGGTTGTTCAATATAAAGATATTCTAATATTTCCCTCTCTAGAGCTCCCCCATGTGAAACCTTCTCCAGCAATTTCAAGGTTTCATTGTTAAAGTGTCTGGTGGGATCACAAGATAATTCATCAGAAAACTCTTGGTTTTCCAATTCTGTGAGATTCAGTTTCCTGTAAAGATCCGCATTAATAACCAGCATTGCTCCACCCTTGTCTGCCTGGAGAGACGACACATCTGTGTGCTCTCTAATTTCTGTAAGGGCAATTCATTCTCTCCTAGATAAATTATCACTAGGGAGACAAGGGTGGGCTAAGGGAGACAAGGGTTAACTCAGGGAGATGAGGGTGGACTCAGGGAGACGAGGGTGGGCTCAGGGAGACAAGGGTGAGCTCAGGGAGACGAGAGTGGACTCAGGGAGATGAGGGAAGACTCAGGGAGACGAGGGTGGACTCAGGGAGACGAGGGAGGACTCAGGGAGACGAGGGTGGACTAAGGGAGACGAGGGTGGACTCAGGAAGACGAGGGAGGACTCAGGGAGACAAGTGTGGGTTCATGGAGACAAGGGTGGACTCAAAAGGACAAGAGTGGGCTCAGGGAGACAAAGGAGAGCTCAGGGAGACATGGGTGGGCTCAGGGAAGCAAGGGTGGGCTCAGGGAGAGATGGGTGAGTTCAAGGAGACAAGGGTGGGCTCAGGGAGACAAAGGAGGGCTCAGGGAGACAACGGTGAGTTCAGGGAGACAAGGGTGGGCTTAAGGAGACAAAGGAGGGCTCAGGGAGACAAGAGTAGGCTGAGGGAGACCAAGCTCAGGGAGACCAAGGTTGGTTCATGGAGACAAGGGTGGGCTCAGGGAGACAAAGGGTGGGCTCAGGGAGACAAGGGTGAGATCGGGGAGACAAGGGTGAGATTAGGGAGACAAGGGTGGGCTACACTGGCATCAAGCGCTATTAAATCCTTCACTGTTATGTCCTGGAATGAGTTGGGACTGATGGTCGAGACTGCAAAGGATAAAAGAGATTTAATACATTTAATTTAAATAATTAGTGGATTTAATAAAGTCGCTGTTCAGATTAGCATCCTCCTCCTCCTCTCCCTCTGTCCCCAGCATCCTCACATGACATAGAGTGGACAGTTCCTGGAGAGTCCTGTGTAGAGATGAGCGAACAGGCCGCGGTTCGGCTCGAGTTCAGTTCGCCGAACGGAGCTCTGGTTCGAGTTCGGTTTGGCGAACCACTCGAACCCCATAGGAAACAATGGGAGGCAATCACAAACACATAAAAATGCATTATAAATGTACACATACAGTTGATAAACATTGCCATAACACTTACCTGTCCCTGGGATGCGTCCTGCACTCTGTCTCCCGCAGCTTTTCCATCGGTAATCGCTGCGTCCTCCGGGAACACCAGCAGTGATGCAGGACCTATGGTGACGTCAAAATAGCCATGTGACCAGTCACGTGTCTATTATCTCATTGGCTACAGACTGGTCACATGACTATGACGCATCATGCTAGGACCTGTCATTGCATCTCTCTGTTACACGGTGCACGTTTGTGTATCGCCGTGTACCGGCGACATGCTCTAGCACACGGTCGACTCCCCGCTCTGCTTCCCCATTCCCTTAAGGTACCGTCACACTAAGCGACGCTCCAGCGATCCCACCAGCAACCTGACCTGGCAGGGATCTCTGGACCGTCGCTACATGGGTTGCTGGTGAGGTGTCACACAGGCAGATCTCACCAGCAACCAGTGACTAGACCCCAGCCAGCAGCGACGCGTGAAAGCGATGCTGCGCTTGGTAACTAAGGTAAATATCAGGTACCCAACCCGATATTTACCTTGGTTACCAGCGCACACCGCTTAGTGCTGTCTCCCTGCACTCCTAGCCAGAGTACACATCGGGTTAATTTTACCCGATGTGTAGTCTGGCGATGTGTGCAGGGAGCCGGCACTGGCAGCGTGAGAGCGGCGGACGCTGGTAACGAAGGTAAATATCGGGTAACCAAGGAAAGGGCTTCTTAGGTACCATAGCAACGCGCTTGGTAGCAGTGACAGTGACGTCCCGCTACCAGCACGCAGTGGCACCGGAATCACATGATCGGAGCAGCGTTGCTATGGCAACCCGTGCCACCGCTTACAGCCGGGACCCTGTGGTCACTCTCACAGAGGGATTTCTGCACGGAGCACAGCGTACATTCTCCCATGCACTGCTGTCTGATGGAGCAGACAGAGCTGCATGTGTTGAAGGAGAAAGAAGACAGAAGACCATAGATCGTGGAGGGCTGACAGGGGGTAATAAAGATGGAGTCTCTAAGTGTGTCTGTGTATTTATTTCTATTAAAGTATTTTTTCTCTGTGTGGTGTTTTTTTTAACCCTTATTGGAGATTCTTAATGGCCGGGTCAAACGTGCCTGACATTAAGAATCTCTGGCTTAATACTAGCTAGTAAAACATAGCTAGTATTAACTCATTATTACCCAGCAAGCCACCCGGCTTCAGGGCTGCTGGAAGAGTTGGATACAGCGCCAGATGATGGCGCTTCCATGAAAGCGCCATTTTCTGGGGCGGCTGCGGACTGCAATTCGCAGCAGAGGCGCCCAGAAACCTCGGGCTAACCTGTGCTGCGGATCCAATCCCCAGCTGCCTAGCTGTACCCGGCTGGACACAAAAATGGGGCGAAGCCCACGTCTTTTTTATTTTTTTTTAACTTATCTCAAAAATTCATGAATTAAGTAAAAACAGGGCCTCCCTATATTTGTATTTCCCAGCCGGGTACAAATAGGCAGCTGGGGGTTGGGGGCAGCCCGTAGCTGCCTGCTGTACCTGGCTAGCATACAAAAATATGGGGAAGCGCACGTCAATTTTTTTGTAGTTTTTTGGCAAAAAAAATAAAAAATGCTTCCGTGGATTTTGCATTGCCAGTGAAGGTAACACCAAGCAGTGGGGGTTAGCAGCCAGTAGCTGCTTGGATTACCCTTAGCTAGCAATACAAAAAATGCAGCGGGAGCCCATATATATTTTTTTTATTTATTTATTTAAATAACTAAAAACAAAAAGGGCTTCCCTGTATTTTGATTGCTGGACATCACAGAGCTGTAAAAATAATTCTTTAAAAAAAAGACATAGCGCTCCGCGGTATTTTTGATTCTCAGTGTAGATAAAGCAGACAGCTATGGGTTGCCACCCCCATCTGCCTGCCGTTACCTTGGCTGCCAATCAAAATACAGGGAAGCCCATTAATTTTTTTTTATTTAAAAAATAGTTAAAAAAAAATGACGTTGGGTCCCCCCATTTTTTATAGCCAGCTAGGGTAAAGCAGACGGCTGTAGCCTGAAAACCACAGCTGGCAGCTTTACCGTGGTTGGGGATCCAATGTGGAGGTCACCCCAGGCTCTTTTTTATAATTATTTTATAAATATTAATAATTACACAATAAAAGTAGGGTCCCCCCCAAATTGGATCACCAGCCAAGGTAAAGCGGACAGCCGTGGTCTGGTATTCTCAGGGTGGGAAGGTCCATAGTTATTGGTCCTTCACAGCCTTAAAATAGCAGGCCGCAGGCACCCCAGAATTGGCGCATCCACCTAGTGCGGTGGCAAACGGAGTAATAAATAGGGTTGATACTAGCTGTAACCACCTGACATCAAGCCCAGCAGTTTGTGATGTCATGGCATCTATCAGATACCCGACATCACAAACTGTCAGCACTAACAAAACAAATAGACGAAAAAAAATGTATTTGAAAAAACATTCCCCAAAACATTCCCTCTTTCACCAATTTATTGTAAGGAAAAAAAATAAGGGGGTCCCACGATGACTCTGGACCATCTAGAATATGGGGGGGACACGCACAGGGAACGTGTCCCCCATTTTCTAGGAGTGCAGACCCTCCATGTGAGGAGTGTGGGTGCAATGAATCTGCACCCACTCTCCCCGGGTCCACAGCAGCAGAGTCCATGTCGTAACTGTTGCTACCAAAGCTGCAATGCCCTTCTCATGAGGTAAGGACATGCCTAATCAGGAAAACTATTCTACATTTCCAAATATTGGTATTTGCTGATATTATTGCTATTCCACCTACTATATATTGGGGATAGGATCTTGGAGATGGAATACCCCTTTAAGTCCAGTTATCCAGCTGAATGAATACTAAACAACAGAGCTCGCTGTTTAGACATGTTTTCTTGTGGCGTATTGCGGACTCTCATGTTTGGTAGTCGTTCAGCAGGGCAACAGAAATAGCAAATCCCTCCATTTGTAAATGTAGTATAGCTCTCCTGATCAACTATGTTCCTTACCTCATGAGCAGGGCATTGCAGTAATTTAGGCCTAAAACACACTTCCGCAAAAAAAACGTACGTGTCTCACGGTCCGTTTTTCGGGTCCGTGTTCCGTTTTTTTAGGGGCGTATCTTCGGTACGTATAGCATCCGTGTGATGGCGTATGCGAGCCTTGTGTGCGTGTGGAATGTCCGTATTGACATAAAATACGTATGTGTGCTGTCCGTTTTTAACCCCTTCACGACCTTGGACGGATCTATCGTGTCCCGTTAAGCCCCGCCCCGCGTGGATCAGCACACATATCAGCTGTTTTCAACAGCTGACATGTGTGCCTGCTAGCCGCGGGTGGAATTGCTTCCACCCGCGGCCATTAACCCCTTAAATCTTGCTGCCAAAGTCTGGCAGCAAGATTTAAATGCGTGCGGCCATGTTTCTTACTTACCGGCGCCCCCACCGGAAGTCACGTGTGTTATCACGTGACTATTGGTGGTTGCCATCGTAGCACAGGGTCATGTGATGACGCCTGCTGCTACGATCTTTCACTTTCGTTTTCCCTCGGCCGAGAGCAGAGGGAAAACCAAAGTGAGTGAATCTGCTGTTTACAGCTGTATTGCTGTGATCAGCAGATAGATAATAGCGATCGGATTGCTGATCGCTATAGCCCCCTAGGGGGACTAGTAAAATAAAAAAAAAAGTTAAAAAAATGTTTTAAAAAATAAAAAAAAAAAAAAAAACCTAAAAGTTCAAATCACCCCCCTTTCCCCCCATTGAAAATTAAAGGGTTAAAAAATAAATAAATATACACATATTTGGTATCGCCGCGTTCAGAAATGCCCGATCTATCCAAATATAAAATCAATGAATTTGATTGGTAAATGGCGTAGTGGCAAAAAAATTCCAAACGCCAAAATTATGTTTTTTGGTCGCCGCAAGATTTACACAAAATGAAATAACAGGCGATCAAAACGTAGCATCTGCGCAAAAATGGTACCATTATAAACGTCAGCTCGAGACGCAAAAAATAAGCCATCACTGAGCCATAGATCCCAAAAACTAAGAACACTACGTGTTTCGGAAAATGGCGCAAAACGTGTGCCACTATTATTGGACAAACTTGTGAATTTTTTTTAAACCCTTAGATACAAGTTAACCTATACATGTTTGGTGTCTACAAACTCGCACCGACCTGAGGCATCACATAGATACATCAAATTTATCATATAGTGAACACGGTGAATAAAACATCCCAAAAACTATTGTGCGATCACACTTTTATTGCAGTTTTTCCCCACTTGGAATTTTTTTGCTGTTTTCCAGTACAATATATGGTAAAACCTATGGTTTCATTTAAAAGTACAACTCGTCCCGCAAAAAACAAGCCCTCATATGGCAAGATTGACGGAATAATAAAAAAGTTACGGCTCTCGGAAGAAAAGGAGCAAAAAACAAAAACGCAAAAACGGAAAGTGCCCGGGGGCTAAAGGGGTTAAAGGCCCGCATTATTACAAAATTAACATTGTTAACCATTCATCATGAGATCCTGGTGTTGTTGTTTGCTTTCAATTGACCTGATAGATTGGAAACAAGTGTTTCAGATTTTGTGATTAAAAACGGACATGGATGATACGTGCGGAGCACGGACATCCTCCGTGTGCGGTCCGTGCAGGCACAGACCCATAGACTAAAGCGGGTCCGTGCCTGCGTGCTGCCGGCCAAAAACGGCCATGTCGTCCGTGTAGAAAAGCGCACACACGTACTTACCACACGGACACACGTTCCGTGGGATTTTACGTGTGTGTGCCATCTACCATTGAATAACATGGGTCTCCGTGTCTCTGTGTCTCCGGTACGTGCAAATACGTACCGCACACATACAAAAAAACGGATGTGTGTTGCGGGTCTTACAGATGCATGGTTACCACCACTCACTGTGTCTGAACACAGGAAGCTGAGCTGACAGCCGCTCTGTGCATGCGGCAGCGTCTATTGTGAAGGAGAGGGCCGCGGGGGGATCAACGCTGCACAGGTATCGTGGGACACCGGGGAACACCGGTGGGGTTATAGGGGGTGACCTGGCAGGGCCTGGGGAGGAGTTTTCTGTCGCATGTGTCATGGCACATGCGACAGAAATCAGAGGAGTATGGTGAATGCGGCCGGCGCGCTATTGTGCGCGTGGCCATCTTGGATTTTCGGGATGGGGTCGGGGGGGGGCACTTTGGCGACACTGGGGGACCGGAGGGGACCGTGTAGGAGATTTATCATGTTTGTTCATGCCAGATGGGAGATAAATAATTTTTTACCGGCGCTGTCATTTACTGTAACGTGATCATCGGTATACGGTGTATACTGGTGATCACGTGAGCGGGGACTGGAAAAACCGGCCTGAATCATGATCTCCAGGGTCTCAGCTACCCCCTGAAACCCCGGAGATTTTCTGACGCTTGGGGGCGCTATTCACTTATTTCTGCCTGCTGTTTATTAACAGCAGATTAAAATAAGGCTACATTCACACGACAGATTTGCTTTTGCGGTCCGGGTGGTGGATCCACTGGGCCGTGCACCCCACCGGAGGCCTGGGTGCACGTTAGCCGGAGCACTAGCATGGCAGGGACTGCGTCCCACAGGGGACGGGTAGAACAGTCACTGGGGCTTCAGAGTTCCTGGAGACAGTGCAGGAATCCGGCACAGGTGCCGGGTAGGAATGTCAGGCAATAGTATGATCACAGGACATGGCACAAGGGGGACCTGAGCACCTAGCTTTCGAGACAAGGCTTACAAGACACGTTGATCAGGCCTCGCCCACATGGCAAGGCAAGTCTTATATACCCAGCACAGCCTCATGTCATATCCTGCTGCAGCAGTGCTGGGCCCATAAGACCAGGTGAGTGGGCGCGGCCCGACCCTATACAGAAGCATGAGTCAGACACATGAGACTGGGGACAGGACACAGGAAAGCACGAACGGGAGCGGCAGCCGTGACCGGTGGACACGTGGACCGGATCAGTGGGTAAGGAGCGGTGCCGTGCAGGTGCGACCGGATCAGTGGGTAAGGAGTGGTGTCGGGATGGTGCGACCGGATCAGTGGGTGAGGAGCGGTGCCAAGGCATCGGGAGCGTGACACGTATACGGTCCGTATGTCATCTGTTTGTCATCCGTGCGCCTTCCGTTTTTTTGGCATACTGCCAAAAAACTGAAAGAGGGAAAATACATAAATTTACCCAGGCGGTCACATGTTCACTCCAGTGCCATTTTCTACGGCTTTTCACAGCGTAGAGCACTCTGGTGATTTGCTTGTGCACTTCATATCAGTCTTTTCTGTCATTATAATGACAGAAAGACACATAATGTCCCACTCTCCTACATTTTGTAATTTTGCACCCTTTGGTGCCTTTCATGTGGCACTAAGGGGTGCTTAGCCTTGTAATTACCAAAATAAATAAATAAATTTTAAAAAAAAATGACGTAGGGTTCCCCCTATTTTTGTAGCCAGCTCGGGTAAAGCAGACGGCTGCAGCCTGCAGACCACAGCTGGCAGCTTCACCTTGGCTGGTAATCCAAAACTGAGGGCACCCCACTCTGTTATTTTAAATTAAATAAATAATAATAAAAAAAAAAAACACGTAGGGTTCCCCCCAAAATTGGACCACCAGCCAAGGTAAAGCAGACAGCTGGGGTCTGATATTCACAGACTAGGGAGGTCAATGGTTATTGGACTCTCCCCAGCCTAAAAATAGCAGGCCGCAGCCGCCCCAGAAGCGGCGCATCCATTAGATGTGCCAATCCTGGTGCTTCGCCCCAGCTCATCCCATGCCCTGGTGCGGTGGCAAAGGGGGTAATATATGGGGTTAATACCAGATGTGTAATGTCACCTGGCATCACGCCCTGGGGTTGGTGAGGTCAGGCGTCTGTCAGATACCCGACATCACCAACCCAGTCAGTAATAAAAAAAAAATAGACGACAAACACATTTTTATTTGAAAAAACACTTCCTAACACATTCGCTCATTCACCAATTTATTAGAAAGAAAAATAAATCCAGGTCTGCTGTAATCCAAGCGGTTACCATGACGATCCATACCATAGTCACTGTCCCAGCCAATGAAGAACAGACTGTTCCCCATTGGCTGGGAGAGCAGTGCAGTGACCTGAGCTAACATCAATAGGTCAGCCCAGGTTACAGCAGGGCATGGCAAGTGCTGCTGTCAGGAGCGAGGTACATTACCTGTGGTGACGATCTCCTGCACTGCTGACAGCAGACCTGTCACTGCGTTCAATGACCTTCACAGCCAAGTATCGCGAGAGCCTGTGACGTCACCGCTAGTGAGAGTCTCGGGCCGCAGTGAGAGATGTGAAGCGGCGGCCATGGAAGACATCAGCGCTGAGGTCGGGAGGGCGGGACTTCATCACCGCAGGTAAGCCGAGCGGGGTCATGTGTGCGGAGTGTGAGGTGGGCGGAGCCTAGCGGGGCCATGTGTGCAGAGTGCCAGGTGGTCGGAGCCTAGCAGGGCCATGTGTGCAGAGTGCCAGGTGGGCGGAGCCTAGCGGGACCATGTGTGCGGGTGGCGGAGTGCAAAGTGGGTGGAGCCTTGCCGGGCCATGTGTGCGGACGGAGGAGTGAGAAGTGGGTGGAGACTATCGGGGCCATGTGGCGCTGAGGACGTCAGTGTCGTGGACTGCGTGGCTGGGGACAGGTGAGTGTGAGTGTGTGTACATGCCACGTGCAGGAGGGGGCGGAGGCGAGCGGGGAAGTGTTGGCTTCCTGCACATATAACCAGGGTCAATATCGGGTTACTAACCAAAGAGCTTTGCTTGGATACCCGATGTTTATCTTGGTTGCCAGCTTACCGCAGGCTGCCAGCGATGGCTCCCTGCACACTGTAGCTGTAAAATGCCCTTGCACATTGTAGCTGTAAAATGCCCTGCTTTTGCCGATAGAACCGCTCTCGAGCGTAACTCGAACTGCCGAACTTTTACCAAAAAGCTCGAGTTCGAGTTCTAACTAGAACACCCCCCAAAATCACTCGAACCGCGAACTGGCGAACCGCGCTCAACTCTAGTCCTGTGTGCTCCATATTGGATCCATATCCTGCTCCAATTCTTGATGATAATATTAATCTTAATGTCAGGTTTGTTGCCAACTATGTGCAATATAATATTATATATAATTAGCACTATAATGAAGCACTTTATCCAACCTATTATTTGCAAAGTTTGCGCTGGGATATGTGCAATATGATTAATGTGTAATATGACAGTATATGGGGTGCTCCCTGGATGCTGAACAAATTTCTAATATGTGCATTAATATATATTGGTTTATTTAATTGCCGTGCGTGATCTTAGGTCGCACTGTCCTTTGGTTTTGTCACCTAAACGTATCTGTGTTTTTATATTGCACTCTCTGCACTGCGTGTATCCAAAAAATATATATCAAAAAAATAATTTAATAAAGCAATATATTGAATCCACTTGGAAAGTACTCTTATTATTTGTAACTATGAGTCAGTTGTAAGATTGTAGGAGTTTTTTGGGGACCATAGTCATAAACCATGTTAAAAGCATAATATGGATCTGGTGATTCTAATTTTTAGGTTTTGTTGCCAACTTGTTGATGTCAAGAATTGTTTGAAATAAGTCAAATCTATTACTTATAGAAAATGCGAGGCTTTTGACAGCAAAGAAATATGGTCTGAGGAGAGCACAAAGCCTGATGGATTCCGCGCCTGATGTTTCCGCTGTTTGCTCTTTATGTAGTGATCTCTTTTTCCGATACTTTCTCCTCCGCGTCTGCCCCGGTTTTTGCAGCTTTATCTCTATTCCGGGACTGTCTCATATTTGTCCTTTTACTGTGATTTACACTAATGGACGAGACAGATGAAGGATCAGGAAAATCCTCTGAAATTCTCAGCGAGGAATTTGCTGACTGGAAGCCACGATCCTGGAATGTCTCCGTTATTTCCCCGTGTCCTGTGTGATGAGCGTCCTCTGCTCCGATTGGAGAATTTATTATTTTCATTGTCTTTCATTTCTCTTTCAAATTTATGTTTTTTTAGATTCTGTGATACTTGTTTATAATTTATTAATTGTTATTCACTTCTGTTTGTAATCTCTGTAAATCGTCTAGATGAGTGAAAGGGTTAATTGATGTTTGGAGGGTTTACATTTCAGTCTTAATAACATCCCAATTCTTCTCTTTCCTTACAATCAATTGGATGAGTTTGAGCGAATATTTACTCCAAATATCATTCCAATTATTCTGGAATTCTTCGCCATATTGTGTGGTCGCTAATGTTGAGCGGACCCGGATCGGCAAAATCCGGATCCGCACGGTTTGAGCGCCCGATCCGAGTCCAACCAGTACCTGGGATTCGGGGTGCACGATCCGGATCCAGGATTTTTTTTAATTTTTTTTTCTCTCCTCTCTCCTTATTCATTTACATGACCGCGGATATCGGATCCGGACTTCAGCGGAAACCCGATCCAAATCCACCGGACCCGGATTATGACCGATCCGCTCAACTCTAGTGGTCGCCTCTTTTTAATTCTCAGGCCATTTCCCTTTCCAGATACGTCTGTAGGGAATTCCTGTCCCACCAGAATTTGAGTTCTTTACTCATTTTGTATTCAAGATTTCCCATAATTAACCCCTCAGGTGGTTTCAGAGCAGTATGCGTCTTTTTGTGAAGATCATCGCCGTTCATACATATTATTTTCTACATATCAATGCTGGTTTGATTTTTTTTATATATTTTTGATCTAACAAATAAAAGTGAATTTTTCTATTTACTCACCTTTCTACCGGAGCAATTGTTTTCTTACTGGAATGAAGGTTGTGACTATTTAACATCATCGCTGTATTTTGAATGGAGTCAGAGGTCATTATAAATAGTCACTAACTGAGCTCCAGGGATGTAACTCATATAGAGATATATGGTTGTATACAGCACTGTATTGTGGGTATACAGCGATATATGGAGGTGTACAGAACTATATGGGGTTTACTGTACTATATTGGGTATACAGCACTTTATGGGACAGCACAATATAGGAAATATACTGCAGTATATGGATGACAATTATACAGAACTATATGGCGGTATGCATGGAGGTATACAGCATTATATGGGGACTATATAATACTATATGGGGGTATAGATCAATATGTTGTATGTATTATGTATATGGCACTTTTATGAAGGTACACAGCACCATATGGGAGTGCACATCACTAATGGGGCTTTTATATTGAATGTTCTCAGTGAGAGGAACAAAATTATAATCTTGGGATACCTTTTAATGGCTAAATAAAATTTTAGTTAGCCATTAAAAGGTATCACAAGATTATAATTTTGTTCCTCTCACTGAGAACATTCAATAATTTTTCAACTGGCTAACACGGTGCCAAAACCTTTTCACTTGTAACTAATATTGGGGCTTTATGGCAATATATGGGGGTTATATAGCAGTAAATGGAGATATTCAGAGTAATATTGGAATATTATTATTATTATTATTATTATTATTTATTATTATAGCGCCATTTATTCCATGGCGCTTTACAAGTGAAAGAGGGTATACGTACAACAATCATTAACAGTACAAGACAGACTGGTATAGGAGGAGAGAGGACCCTGCCCGCGAGGGCTCACAGTCTACAGGGAATGGGTGATGGTACAGCACTATATGGGGTTTACTGTATTGGATGTTGTATATAACATAATCGTGGTATAGAAGAGGGGAAAAAAAAGGATAATGAGCGGGAAATTCCAAAATCCCTAACAGTTCTGTGCTCAGCCAATCAGCAGATGAGGGGCGGAGCAAAACAAGCAAAATTTTTCCGCCCCGGAATGCGTCATCCCTTCTGTTCTCTTTCTGGTCCGCCCTCGCTCTATATAAAGGAGGACTGTGCGCTCATCAGTCATAGTTTTCTGCTGAGTACGTGGAAGATGTCTGGACGCGGCAAAGGAGGGAAAGGTCTGGGGAAGGGCGGCGCCAAGCGGCACAGGAAGGTTCTCCGGGACAACATCCAGGGCATCACCAAGCCCGCCATCCGCCGTCTCGCCCGCAGAGGAGGCGTCAAGCGCATCTCCGGCCTCATCTATGAGGAGACTCGCGGCGTCCTGAAAGTCTTCCTGGAGAACGTGATCCGTGACGCCGTCACCTACACCGAGCACGCCAAGAGGAAGACCGTCACCGCCATGGACGTGGTGTACGCGCTCAAGCGCCAGGGCCGCACTCTCTACGGCTTCGGGGGTTAATTCTGCTCTATCCTGACAACACAAAGGCTCTTCTCAGAGCCGCCCACATCTTCTGAGGAGAAGCTACAGTTCCTGCTGCGGGGGGAGGGGCTGTGCTCAATCAGTAATGTCTGCCGCTCTGGGGGCGGGTGGGAAAATGGTGGTACTTATAAGGGGTTAATAGTAAGTGAGGATCCAGAGCCCTACTGACTAAGCACTAAATGTGAAATTCCCGCACAATGGCTGCAAGTTTCTCCCGCGCTTTGTTCTGTGTGATCCGCGGTATCGGGGGGAGATTCTGGGGTTGAGTGAATAATTAATATGTAGGTTTATATTCAGCACTATATGGTGATTTATACTGTTAGGCGGTGTCCAGCGCTATATGGGGGTCTATAGCATTACATTGAGGTGCAGAGCACTTTATGATGAGCAGGTAATTGTATGGATGTTATACAGCGCTCAGTGGCGGTGCAGAGCTTTACTGGCTCCTCCAAAAACATCAATCTATGAGCTAAAATGTGTCCGGCCAATAATGTCACTGCTGTGCTGTATACTCCATACCGTGCAGTGTATCTCTAGTATTGGATCCTTCCGTATAGCGGTGAATACATCCACATATTTACTATACCCCGTGCAGTGCCCTATACAAAGTCCATAGTGCTGTATACTCTCCTTACAGTGCCGTATTCCGACATAATGTGCTGTATATTATCCATAGTGCGCTAAAAAGCTGAATGCCCCCATATAGTGCTGTATTCTCCTTCCATACAGCACTTTATACTCCATGTAGAGTCGCATACACATTCTCCTCCGGCCATAACGTTCTTTTCTGCGACAACGACGGCTGGAAACATCACGAGCACTAAGTGGTTAACACTGAGCTTCAGGGAATAATCCTGTGGGCGGAGCCAGAGTCGTCCTATGCGCTGATTGGCTGAGCTCTGAATTTGAAATTCCCGCACAATGACTGAGTTTCCCCGCGCTCTGTCCTCTGCGCCCCGAGATCTGGGGCTGAGTGACTGTCTCTTCTGTAGGTTTATATTCAGCGCTATATGGAGGCTTATAATGGGGTCTGTGCAGCATAAAGAGAACTGAGCAGCGACTCCGCATACAGCAAATGTGAACACGTCCAATCCCCGCAGAATCCACAGAAGAATCCAGCGCCTCTGGAAGAGCCAAGATGTCTGCAAACCCCGAGTGTATGAAGTGTGAGCGGCGCCGCTGCTGTATGGAGAGAGGAGGTCAGGGCAGCGCAGGAGGCGGCTTGTCGCGGCTGATGGGAGCTCAGGAATCCACAAGTGTCTCCATTATTATCCCGTATATTCCATACAGCAGTGACGCCGCTCACATCTCATGTGCTCAGTGTCTGCAGAAACCTCAGCGCTCACAGAGGCGGCCGTGCTCCTGTGTGGTCTGTACAGCGCTGTATAGAGGCGGCTGTGCTCTGTGTGGTCTGTACAGCGCTATATAGAGGCGGCTGTGCTCCTGTGTGCTCTGTACAGCTCTATATAGAGGCGGCCGTGCTCCTGTGTGGCCTGTACAGCTCTATATAGAGGCGGCCGTGCTCCTGTGTGGCCTGTACAGCTCTATATAGAGGCGGCCGTGCTCTGTACAGCTCTATATAGAGGCGGCCGTGCTCTGTACAGCTCTATATAGAGGCGGCCGTGCTCTGTACAGCTCTATATAGAGGCGGCCGTGCTCTGTACAGCGCTATATAGAGGCGGCCGTGCTCCTGTGTGCTCTGTACAGCGCTATATAGAGGCGGCTGTGCTCCTGTGTGGTCTGTACAGCGCTATATAGAGGCGGCCGTGCTCTGTACAGCGCTATATAGAGGCGGCTGTGCTCTGTACAGCTCTATATAGAGGCGGCTGTGCTCTGTGTGGTCTGTACAGCGCTATATAGAGGCAGCCGTGCTCTGTACAGCGCTATATAGAGGCGGCTGTGCTCTGTACAGCTCTATATAGAGGCGGCTGTGCTCTGTGTGCTCTGTACAGCGCTATATAGAGGCAGCCGTGCTCTGTACAGCGCTATATAGAGGCGGCTGTGCTTCTGTGTGGTCTGTACAGCTCTATATAGAGGCGGCTGTGCTCCTGTGTGGTCTGTACAGCTCTAAATAGAGGCGGCTGTGCTCTGTGTGGTCTGTACAGCTCTATATAGAGGCGGCTGTGCTCCTGTGTGCTCTGTACAGCGCTATATAGAGGCGGCCGTGCTTCTGTGTGCTCTGTACAGCTCTATATAGAGGCGGCCGTGCTCTGTACAGCGCTATATAGAGGCGGCCGTGCTCCTGTGTGCTCTGTACAGCGCTATATAGAGGCGGCTGTGCTCCTGTGTGGTCTGTACAGCGCTATATAGAGGCGGCCGTGCTCTGTACAGCGCTATATAGAGGCGGCTGTGCTCTGTACAGCTCTATATAGAGGCGGCTGTGCTCTGTGTGGTCTGTACAGCGCTATATAGAGGCAGCCGTGCTCTGTACAGCGCTATATAGAGGCGGCTGTGCTCTGTACAGCTCTATATAGAGGCGGCTGTGCTCTGTGTGCTCTGTACAGCGCTATATAGAGGCAGCCGTGCTCTGTACAGCGCTATATAGAGGCGGCTGTGCTTCTGTGTGGTCTGTACAGCTCTATATAGAGGCGGCTGTGCTCCTGTGTGGTCTGTACAGCTCTAAATAGAGGCGGCTGTGCTCTGTGTGGTCTGTACAGCTCTATATAGAGGCGGCTGTGCTCCTGTGGGCTCTGTACAGCGCTATATAGAGGCGGCCGTGCTTCTGTGTGCTCTGTACAGCTCTATATAGAGGTGGCCGTGCCCCTGTGTGCTCTGTACAGCTCTATATAGAGGCGGCTGTGCTCCTGTGTGCTCTGTACAGCTCTATATAGGCCGTGCTCCTGTGTGGTCTGTGCAGCGCTATTTAGAGGCGGCTGTGCTCCTGTGTGGTCTGTACAGCTCTATATAGGCCGTGCTCCTGTGTGGTCTGTACAGCGCTATATAGAGGCGGCTGTGCTCCTGTGTGCTCTGTACAGCGCTATATAAAGGCGGCCGTGCTTCTGTGTGCTCTGTACAGCTCTATATAGAGGCGGCTGTGCTCCTGTGTGCTCTGTACAGCTCTATATAGAGGCGGCTGTGCTCCTGTGTGGTCTGTACAGCGCTATATAGAGGCGGCCGTGCCCCTGTGTGCTCTGTACAGCTCTATATAGAGGCGGCTGTGCTCCTGTGTGCTCTGTACAGCTCTATATAGAGGCGGCCGTGCTCCTGTGTGGTCTGTACAGCGCTATATAGAGGCAGCTGTGCTCCTGTGTGGTCTGTACAGCTCTATATAGAGGCGGCTGTGCTCCTGTGTGGTCTGTACAGCGCTTTATAGAGGCGGCTGTGCTCTGTACAGCTCTATATAGAGGCGGCTGTGCTCCTGTGTGCTCTGTACAGCGCTATATAGAGGCGGCCGTGCATCTGTGTGCTCTGTACAGCTCTATATAGAGGCGGCCGTGCCCCTGTGTGCTCTGTACAGCTCTATATAGAGGCGGCCGTGCTCCTGTGTGGTCTGTACAGCGCTATATAGAGGCGGCTGTGCTCCTGTGTGGTCTGTACAGCGCTATTTAGAGGCGGCTGTGCTCCTGTGTGGTCTGTACAGCGCTTTATAGAGGCGGCTGTGCTCCTGTGTGGTCTGTACAGCGCTATATAGAGGCGGCTGTGCTCCTGTGTGGTCTGTACAGCGCTATATAGAGGTGGCTGTGCTCCTGTGTGCTCTGTACAGCTCTATATAGAGGCGGCTGTGCTCCTGTGTGCTCTGTACAGCGCTATATAGAGGCGGCCGTGCTTCTGTGTGCTCTGTACAGCTCTATATAGAGGTGGCTGTGCTCCTGTGTGGTCTGTACAGCTCTATATAGAGGCGGCTGTGCTCCTGTGTGGTCTGTACAGCTCTATATAGAGAGGTGGCTGTGCTCCTGTGTGGTCTGTACAGCGCTATATAGAGGCGGCCGTGCTCCTGTGTGGTCTGTACAGCGCTATATAGAGGCGGCTGTGCTCCTGTGTGGTCTGTACAGCTCTATATAGAGGCGGCTGTGCTTCTGTGTGCTCTGTACAGCTTTATATAGAGGCGGCTGTGCTTCTGTGTGCTCTGTACAGCGCTATATAGAGGCGGCCGTGCTCCTGTGTGGTCTGTACAGCTCTATATAGAGGCGGCTGTGCTTCTGTGTGCTCTGTACAGCTTTATATAGAGGCGGCTGTGCTCCTGTGTGGTCTGTACAGCGCTATATAGAGGCGGCCGTGCTCCTGTGTGGTCTGTACAGCGCTATATAGAGGCGGCTGTGCTCCTGTGTGGTCTGTACAGCGCTTTATAGAGGCGGCTGTGCTCCTGTGTGGTCTGTACAGCGCTATATAGAGGCGGCTGTGCTCCTGTGTGCTCTGTACAGCTTTATATAGAGGCGGCTGTGCTTCTGTGTGCTCTGTACAGCTCTATATAGAGGCGGCTGTGCTCCTGTGTGGTCTGTACAGCGCTATATAGAGGCGGCGGTGCTCCTGTGTGCTCTGTACAGCTTTATATAGAGGCAGCTGTGCTCCTGTGTGGTCTGTACAGCTCTATATAGAGGCGGCCGTGCTCCTGTGTGGTCTGTACAGCTCTATATAGAGGCGGCCGTGCTCCTGTGTGGTATGTACAGCGCTATATAGAGGCGGCCGTGCTCCTGTGTGGTCTGTACAGCTCTATATAGAGGCGGCTGTGCTCCTGTGTGGTCTGTACAGCTCTATATAGAGGCGGTTGTGCTCCTGTGTGGTCTGTACAGCTCTATATAGAGGCGGCTGTGCTCCTGTGTGGTCTGTACAGCTCTATATAGAGGCGGCTGTGCTTCTGTGTGCTCTGTACAGCTTTATATAGAGGCAGCTGTGCTCCTGTGTGGTCTGTACAGCGCTATATAGAGGCGGCCGTGCTCCTGTGTGGTCTGTACAGCTCTATATAGAGGCGGCTGTGCTCCTGTGTGGTCTGTACAGCTCTATATAGAGGCGGTTGTGCTCCTGTGTGGTCTGTACAGCGCTATATAGAGGCGGCTGTGCTCCTGTGTGGTCTGTACAGCTCTATATAGAGGCGGCTGTACTCCTGTGTGCTCTGTACAGCTCTATATAGAGGCGGCTGTGCTCCTGTGTGGTCTGTACAGCGCTATATAGAGGCGGCTGTGCTCTGTGTGGTCTGTACAGCTCTATATAGAGGCGGCCGTGCTCCTGTGTGGTCTGTACAGCGCTATATAGAGGCGGCTGTGCTCCTGTGTGGTCTGTACAGCGCTATATAGAGGCGGCTGTGCTCCTGTGTGGTCTGTACAGCGCTATATAAAGGCGGCTGTGCTCCTGTGTGGTCTGTACAGCGCTATATAGAGGCGGCTGTGCTCCTGTGTGGTCTGTACAGCTCTATATAGAGGCGGCCGTGCTCCTGTGTGGTCTGTACAGCGCTATATAGAGGCGGCTGTGCTCCTGTGTGGTCTGTACAGCTCTATATAGAGGCGGCTGTACTCCTGTGTGCTCTGTACAGCGCTATATAGAGGCGGCTGTGCTCTGTGTGGTCTGTACAGCGCTATATAGAGACGGCTGTGCTCCTGTGTGCTCTGTACAGCTCTATATAGAGGCGGCTGTACTCCTGTGTGCTCTGTACAGCGCTATATAGAGGCGGCTGTGCTCTGTGTGGTCTGTACAGCTCTATATAGAGGCGGCCGTGCTCTGTGTGGCCTCTACAGCTCTATATAGAGGCGGCTGTGCTCTGTACAGCGCTATATAGAGGCGGCTGTGCTCTGTGTGGTCTGAACAGCGCTATATAGAGGCGGCTGTGCTCTGTGTGGTCTGTACAGCGCTATATAGAGGCGGCTGTGCTCTGTGTGGTCTGTACAGCTGTATATAGAGGAGGCTGTGCTCCTGTGTGCTCTGTACAGCTCTATATAGAGGCGGCTGTGCTCCTGTGTGGTCTGTACAGCGCTATATAGAGGCGGCTGTGCTCCTGTGTGGTCTGTACAGCGCTATATAGAGGCGGCTGTGCTCCTGTGTGGTCTGTACAGCTCTATATAGAGGCGGCTGTGCTCCTGTGTGGTCTGTACAGCTCTATATAGAGGCGGCTGTGCTCCTGTGTGGTCTGTACAGCGCTATATAGAGGCGGCCGTGCTCCTGTGTGGTCTGTACAGCGCTATATAGAGGCGGCCGTGCTCCTGTGTGGTCTGTACAGCTCTATATAGAGGAGGCTGTGCTCCTGTGTGGTCTGTACAGCGCTATATAGAGGCGGCTGTGCTCCTGTGTGGTCTGTACAGCTCTATATAGAGGCGGCCGTGCTCCTGTGTGGTCTGTACAGCGCTATATAGAGGCGGCCGTGCTCTGTACAGCGCTATTGTTAGGTTGACCTAACGGTCACAGCTGTTGCCAGCGATGTCCGAATGCAGAGAGGGTACCGGTGACCCCCCTCTGCCCTCCCTTTAGCCTTCAATGAAAACAGGCAGACACCGTTATACACGTAAAGGCTAGGAGACGTGCGGCTCCGAATAGAAAGTGTATTGGTATTGTTTACATTACAAAGTTATACAAAGTTGATTAGGGCGTAACTATGCAACATACATATTCATTAATCTACATTCATTAAGGCGTGGATTGCATATTCCCAGCAAGAGAAATTAATATAATGACTTATACTCCCATAACAGTCTATTCCGCCTCTCATTCTCATAACAAGATGTTTGTCAGTCGTTTCTAAGTCAAAACATTCTGCGTCCTTGAAGTTGGTCTCATAGTTTATTACGCAAATAAGTCTGGTTCGGTCTTGCCAGGGAGAATGAATTTCTATTATTTTCTAAGTCAGTGAAAAAGGTTAACTCTTTCCTCACAATCCCCCCTATTGGCGTGATTGATGGACAGGGGGCCATCGAGAAGCTTTGGACTATAGAGAAAGCAGGCTAGCCTCCAGATACTTTCTGAGCCGCGGGTGTGCTCAGGGAGTGTCGTCTCACATCCGTCACCCAGGACTGCCTGCATGCCTCTCGATAGGAGTCTCATCATGATACGCCAAGGTGATTTCTAGAGGAAAGAGTAGAGAAGAGAAAAAGGCATATTAGTGATTTCATACGGGTGCTGAATAATCATTGTATCTACATTGCTTCAAGCAGCGGGAAAACAAAGCCATTAGCAACTTGAACACTACATAAGCAACTAGTAAACAGAGTAACACTTGGAACACTGATAGTCTGTTGTAACAGCCTCCCCATTGAAACACTTTGTTTATTGGGACTGGTATGGCTGAGTATGGCATGGAAGAGGCTGTCGCAAGTGCGTGTGTACATATCAAGCAGTCTGTGATCTCAAGTTTTTTCAGCTAACACTTCATGATGGGTCTCAAATGAATTCTGCCGTGGTGTAGAAGGCCCCAAAAAGGGAATACACATAGAAATACTTATCAGCAGTATTAGGCCTTCTTGCAATGGCTGGCATGGACCCATGTCGATCTCCCCTCAAGTTTGACGGAGGTTGGAGTGGTCAGCTGGACAGTCAAAGGCCCTTCGAATCGTGGCTCAAGGGTCTTTTTCACGTGCTTCTTTAGGTAGACCCAGTCACCAGGCTTTAGAGAGTGGGTTCCTGGAACGGAATCAGGATCAGGTAGAGAAGAGTAGACCCTTTGGTGGGTTTCAGTTAGTCTCTTCTGCAGGGAAACAACATAAGACGTTAGGCTATCACATTGCAGGTGTAACTCCTGCGGGAAGTAGCATCCTAATCTGGGTGCACTACCAAAGAGTATTTCAAAGGGTGAGAGCCTGTGCTTTCCCTGTGGGGTAGTCCTTATAGGGTAAAAAGCTATGGGGAGACATTCTGTCCATGGTCTACCAGTCTCCTCCACTGCCTTGGCTAGTTTGAGCTTTAACCCCTTTACGACCTTGGACGGATCTATCCGTCCAGGATCGTGTCGGGTTAAGCCCCGCCCCCTGCCGCGGGCAGGCGGCGTGGATCGGCACACATATCAGCTGTTTTCAACAGCTGACATGTGTGCCTACTAGCCGCGGGTGGAATCGCTTCCACCCGCGGCCATTAACCCCTTAAATCTTGCTGCCAAAGTCTGGCAGCAAGATTTAAATGCGCGCGGCCATGTTTGTTACTCACCGCCGCCCCCACCGAAAGTCACGTGTGTTATCACGTGACTATCGGTGGTTGCCATCGTAGCACAGGGTCATGTGATGACGCCTGCTGCTACGATGTTTCACTTTCATTTTCCCTCGGCCGAGAGCAGAGGGAAAACCAAAGTGACTGAATCTGCTGATTACAGCGGTATAGCTGTGATCAGCAGATAGCGATCAGCAATCGGATTGCTGATCGCTATAGCCCCCTAGGGGGACTAGTAAAATAAAAAAAAAAAGAAAAAAAAAAAGTTTTAAAAAATAAAAAAAACAACAAAAAACCTAAAAGTTCAAATCACCCCCCTTTCCCCCCATTGAAAATTAAAGGGTTAAAAAATAAATAAATATACACATATTTGGTATCGCCGCATTCAGAAATGCCCGATCTATCAAAATATAAAATCAATTAATCTGATTGGTAAACGGCGTAGTCGCAAAAAAATTCCAAACGCCAAAATTACGTTTTTTGGTCGCCGCAAGTTTTACGCAAAATGCAATAACAGGCGATCAAAACGTAGCATCTGCGCACAAATTGTACCATTATAAACGTCAGCTCGAGACGCAAAAAATAAGCCCTCACTGAGCCATAGATCTGTAAAAATAAGCGCTACGTGTTTCGGAAAATGGCGCAAAACGTGTGCCAAGTTTATTGGACAAACTTGTGAATTTTTTTTAACCCCTTAGATACAAGTAAACCTATACATGTTTGGTGTCTACAAACTCGCACCGACCTGAGGCATCACATAGATACCTCAGTTTTACCATATAGTGAACACAGTGAATAAAATATCCCAAAAACTATTGTACGATCACACTTTTTTTGCAATTTTTCCGCACTTGGAATTTTTTTGCCGTTTTCCAGTACACTGTATGGTAAAACTTATGGTTTCATTTAAAAGTACAACTCGTCCCGCAAAAAACAAGCCCTCATATGGCAAGATTGATGGAAAAATAAAAATGTTACGCCTCACGGAAGAAGGGGAGCAAAAAACAAAAACGCAAAAATGGAAAGTGCCCGGGGGCTGAAGGGGTTAAAGTCCCATTTAACCTTTACTCTTTCCCTGATGACTGTGGGTGGTAAGGCGTGTGTAAGGCTGACTGCATGCCTAACAGGGCACAGGTGTTCTGGAAAACTTGTCCAGTGAAATGAGTACCTCGGTCTGACTCTATGACTTCAGGGAGTCCAAACCGAGGCACCAGCTCACAGGCCAATTTCTTTGCGGTAATTCGGGCTGTGGCTGAACTGACAGGGTAGGCCTCTGGCCATCCTGAGAAGAGGTCTACACAGACAAGTACAAACTCGTAGATGCCATGTTTTGGCAACTGTATATAGTCTATTTGTACTCTTTGAAATGGGGCAAACGTCTTTGGCATGTATCTTTGCGGGGTTTTAGTTAGCTGGCCTGGATTGTGTTGTTGACAGATGTGACAAGCTTTTATTCTCTGGGAGGCGTATTGTCTGAAGCCGGGGGCTATCCAATATGGTTGCATCTGGTTCATGATTGAGTTTGTGCTACTGTGTGTGGGATAGTGGAGTACTTGGAAAATGGCAGGGAACCAACTGCGTGGCAGGACGGGAAGTCCGTTTAGGCGCCAAATCCCCTCCACCTTTTCTGCCCCCTTGGCCCGCCATCCGGCCTTTTCTTCCTCAGAGGCGTTTTCTTGTGTCTCAAAGAGGTTCTGCATTTCTTCCTCCGTCGTTGACACTGTTTCCGTCTCCTTCAAAGGGAGTAAGGCGGCTTGTTTTGCTGTTTGATCGGCCAAGCGATTTCCCCTTGCCCCTTGGTGTTTGAGCCTTGGTGTGGGCAGCAACCTTTATGATTGCTAGCTGTTTTAGTATCAAGGCTACTTCCATTAGTTTCTTCACTGAGGCTCCATGCCTGATGGGATTTCCTGTTGCTGTGAGGAATCCTCTAGTCTGCCAGATAGTGCCAAAATCGTGCACAATGCCGTGTGCATAGGCTGAGTCCGTGTAGATGTTCGCTGTTCGTTCTTCCAGAAACTCAATTGCCCAGATGAGAGCAAGAAGTTCTGCTTCTTGAGCAGATATGCGTGGAGGTAGCGGTTGTTTGGCTAAGACTGCATATAGAGTCACTACTGCAAATCCAGTGTGGAACTTGCCTGCTTCATCAGCATATCTGCTACCATCCACAAAAAGTTCAAAGTCTGGATTTGTAAGCGGTGTTGTCTGAATATTGTGCAGGGGCTTTGCCTCATGTTCAATGAGTTCCTGACAATCATGATCAAATGGTGCGAGGCGGCTGTGCTCTGTGTGCTCTGTACAGCTCTATATAGAGGCGGCTGTGCTTCTGTGTGCTCTGTACAGCGCTATATAGAGGCGGCTGTGCTCCTGTGTGGTCTGTACAGCTCTATATAGAGGCGGCTGTGCTCTGTGTGCTCTGTACAGCGCTATATAGAGGCGGCCGTGCTCTGTACAGCGCTATATAGAGGCGGCCGTGCTTTGTACAGCTCTATATAGAGGCGGCTGTGCTTCTGTGTGCTCTGTACAGCGCTATATAGAGGCGGCTGTGCTCCTGTGTGCTCTGTACAGCGCTATATAGAGGCGGCTGTGCTCTGCACAACTCTACATAGAGGCGGCCGTGCTCTGTACAGCTCTATATAGAGGCGGCCGTGCTCTGTACAGCGCTATATAGAGGCGGCCGTGCTCTGTACAGCGCTATATAGAGGCGGCCGTGCTCTGTGTGCTCTGTACAGCTCTATATAGAGGCGGCTGTGCTTCTGTGTGGTCTGTACAGCTCTATATAGAGGCGGCTGTGCTCTGTGTGCTCTGTACAGCGCTATATAGAGGCGGCCGTGCTCTGTACAGCGCTATATAGAGGCGGCTGTGCTCCTGTGTGGTCTGTACAGCTCTATATAGAGGCGGGTGTGCTCTGTACAGCGCTATATAGAGGCGGCCGTGCTCTGTACAGCTCTATATAGAGGCGGCTGTGCTTCTGTGTGCTCTGTACAGCGCTATATAGAGGCGGCCGTGCTCTGTACAGCTCTATATAGAGGCGGCTGTGCTCTGTGTGGTCTGTACAGCTCTATATAGAGGCGGCCGTGCTCCTGTGTGGTCTGTACAGCGCTATATAGAGGCGGCTGTGCTCCTGTGTGGTCTGCACAGCGCTATATAGAGGAGGCTGTGCTCCTGTGTGGTCTGTACAGCTCTATATAGAGGCGGCTGTGCTCCTGTGTGGTCTGTACAGCGCTATATAAAGGCGGCTGTGCTCCTGTGTGGTCTGTACATCCCTATATAGAGGCGGCTGTGCTCCTGTGTGGTCTGTACAGCTCTATATAGAGGCGGCCGTGCTCCTGTGTGCTCTGTACAGCTCTATATAGAGGCGGCTGTGCTTCTGTGTGCTCTGTACAGCGCTATATAGAGGCGGCTGTGCTCCTGTGTGGTCTGTACAGCGCTATATAGAGGCGGCCGTGCTCCTGTGTGCTCTGTACAGCGCTATATAGAGGCGGCTGTGCTCCTGTGTGGTCTGTACAGCTCTATATAGAGGCGGCTGTGCTCTGTGTGCTCTGTACAGCTCTATATAGAGGCGGCCGTGCTCTGTACAGCGCTATATAGAGGCGGCCGTGCTCTGTACAGCTCCATATAGAGGCGGCTGTGCTTCTGTGTGCTCTGTACAGCTCTATATAGAGGCGGCTGTGCTCCTGTGTGGTCTGTACAGCTCTATATAGAGGCGGCTGTGCTCTGTGTGGTCTGTACAGCTCTATATAGAGGCGGCTGTGCTCCTGTGTGGTCTGTACAGCTCTATATAGAGGAGGCTGTGCTCCTGTGTGGTCTGTACAGCTCTATATAGAGGCGGGTGTGCTTCTGTGTGGTCTGTACAGCGCTATATAGAGGTGGCCGTGCTCCTGTGTAGTCTGTACAGCGCTATATAGAGGCGGCTGTGCTCCTGTGTGGTCTGTACAGCTCTATATAGAGGCGGCCGTGCTCCTGTGTGGTCTGTACAGCGCTATATAGAGGCGGCTGTGCTCCTGTGTGGTCTGTACAGCTCTATATAGAGGAGGCTGTGCTCCTGTGTGGTCTGTACAGCGCTATATAGAGGCGGCCGTGCTCCTGTTTGGTCTGTACAGCGCTATATAGAGGCGGCCGTGCTCCTGTTTGGTCTGTACAGCTCTATATAGAGGCGGCTGTGCTCCTGTGTGCTCTGTACAGCTCTATATAGAGGCGGCCGTGCTCCTGTGTGGTCTGTACAGCTCTATATAGAGGCGGCTGTGCTCTGTGTGCTCTGTACAGCTCTATATAGAGGTGGCTGTGCTTCTGTGTGGTCCATACAGCTCTATATAGAGGCGGCCGTGCTCCTGTGTGGTCTGTACAGCGCTATATAGAGGCGGCTGTGCTCCTGTGTGGTCTGTACAGCGCTATACAGAGGCGGCTGTGCTCCTGTGTGGTCTGTACAGCGCTATATAGAGGCGGCCGTGCTCCTGTGTGGTCTGTACAGCTCTATATAGAGGCGGCCGTGCTCCTGTGTGGTCTGTACGGCGCTATATAGAGGCGGCTGTGCTCCTGTGTGGTCTGTACAGCTCTATATAGAGGCGGCCGTGCTCCTGTGTGGTCTGTACAGCTCTATATAGAGGCGGCTGTGCTCTGTGTGCTCTGTACAGCTCTATATAGAGGTGGCTGTGCTTCTGTGTGGTCCATACATCTCTATATAGAGGCGGCCGTGCTCCTGTGTGGTCTGTACAGCGCTATATAGAGGCGGCTGTGCTCCTGTGTGGTCTGTACAGCGCTATACAGAGGCGGCTGTGCTCCTGTGTGGTCTGTACAGCGCTATATAGAGGCGGCCGTGCTCCTGTGTGGTCTGTACAGCTCTATATAGAGGCGGCCGTGCTCCTGTGTGGTCTGTACAGCTCTATATAGAGGCGGCCGTGCTCCTGTGTGGTCTGTACAGCTCTATATAGAGGCGGCTGTGCTCTGTGTGGTCTGTACAGCGCTATATAGAGGCGGCCGTGCTCCTGTGTGGTCTGTACAGCGCTATACAGAGGCGGCTGTGCTCCTGTGTGGTCTGTACAGCGCTATATAGAGGCGGCCGTGCTCCTGTGTGGTCTGTACAGCGCTATATAGAGGCGGCCGTGCTCCTGTGTGGTCTGTACAGCGCTATATAGAGGCGGCCGTGCTCCTGTGTGGTCTGTACAGCTCTATATAGAGGCGGCTGTGCTCTGTGTGGTCTGTACAGCTCTATATAGAGGCGGCTGTGCTCCTGTGTGCTCTGTACAGCGCTATATAGAGGCGGCTGTGCTCCTGTGTGCTCTGTACAGCGCTATATAGAGGCGGCTGTGCTCCTGTGTGGTCTGTACAGCACTATATAGAGGCGGCTGTGCTCCTGTGTGGTCTGTACAGCGCTATATAGAGGCGGCCGTGCTCCTGTGTGGTCTGTACAGCTCTATATAGAGGCGGCCGTGCTCCTGTGTGGTCTGTACAGCTCTATATAGAGGCGGCCGTGCTCCTGTGTGGTCTGTACAGCGCTATATAGAGGCGGCTGTGCTCCTGTGTGGTCTGTACAGCGCTATATAAAGGCGGCTGTGCTCCTGTGTGGTCTGTACAGCGCTATATAGAGGCGGCTGTGCTCCTGTGTGGTCTGTACAGCTCTATATAGAGGCGGCCGTGCTCCTGTGTGGTCTGTACAGCGCTATATAGAGGCGGCCGTGCTCCTGTGTGGTCTGTACAGCGCTATATAGAGGCGGCTGTGCTCCTGTGTGGTCTGTACAGCTCTATATAGAGGCGGCTGTGCTCTGTGTGGTCTGTACAGCTCTATATAGAGGCGGCTGTGCTCCTGTGTGCTCTGTACAGCACTATATAGAGGCGGCTGTGCTCCTGTGTGGTCTGTACAGCGCTATATAGAGGCGGCCGTGCTCCTGTGTGGTCTGTACAGCGCTATATAGAGGCGGCTGTGCTCCTGTGTGGTCTGTACAGCTCTATATAGAGGCGGCTCAGCTGTGTGGTCTGTACAGCGCTATATAGAGGCGGCTGTGCTCCTGTGTGGTCTGTACAGCGCTATATAGAGGCAGCCGTGCTCCTGTGTGGTCTGTACAGCGCTATATAGAGGCGGCTGTGCTCCTGTGTGGTCTGTACAGCGCTATATAGAGGCGGCCGTGCTCCTGTGTGGTCTGTACAGCTCTATATAGAGGCGGCCGTGCTCCTGTGTGGTCTGTACAGCGCTATATAGAGGCGGCTGTGCTCCTGTGTGGTCTGTACAGCGCTATATAGAGGCTGCTGTGCTCTGTGTGGTCTGTACAGCGCTATATAGAGGCGGCTGTGCTCTTGTGTGGTCTGTACAGCTCTATATAGAGGAGGCCGTGCTCCTGTGTGGTCTGTACAGCTCTATATAGAGGCGGCCGTGCTCCTGTGTGGTCTGTACAGCGCTATATAGAGGCTGCTGTGCTCTGTGTGGTCTGTACAGCGCTATATAGAGGCGGCCGTGCTCCTGTTTGGTCTGTACAGCTCTATATAGAGGCGGCTGTGCTCTGTGTGGTCTGTACAGCTCTATATAGAGGCGGCTGTGCTCCTGTGTGCTCTGTACAGCGCTATATAGAGGCGGCTGTGCTCCTGTGTGGTCTGTACAGCTCTATATAGAGGCGGCCGTGCTCCTGTTTGGTCTGTACAGCGCTATATAGAGGCGGCCGTGCTCCTGTTTGGTCTGTACAGCGCTATATAGAGGCGGCTGTGCTCCTGTTTGGTCTGTACAGCTCTATATAGAGGAGGCTGTGCTCCTGTGTGGTCTGTACAGCTCTATATAGAGGCGGCTGTGCTTCTGTGTGGTCTATACAGCTCTATATAGAGGCGGCCGTGCTCCTGTGTGGTCTGTACAGCGCTATATAGAGGCGGCCGTGCTCCTGTGTGGTCTGTACAGCGCTATACAGAGGCGGCTGTGCTCCTGTGTGGTCTGTACAGCGCTATATAGAGGCGGCCGTGCTCCTGTGTGGTCTGTACAGCTCTATATAGAGGCGGCCGTGCTCCTGTGTGGTCTGTACAGCGCTCTATAGAGGCGGCTGTGCTCCTGTGTGGTCTGTAGAGCGCTATATAGAGGCGGCTGTGCTCCTGTGTAGCCTGTAGAGCGCTATATAGAGGCGACCGTGCTCCTGTTTGGTCTGTACAGCTCTATATAGAGGAGGCTGTGCTCCTGTGTGGTCTGTACAGCTCTATATAGAGGCGGCTGTGCTTCTGTGTGGTCTATACAGCTCTATATAGAGGCGGCCGTGCTCCTGTGTGGTCTGTACAGCGCTATATAGAGGCGGCCGTGCTCCTGTGTGGTCTGTACAGCGCTATACAGAGGCGGCTGTGCTCCTGTGTGGTCTGTACAGCGCTATATAGAGGCGGCCGTGCTCCTGTGTGGTCTGTACAGCTCTATATAGAGGCGGCCGTGCTCCTGTGTGGTCTGTACAGCGCTATATAGAGGCGGCCGTGCTCCTGTTTGGTCTGTACAGCGCTATATAGAGGCGGCCGTGCTCCTGTTTGGTCTGTACAGCGCTATATAGAGGCGGCCGTGCTCCTGTGTGGTCTGTACAGCTCTATATAGAGGCGGCTGTGCTCTGTGTGGTCTGTTCAGCTCTATATAGAGGCGGCTGTGCTCCTGTGTGCTCTGTACAGCGCTATAAAGAGGCGGCTGTGCTCCTGTGTGGTCTGTACAGCTCTATATAGAGGCGGCTGTGCTCCTGTGTGGTCTGTACAGCGCTATATAGAGGCGGCTGTGCTCCTGTGTGGTCTGTACAGCTCAATATAGAGGCGGCCGTGCTCCTGTGTGGTCTGTACAGCGCTATATAGAGGCGGCTGTGCTCCTGTGTGGTCTGTACAGCGCTATATAGAGGCGGCTGTGCTCCTGTGTGGTCTGTACAGCGCTATATAGAGGCGGCCGTGCTCCTGTTTGGTCTGTACAGCGCTATATAGAGGCGGCCGTGCTCCTGTTTGGTCTGTACAGCTCTATATAGAGGAGGCTGTGCTCCTGTGTGGTCTGTACAGCTCTATATAGAGGCGGCCGTGCTCCTGTGTGGTCTGTACAGCTCTATATAGAGGCGGCTGTGCTCCTGTGTGCTCTGTACAGCTCTATATAGAGGTGGCTGTGCTTCTGTGTGGTCCATACAGCTCTATATAGAGGCGGCCGTGCTCCTGTGTGGTCTGTACAGCGCTATATAGAGGCGGCCGTGCTCCTGTGTGGTCTGTACAGCGCTATATAGAGGCGGCCGTGCTCCTGTGTGGTCTGTACAGCGCTATATAGAGGCGACCGTGCTCCTGTGTGGTCTGTACAGCTCTATATAGAGGCGGCCGTGCTCCTGTGTGGTCTGTACGGCGCTATATAGAGGCGGCTGTGCTCCTGTGAGGTCTGTACAGCTCTATATAGAGGAGGCTGTGCTCCTGTGTGGTCTGTACAGCGCTATATAGAGGCGGCCGTGCTCCTGTTTGGTCTGTACAGCGCTATATAGAGGCGGCCGTGCTCCTGTGTGGTCTGTACAGCGCTATATAGAGGCGACCGTGCTCCTGTGTGGTCTGTACAGCTCTATATAGAGGCGGCCGTGCTCCTGTGTGGTCTGTACGGCGCTATATAGAGGCGGCTGTGCTCCTGTGAGGTCTGTACAGCTCTATATAGAGGAGGCTGTGCTCCTGTGTGGTCTGTACAGCGCTATATAGAGGCGGCCGTGCTCCTGTTTGGTCTGTACAGCGCTATATAGAGGCGGCCGTGCTCCTGTGTGGTCTGTACAGCTCTATATAGAGGCGGCTGTGCTCTGTGTGGTCTGTACAGCTCTATATAGAGGCGGCTGTGCTCCTGTGTGCTCTGTACAGCTCTATATAGAGGAGGCTGTGCTCCTGTGTGGTCTGTACAGCGCTATATAGAGGTGGCCGTGCTCCTGTGTGGTCTGTACAGCTCTATATAGAGGCGGCCGTGCTCCTGTGTGGTCTGTACAGCGCTATATAGATGCGGCTGTGCTCCTGTGTGGTCTGTACAGCGCTATATAGAGGCGGCTGTGCTCCTGTGTGGTCTGTACAGCTCTATATAGAGGCGGCCGTGCTTCTGTGTGGTCTGTACAGCGCTATATAGAGGCGGCTGTGCTCCTGTGTGGTCTGTACAGCTCTATATAGAGGCGGCCGTGCTCCTGTGTGGTCTGTACAGCGCTATATAGAGGCGGCTGTGCTCCTGTGTGGTCTGTACAGCTCTATATAGAGGCGGCTGTGCTCCTGTGTGGTCTGTACAGCGCTATATAGAGGCGGCTGTGCTCCTGTGTGGTCTGTACAGCTCTATATAGAGGCGGCTGTGCTCCTGTGTGGTCTGTACAGCGCTATATAGAGGCGGCTGTGCTCCTGTGTGGTCTGTACAGCGCTATATAGAGGCGGCTGTGCTCCTGTGTGCTCTGTACAGCGCTATATAGAGGCGGCTGTGCTCCTGTGTGGTCTGTACAGTGCTATATAGAGGCGGCCGTGCTCCTGTGTGGTCTGTACAGCGCTATATAGAGGCGGCTGTGCTCCTGTGTGGTCTGTACAGCTCTATATAGAGGCGGCTCAGCAGTGTGGTCTGTACAGCGCTATATAGAGGCGGCTGTGCTCCTGTGTGGTCTGTACAGCTCTATATAGAGGCGGCCGTGCTCCTGTGTGGTCTGTACAGCGCTATATAGAGGCGGCTGTGCTCCTGTGTGGTCTGTACAGCGCTATATAGAGGCGACCGTGCTCCTGTGTGGTCTGTACAGCTCTATATAGAGGCGGCCGTGCTCCTGTGTGGTCTGTACGGCGCTATATAGAGGCGGCTGTGCTCCTGTGAGGTCTGTACAGCTCTATATAGAGGAGGCTGTGCTCTGTGTGGTCTGTACAGCTCTATATAGAGGCGGCTGTGCTCCTGTGTGCTCTGTACAGCTCTATATAGAGGCGGCCGTGCTCCTGTGTGGTCTGTACAGCTCTATATAGAGGCGGCTGTGCTCCTGTGTGGTCTGTACAGCGCTATATAGAGGCGGCCGTGCTCCTGTTTGGTCTGTACAGCGCTATATAGAGGCGGCCGTGCTCCTGTGTGGTCTGTACAGCTCTATATAGAGGCGGCTGTGCTCTGTGTGGTCTGTACAGCTCTATATAGAGGCGGCTGTGCTCCTGTGTGCTCTGTACAGCTCTATATAGAGGCGGCCGTGCTCCTGTGTGGTCTGTACAGCTCTATATAGAGGCGGCTGTGCTCTGTGTGCTCTGTACAGCTCTATATAGAGGTGGCTGTGCTTCTGTGTGGTCCATACAGCTCTATATAGAGGCGGTCGTGCTCCTGTGTGCTCTGTACAGCGCTATATAGAGGCGGCTGTGCTCCTGTGTGCTCTGTACAGCGCTATATAGAGGCGGCTGTGCTCCTGTGTGCTCTGTACAGCGCTATATAGAGGCGGCTGTGCTCCTGTGTGGTCTGTACAGCGCTATATAGAGGCGGCTGTACTCCTGTGTGGTCTGTACAGCGCTATATAGAGGCGGCTGTGCTCCTGTGTGGTCTGTACAGCGCTATATAGAGGCGGCCGTGCTCCTGTGTGGTCTGTACAGCTCTATATAGAGGCGGCCGTGCTCCTGTGTGGTCTGTACAGCGCTATATAGATGCGGCTGTGCTCCTGTGTGGTCTGTACAGCGCTATATAGAGGCGGCTGTGCTCCTGTGTGGTCTGTACAGCTCTATATAGAGGCGGCCGTGCTTCTGTGTGGTCTGTACAGCGCTATATAGAGGCGGCTGTGCTCCTGTGTGGTCTGTACAGCGCTATATAGAGGCGGCTGTGCTCCTGTGTGGTCTGTACAGCGCTATATAGATGCGGCTGTGCTCCTGTGTGGTCTGTACAGCTCTATATAGAGGCGGCCGTGCTCCTGTGTGGTCTGTACAGCGCTATATAGAGGCGGCTGTGCTCCTGTGTGGTCTGTACAGCGCTATATAGAGGCGGCTGTGCTCCTGTGTGGTCTGTACAGCGCTATATAGAGGCGGCTGTGCTCCTGTGTGGTCTGTACAGCTCTATATAGAGGCGGCTGTGCTCTGTGTGGTCTGTACAGCTCTATATAGAGGCGGCTGTGCTCTGTGTGGTCTGTACAGCGCTATATAGAGGCGGCCGTGCTCCTGTGTGGTCTGTACAGCTCTATATAGAGGCGGCCGTGCTCCTGTGTGGTCTGTACAGCGCTATATAGAGGCGGCTGTGCTCCTGTGTGGTCTGTACAGCTCTATATAGAGGCGGCCGTGCTCCTGTGTGGTCTGTACAGCGCTATATAGAGGCGGCCGTGCTCCTGTGTGGTCTGTACAGCGCTATATAGAGGCGGCTGTGCTCCTGTGTGGTCTGTACAGCTCTATATAGAGGCGGCTGTGCTCTGTGTGGTCTGTACAGCTCTATATAGAGGCGGCTGTGCTCCTGTGTGCTCTGTACAGCGCTATATAGAGGCGGCTGTGCTCCTGTGTGGTCTGTACAGCGCTATATAGAGGCGGCCGTGCTCCTGTGTGGTCTGTACAGCGCTATATAGAGGCGGCTGTGCTCCTGTGTGGTCTGTACAGCTCTATATAGAGGCGGCCGTGCTCCTGTGTGGTCTGTACAGCGCTATATAGAGGCGGCCGTGCTCCTGTGTGGTCTGTACAGCGCTATACAGAGGCGGCTGTGCTCCTGTGTGGTATGTACAGCGCTATATAGAGGCGGCCGTGCTCCTGTGTGGTCTGTACAGCTCTATATAGAGGCGGCCGTGCTCCTGTGTGGTCTGTACAGCTCTATATAGAGGCGGCTGTGCTCCTGTGTGGTCTGTACAGCTCTATATAGAGGCGGCCGTGCTCCTGTGTGGTCTGTACAGCGCTATATAGAGGCGGCCGTGCTCCTGTGTGGTCTGTACAGCGCTATACAGAGGCGGCTGTGCTCCTGTGTGGTCTGTACAGCTCTATATAGAGGCGGCCGTGCTCTGTACAGCTCTATATAGAGGCGGCCGTGCTCCTGTGTGGTCTGTACGGCGCTATATAGAGGCGGCTGTGCTCCTGTGAGGTCTGTACAGCTCTATATAGAGGAGGCCGTGCTCCTGTGTGGTCTGTACAGCTCTATATAGAGGCGGCCGTGCTCCTGTGTGGTCTGTACAGCGCTATATAGAGGCGGCTGTGCTCCTGTGTGGTCTGTACAGCTCTATATAGAGGCGGCCGTGCTCCTGTGTGGTCTGTACAGCGCTATATAGAGGCGGCCGTGCTCCTGTGTGGTCTGTACAGCGCTATACAGAGGCGGCTGTGCTCCTGTGTGGTCTGTACAGCTCTATATAGAGGCGGCCGTGCTCCTGTGTGGTCTGTACAGCTCTATATAGAGGCGGCTGTGCTCCTGTGTGGTCTGTACAGCTCTATATAGAGGAGGCCGTGCTCCTGTGTGGTCTGTACAGCGCTATACAGAGGCGGCTGTGCTCCTGTGTGGTCTGTACAGCGCTATATAGAGGCGGCTGTGCTCCTGTGTGGTCTGTACAGCTCTATATAGAGGCGGCCGTGCTCTGTACAGCTCTATATAGAGGCGGCTGTGCTCCTGTGTGGTCTGTACAGCTCTATATATAGGCGGCCGTGCTCCTGTGTGGTCTGTACAGCGCTATATAGAGGCGGCTGTGCTCCTGTGTGGTCTGTACAGCTCTATATAGAGGAGGCTGTGCTCCTGTGTGGTCTGTACAGCGCTATATAGAGGAGGCTGTGCTCCTGTGTGGTCTGTACAGCTCTATATAGAGGAGGCTGTGCTCCTGTGTGGTCTGTACAGCTCTATATAGAGGCGGCCGTGCTCCTGTGTGGTCTGTACAGCTCTATATAGAGGAGGCTGTGCTCCTGTGTGGTCTGTACAGCGCTTTATAGAGGCGGCTGTGCTCCTGTGTGGTCTGTACAGCTCTATATAGAGGAGGCTGTTCTCCTGTGTGGTCTGTACATCGCTATATAGAGGCGGCCGTGCTCCTGTGTGGTCTGTACAGCGCTATATAGAGGCGGCCGTGCTCCTGTTTGGTCTGTACAGCGCTATATAGAGGCGGCCGTGCTCCTGTTTGGTCTGTACAGCGCTATATAGAGGCGGCCGTGCTCCTGTTTGGTCTGTACAGCGCTATATAGAGGCGGCCGTGCTCCTGTGTGGTCTGTACAGCTCTATATAGAGGCGGTTGTGCTTCTGTGTGGTCTGTACAGCTCTATATAGAGGCGGCTGTGCTTCTGTGTGGTCTGTAACAGCTCTATATAGAGGCGGCTGTGCTTCTGTGTGCTCTGTACAGCGCTATATAGAGGTGGCTGTGCTCCTGTGTGGTCTGTACAGCTCTATATAGAGGACGCTGTGCTCCTGTGTGCTCTGTACAGCTCTATATAGAGGCGGCCGTGCTCCTTTGTGGTCTGTACAGCGCTATATAGAGGCGGCTGTGCTTCTGTGTGGTCTGTACAGCTCTATATAGAGGCGGCCGTGCTCCTGTGTGGTCTGTACAGCGCTATATAGAGGCGGCCGTGCTCCTGTGTGGTCTGTACAGCTCTATATAGAGGCGGCCGTGCTCCTGTGTGGTCTGTACAGCGCTATATAGAGGCGGCTGTGCTCCTGTGTGGTCTGTACAGCGCTATACAGAGGCGGCTGTGCTCCTGTGTGGTCTGTACAGCGCTATACAGAGGCGGCTGTGCTCCTGTGTGGTCTGTACAGCGCTATATAGAGGCGGCCGTGCTCCTGTGTGGTCTGTACAGCTCTATATAGAGGCGGCTGTGCTCTGTGTGGTCTGTACAGCTCTATATAGAGGCGGCTGTGCTCCTGTGTGCTCTGTACAGCTCTATATAGAGGCGGCTGTGCTCCTGTGTGCTCTGTACAGCGCTATATAGAGGCGGCTGTGCTCCTGTGTGGTCTGTACAGCTCTATATAGAGGCGGCCGTGCTCCTGTGTGGTCTGTACAGCGCTATATAGAGGCGGCTGTGCTCCTGTGTGGTCTGTACAGCTCTATATAGAGGCGGCTGTGCTCCTGTGTGGTCTGTACAGCGCTATATAGAGGCGGCCGTGCTCCTGTGTGGTCTGTACAGCGCTATACAGAGGCGGCTGTGCTCCTGTGTGGTCTGTACAGCTCTATATAGAGGCGGCCGTGCTCCTGTGTGGTCTGTACAGCGCTATATAGAGGCGGCCGTGCTCCTGTGTGGTCTGTACAGCTCTATATAGAGGCGGCCGTGCTCCTGTGTGGTCTGTACAGCGCTATATAGAGGCGGCTGTGCTCCTGTGTGGTCTGTACAGCGCTATATAGAGGCGGCCGTGCTCCTGTGTGCTCTGTACAGCTCTATATAGAGGCGGCTGTGCTCTGTGTGGTCTGTACAGCTCTATATAGAGGCGGCTGTGCTCCTGTGTGCTCTGTACAGCGCTATATAGAGGCGGCTGTGCTCCTGTGTGGTCTGTACAGCTCTATATAGAGGCGGCTGTGCTCCTGTGTGGTCTGTACAGCGCTATATAGAGGCGGCTGTGCTCCTGTGTGGTCTGTACAGCTCTATATAGAGGCGGCCGTGCTCCTGTGTGGTCTGTAAAGCGCTATATAGAGGCGGCTGTGCTCCTGTGTGGTCTGTACAGCGCTATATAGAGGCGGCTGTGCTCCTGTGTGGTCTGTACAGCGCTATATAGAGGCGGCTGTGCTCCTGTGTGGTCTGTACAGCGCTATATAAAGGCGGCTGTGCTCCTGTGTGGTCTGTACAGCGCTATATAGAGGCGGCTGTGCTCCTGTGTGGTCTGTACAGCTCTATATAGAGGCGGCCGTGCTCCTGTGTGGTCTGTACAGCTCTATATAGAGGCGGCTGTGCTCCTGTGTGGTCTGTACAGCGCTATATAGAGGCGGCTGTGCTCCTGTGTGGTCTGTACAGCGCTATATAGAGGCGGCTGTGCTCCTGTGTGGTCTGTACAGCGCTATATAGAGGCGGCTGTGCTCCTGTGTGGTCTGTACAGCGCTATATAAAGGCGGCTGTGCTCCTGTGTGGTCTGTACAGCTCTATATAGAGGCGGCTGTGCTCCTGTGTGGTCTGTACAGCTCTATATAGAGGCGGCCGTGCTCCTGTGTGGTCTGTACAGCGCTATATAGAGGCGGCTGTGCTCCTGTGTGGTCTGTACAGCTCTATATATAGGCGGCCGTGCTCCTGTGTGGTCTGTACAGCGCTATATAGAGGCGGCTGTGCTCCTGTGTGGTCTGTACAGCTCTATATAGAGGCGGCTGTGCTCCTGTGTGGTCTGTACAGCTCTATATAGAGGCGGCTGTGCTCCTGTGTGGTCTGTACAGCGCTATATAGAGGCGGCTGTGCTCTGTACAGCGCTATATAGAGGCGGCTGTGCTCCTGTGTGCTCTGTACAGCGCTATATAGAGGCGGCCGTGCTCCTGTGTGGTCTGTACAGCTCTATATAGAGGCGGCTGTGCTCCTGTGTGGTCTGTACAGCTCTATATATAGGCGGCCGTGCTCCTGTGTGGTCTGTACAGCGCTATATAGAGGCGGCTGTGCTCCTGTGTGGTCTGTACAGCTCTATATAGAGGAGGCTGTGCTCCTGTGTGGTCTGTACAGCTCTATATAGAGGCGGCCGTGCTCCTGTGTGTTCTGTACAGCGCTATATAGAGGCGGCTGTGCTCCTGTGTGGTCTGTACAGCTCTATATAGAGGCGGCTGTGCTCCTGTGTGGTCTGTACATCGCTATATAGAGGCGGCCGTGCTCCTGTGTGGTCTGTACAGCGCTATATAGAGGCAGCTGTGCTCCTGTGTGGTCTGTACAGCTCTATATAGAGGCGGCTGTGCTCCTGTGTGGTCTGTACATCGCTATATAGAGGCGGCTGTGCTCCTGTGTGGTCTGTACAGCTCTATATAGAGGCGGCTGTGCTCCTGTGTGGTCTGTACATCGCTATATAGAGGCGGCCGTGCTCATGTGTGGTCTGTACAGCGCTATATAGAGGCGGCTGTGCTCCTGTTTGGTCTGTACAGCGCTATATAGAGGCGGCCGTGCTCCTGTTTGGTCTGTACAGCGCTATATAGAGGCGGCCGTGCTCCTGTTTGGTCTGTACAGCGCTATATAGAGGCGGCCGTGCTCCTGTGTGGTCTGTACAGCTCTATATAGAGGCGGTTGTGCTTCTGTGTGGTCTGTTCAGCTCTATATAGAGGCGGCTGTGCTTCTGTGTGGTCTGTAACAGCTCTATATAGAGGCGGCTGTGCTTCTGTGTGCTCTGTACAGCTCTATATAGAGGCGGCTGTGCTCCTGTGTGGTCTGTACAGCTCTATATATAGGCGGCCGTGCTCCTGTGTGGCCTGTACAGCGCTATATAGAGGCGGCTGTGCTCCTGTGTGGTCTGTACAGCGCTATATAGAGGCGGCTGTGCTTCTGTGTGCTCTGTACAGCGCTATATAGAGGCGGCTGTGCTCCTGTGTGGTCTGTACAGCTCTATATAGAGGCGGCTGTGCTCCTGTGTGGTCTGTACAGCTCTATATAGAGGAGGCTGTGCTCCTGTGTGGTCTGTACAGCGCTATATAGAGGCGGCTGTGCTCCTGTGTGGTCTGTACAGCTCTATATATAGGCGGCCGTGCTCCTGTGTGGCCTGTACAGCGCTATATAGAGGCGGCTGTGCTCCTGTGTGGTCTGTACAGCGCTATATAGAGGCGGCTGTGCTTCTGTGTGCTCTGTACAGCGCTATATAGAGGCGGCTGTGCTCCTGTGTGGTCTGTACAGCTCTATATAGAGGCGGCTGTGCTCCTGTGTGGTCTGTACAGCTCTATATAGAGGCGGCTGTGCTCCTGTGTGCTCTGTACAGCTCTATATAGAGGAGGCTGTGCTCCTGTGTGGTCTGTACAGCGCTATACAGAGGCGGCTGTGCTCCTGTGTGGCCTGTACAGCTCTATATAGAGGCGGCTGTGCTCCTGTGTGGTCTGTACAGCTCTATATAGAGGCGGCCGTGCTCCTTTGTGGTCTGTACAGCGCTATATAGAGGCGGCTGTGCTTCTGTGTGGTCTGTACAGCTCTATATAGAGGCGGCCGTGCTCCTGTGTGGTCTGTACAGCGCTATATAGAGGCGGCCGTGCTCCTGTGTGGTTTGTACAGCGCTATACAGAGGCGGCTGTGCTCCTGTGTGGTCTGTACAGCGCTATATAGAGGCGGCTGTGCTCCTGTGTGGTCTGTACAGCGCTATATAGAGGCGGCCGTGCTCCTGTGTGGTCTGTACAGCTCTATATAGAGGCGGCCGTGCTCCTGTGTGGTCTGTACAGCTCTATATAGAGGCGGCTGTGCTCCTGTGTGGTCTGTATAGCGCTATATAGAGGCGGCTGTGCTCTGTGTGGTCTGTACAGCACTATATAGAGGCGGCTGTGCTCCTGTGTAGTCTGTACAGCTCTATATAGAGGCGGCTGTGCTCCTGTGTGGTCTGTACAGCGCTATATAGAGGCGGCCGTGCTCCTGTGTGGTCTGTACAGCTCTATATAGAGGCGGCTGTGCTCCTGTGTGGTATGTACAGCGCTATATAGAGGCGGCTGTGCTCCTGTGTGGTCTGTACAGCGCTATATAAAGGCGGCTGTGCTCCTGTGTGGTCTGTACAGCTCTATATAGAGGCGGCCGTGCTCCTGTGTGGTCTGTACAGCGCTATATAGAGGCGGCTGTGCTCCTGTGTGGTCTGTACAGCTCTATATAGAGGCGGCTGTGCTCCTGTGTGGTCTGTACAGCTCTATATAGAGGCGGCCGTGCTCCTGTGTGGTCTGTACAGCGCTATATAGAGGCGGCTGTGCTCCTGTGTGGTCTGTACAGCTCTATATAGAGGCGGCTGTGCTCCTGTGTGGTCTGTACAGCGCTATATAGAGGCGGCTGTGCTCCTGTGTGGTCTGTACAGCTCTATATAGAGGCGGCTGTGCTCCTGTGTGGTCTGTACAGTTCTATATAGAGGCGGCTGTGCTCCTGTGTGGTCTGTACAGCGCTATATAGCGGCGGCTGTGCTTCTGTGTGGCCTGTACAGCTCTATATAGAGGCGGCTGTGCTCTGTGTGGTCTGTACAGCTCTATATAGAGGCGGCTGTGCTCCTGTGTGGTCTGTACAGCTCTATATAGAGGCGGCTGTGCTCCTGTGTGGTCTGTACAGCGCTATATAGAGGCGGCTGTGCTCCTGTGTGGTCTGTACAGCTCTATATAGAGGCGGCTGTGCTCCTGTGTGGTCTGTACAGTTCTATATAGAGGCGGCTGTGCTCCTGTGTGGTCTGTACAGCGCTATATAGCGGCGGCTGTGCTTCTGTGTGGCCTGTACAGCTCTATATAGAGGCGGCTGTGCTCTGTGTGGTCTGTACAGCTCTATATAGAGGCGGCTGTGCTTCTGTGTGGTCTGTACAGCTCTATATAGAGGCGGCTGTGCTTCTGTGTGGTCTGTACAGCGCTATATAGAGGCGGCTGTGCTTCTGTGTGCTCTGTACAGCTCTATATAGAGGCGGCTGTGCTTCTGTGTGCTCTGTACAGCTCTATATAGAGGCGGCTGTGCTCCTGTGTGGTCTGTACAGCTCTATATAGAGGCGGCTGTGCTTCTGTGTGGTCTGTACAGCTCTATATAGAGGCGGCTGTGCTTCTGTGTGGTCTGTACAGCGCTATATAGAGGCGGCTGTGCTTCTGTGTGCTCTGTACAGCTCTATATAGAGGCGGCTGTGCTTCTGTGTGCTCTGTACAGCTCTATATAGAGGCGGCTGTGCTCTGTGTGGTCTGTACAGCGCTATATAGAGGCGGCTGTGCTCTGTGTGGTCTGTACAGCGCTATATAGAGGCGGCCGTGCTCCTGTGTGGTCTGTACAGCTCTATATAGAGGAGGCTGTGCTCCTGTGTGGTCTGTACAGCTCTATATAGAGGCGGCTGTGCTTCTGTGTGGCCTGTACAGCTCTATATAGAGGCGGCTGTGCTTCTGTGTGCTCTGTACAGCTCTATATAGAGGCGGCTGTGCTCCTGTGTGGTCTGTACAGCGCTATATAGAGGCGGCTGTGCTCCTGTGTGGTCTGTACAGCTCTATATAGAGGCGGCTGTGCTCCTGTGTGGTCTGTACAGCGCTATATAGAGGCGGCTGTGCTCCTGTGTGGTCTGTACAGCTCTATATAGAGGCGGCCGTGCTCCTGTGTGGTCTGTACAGCGCTATATAGAGGCGGCTGTGCTCCTGTGTGGTCTGTACAGCGCTATATAGAGGCGGCTGTGTTCCTGTGTGGTCTGTACAGCTCTATATAGAGGCGGCTGTGCTCCTGTGTGGTCTGTACAGCTCTATATAGAGGCGGCCGTGCTCCTGTGTGGTCTGTACAGCTCTATATAGAGGCGGCTGTGTTCTGTGTGGTCTGTACAGCTCTATATAGAGGCGGCTGTGCTCCTGTGTGGTCTGTACAGCGCTATATAGAGGCGGCTGTGCTCCTGTGTGGTCTGTACAGCGCTATATAGAGGCGGCTGTGCTCCTGTGTGGTCTGTACAGCGCTATATAGAGGCGGCTGTGCTCCTGTGTGGTCTGTACAGCGCTATATAGAGGCGGCTGTGCTCCTGTGTGGTCTGTACAGCGCTATATAGAGGCGGCTGTGCTCTGTGTGGTCTGTACAGCTCTATATAGAGGCGGCTGTGCTCCTGTGTGGTCTGTACAGCTCTATATAGAGGCGGCTGTGCTCTGTGTGGTCTGTACAGCTCTATATAGAGGCGGCTGTGCTCCTGTGTGGTCTGTACAGCTCTATATAGAGGCGGCTGTGCTCTGTGTGGTCTGTACAGCGCTATATAGAGGCGGCTGTGCTCTGTGTGGTCTGTACAGCTCTATATAGAGGCGGCTGTGCTCTGTGTGGTCTGTACAGCGCTATATAGAGGCGGCTGTGCTCCTGTTTGGTCTGTACAGCGCTATATAGAGGCGGCCGTGCTCCTGTTTGGTCTGTACAGCGCTATATAGAGGCGGCCGTGCTCCTGTTTGGTCTGTACAGCGCTATATAGAGGCGGCCGTGCTCCTGTGTGGTCTGTACAGCTCTATATAGAGGCGGTTGTGCTTCTGTGTGGTCTGTTCAGCTCTATATAGAGGCGGCTGTGCTTCTGTGTGGTCTGTAACAGCTCTATATAGAGGCGGCTGTGCTCCTGTGTGGTCTGTACAGCTCTATATAGAGGCGGCTGTGCTCCTGTGTGGTCTGTACAGCTCTATATAGAGGCGGCTGTGCTCTGTGTGGTCTGTACAGCTCTATATAGAGGCGGCTGTGCTTCTGTGTGCTCTGTACAGCTCTATATAGAGGCGGCTGTGCTCCTGTGTGGTCTGTACAGCTCTATATAGAGGCGGCTGTGCTCCTGTGTGGTCTGTACAGCGCTATATAGAGGCGGCTGTGCTTCTGTGTGCTCTGTACAGCTCTATATAGAGGCGGTTGTGCTCCTGTGTGGTCTGTACAGCTTTATATAGAGGCGGCTGTGCTCCTGTGTGGTCTGTACAGCGCTATATAGAGGCAGCCGTGCTCCTGTGTGATATGTACAGATCTATATAGAGGCGGCTGTGCTCCTGTGTGGTCTGTACAGCTCTATATAGAGGCGGCCGTGCTCCTGTGTGGTCTGTACAGCGCTATATAGAGGCGGCTGTGCTCCTGTGTGGTCTGTACAGCTCTATATAGAGGCGGCTGTGCTCCTGTGTGGTCTGTACAGCGCTATATAGAGGCAGCCGTGCTCCTGTGTGGTCTGTACAGCGCTATATAGCGGCGGCTGTGCTTCTGTGTGGCCTGTACAGCTCTATATAGAGGCGGCTGTGCTCTGTGTGGTCTGTACAGCTCTATATAGAGGCGGCTGTGCTTCTGTGTGGTCTGTACAGCTCTATATAGAGGCGGCTGTGCTTCTGTGTGGTCTGTACAGCGCTATATAGAGGCGGCTGTGCTTCTGTGTGCTCTGTACAGCTCTATATAGAGGCGGCTGTGCTTCTGTGTGCTCTGTACAGCTCTATATAGAGGCGGCTGTGCTCCTGTGTGGTCTGTACAGCTCTATATAGAGGCGGCCGTGCTCCTGTTTGGTCTGTACAGCGCTATATAGAGGCGGCCGTGCTCCTGTTTGGTCTGTACAGCGCTATATAGAGGCGGCCGTGCTCCTGTGTGGTCTGTACAGCTCTATATAGAGGCGGTTGTGCTTCTGTGTGGTCTGTTCAGCTCTATATAGAGGCGGCTGTGCTCTGTGTGGTCTGTAACAGCTCTATATAGAGGAGGCTGTGCGCCTGTGTGCTCTGTACAGCTCTATATAGAGGCGGCTGTGCTCCTGTGTGGTCTGTACAGCGCTATATAGAGGCGGCTGTGCTCCTGTGTGGTCTGTACAGCGCTCTATAGAGGCGGCTGTGCTCCTGTGTGCTCTGTACAGCTCTATATAGAGGTGGCTGTGCTTCTGTGTGGTCCATACAGCTCTATATAGAGGCGGCCGTGCTCCTGTGTGCTCTGTACAGCGCTATATAGAGGCGGCTGTGCTCCTGTGTGCTCTGTACAGCGCTATATAGAGGCGGCTGTGCTCCTGTGTGGTCTGTACAGCGCTATATAGAGGCGGCTGTGCTCCTGTGTGGTCTGTACAGCGCTATATAGAGGCGGCCGTGCTCCTGTGTGGTCTGTACAGCTCTATATAGAGGCGGCCGTGCTTCTGTGTGGTCTGTACAGCGCTATATAGAGGCGGCTGTGCTCCTGTGTGGTCTGTACAGCGCTATATAGAGGCGGCTGTGCTCCTGTGTGGTCTGTACAGCGCTATATAGATGCGGCTGTGCTCCTGTGTGGTCTGTACAGCTCTATATAGAGGCGGCCGTGCTCCTGTGTGGTCTGTACAGCGCTATATAGAGGCGGCTGTGCTCCTGTGTGGTCTGTACAGCGCTATATAGAAGCGGCTGTGCTCCTGTGTGGTCTGTACAGCGCTATATAGAGGCGGCTGTGCTCCTGTGTGGTCTGTACAGCTCTATATAGAGGCGGCTGTGCTCTGTGTGGTCTGTACAGCTCTATATAGAGGCGGCTGTGCTCTGTGTGGTCTGTACAGCGCTATATAGAGGCGGCCGTGCTCCTGTGTGGTCTGTACAGCTCTATATAGAGGCGGCCGTGCTCCTGTGTGGTCTGTACAGCGCTATATAGAGGCGGCCGTGCTCCTGTGTGGTCTGTACAGCGCTATATAGAGGCGGCTGTGCTCCTGTGTGGTCTGTACAGCTCTATATAGAGGCGGCTGTGCTCTGTGTGGTCTGTACAGCTCTATATAGAGGCGGCTGTGCTCCTGTGTGCTCTGTACAGCGCTATATAGAGGCGGCTGTGCTCCTGTGTGGTCTGTACAGCGCTATATAGAGGCGGCCGTGCTCCTGTGTGGTCTGTACAGCGCTATATAGAGGCGGCTGTGCTCCTGTGTGGTCTGTACAGCTCTATATAGAGGCGGCTCAGCAGTGTGGTCTGTACAGCGCTATATAGAGGCGGCTGTGCTCCTGTGTGGTCTGTACAGCTCTATATAGAGGCGGCCGTGCTCCTGTGTGGTCTGTACAGCGCTATATAGAGGCGGCCGTGCTCCTGTGTGGTCTGTACAGCGCTATATAGAGGCGGCTGTGCTCCTGTGTGGTCTGTACAGCTCTATATAGAGGCGGCCGTGCTCTGTACAGCTCTATATAGAGGCGGCTGTGCTCCTGTGTGGTCTGTACAGCTCTATATATAGGCGGCCGTGCTCCTGTGTGGTCTGTACAGCGCTATATAGAGGCGGCTGTGCTCCTGTGTGGTCTGTACAGCTCTATATAGAGGAGGCTGTGCTCCTGTGTGGTCTGTACAGCGCTATATAGAGGAGGCTGTGCTCCTGTGTGGTCTGTACAGCTCTATATAGAGGAGGCTGTGCTCCTGTGTGGTCTGTACAGCTCTATATAGAGGCGGCCGTGCTCCTGTGTGGTCTGTACAGCTCTATATAGAGGAGGCTGTGCTCCTGTGTGGTCTGTACAGCGCTATATAGAGGCGGCTGTGCTCCTGTGTGGTCTGTACAGCGCTATATAGAGGCGGCTGTGCTTCTGTGTGGTCTGTAACAGCTCTTTATAGAGGCGGCTGTGCTTCTGTGTGCTCTGTACAGCGCTATATAGAGGTGGCTGTGCTCCTGTGTTGTCTGTACAGCTCTATATAGAGGCGGCTGTGCTCTGTGTGGTCTGTACAGCTCTATATAGAGGAGGCTGTGCTCCTGTGTGCTCTGTACAGCTCTATATAGAGGCGGCCGTGCTCCTTTGTGGTCTGTACAGCGCTATATAGAGGCGGCTGTGCTTCTGTGTGGTCTGTACAGCGCTATATAGAGGCGGCCGTGCTCCTTTGTGGTCTGTACAGCGCTATATAGAGGCGGCCGTGCTCCTGTGTGGTCTGTACAGCGCTATATAGAGGCGGCCGTGCTCCTGTGTGGTCTGTACAGCTCTATATAGAGGCCGCCGTGCTCCTGTGTGGTCTGTACAGCGCTATATAGAGGCGGCTGTGCTCCTGTGTGGTCTGTACAGCGCTATACAGAGACGGCTGTGCTCCTGTGTGGTCTGTACAGCGCTATACAGAGGCGGCTGTGCTCCTGTGTGGTCTGTACAGCGCTATATAGAGGCGGCCGTGCTCCTGTGTGGTCTGTACAGCTCTATATAGAGGCGGCTGTGCTCTGTGTGGTCTGTACAGCTCTATATAGAGGCGGCTGTGCTCCTGTGTGCTCTGTACAGCTCTATATAGAGGCGGCTGTGCTCCTGTGTGCTCTGTACAGCGCTATATAGAGGCGGCTGTGCTCCTGTGTGGTCTGTACAGCTCTATATAGAGGCGGCCGTGCTCCTGTGTGGTCTGTACAGCGCTATATAGAGGCGGCTGTGCTCCTGTGTGGTCTGTACAGCTCTATATAGAGGCGGCTGTGCTCCTGTGTGGTCTGTACAGCGCTATATAAAGGCGGCTGTGCTCCTGTGTGGTCTGTACAGCGCTATACAGAGGCGGCTGTGCTCCTGTGTGGTCTGTACAGCTCTATATAGAGGCGGCTGTGCTCCTGTGTGGTCTGTACAGCGCTATATAGAGGCGGCTGTGCTCCTGTGTGGTCTGTACAGCGCTATATAGAGGCGGCTGTGCTCCTGTGTGGTCTGTACAGCGCTATATAGAGGCGGCTGTGCTCCTGTGTGGTCTGTACAGCGCTATATAAAGGCGGCTGTGCTCCTGTGTGGTCTGTACAGCTCTATATAGAGGCGGCTGTGCTCCTGTGTGCTCTGTACAGCGCTATATAGAGGCGGCCGTGCTCCTGTGTGGTCTGTACAGCTCTATATAGAGGCGGCTGTGCTCCTGTGTGGTCTGTACAGCTCTATATAGAGGCGGCCGTGCTCCTGTGTGGTCTGTACAGCTCTATATAGAGGCGGCTGTGCTCCTGTGTGGTCTGTACAGCTCTATATAGAGGCGGCCGTGCTCCTGTGTGGTCTGTACAGCGCTATATAGAGGCGGCTGTGCTCCTGTGTGGTCTGTACAGCTCTATATATAGGCGGCCGTGCTCCTGTGTGGTCTGTACAGCGCTATATAGAGGCGGCTGTGCTCCTGTGTGGTCTGTACAGCTCTATATAGAGGCGGCCGTGCTCCTGTGTGGTCTGTACAGCTCTATATAGAGGCGGCTGTGCTCCTGTGTGGTCTGTACAGCTCTATATAGAGGCGGCCGTGCTCCTGTGTGGTCTGTACAGCGCTATATAGAGGCGGCTGTGCTCCTGTGTGGTCTGTACAGCTCTATATAGAGGAGGCTGTGCTCCTGTGTGGTCTGTACAGCTCTATATAGAGGCGGCCGTGCTCCTGTGTGGTCTGTACAGCGCTATATAGAGGCGGCTGTGCTCCTGTGTGGTCTGTACAGCTCTATATAGAGGCGGCTGTGCTCCTGTGTGGTCTGTACATCGCTATATAGAGGCGGCCGTGCTCCTGTGTGGTCTGTACAGCTCTATATAGAGGCGGCTGTGCTCCTGTGTGGTCTGTACATCGCTATATAGAGGCGGCTGTGCTCCTGTGTGGTCTGTACAGCTCTATATAGAGGCGGCTGTGCTCCTGTGTGGTCTGTACATCGCTATATAGAGGCGGCCGTGCTCATGTGTGGTCTGTACAGCGCTATATAGAGGCGGCTGTGCTCCTGTGTGGTCTGTACAGCGCTATATAGAGGCGGCTGTGCTCCTGTGTGGTCTGTACAGCGCTATATAGAGGCGGCCGTGCTCCTGTGTGGTCTGTACAGCGCTATATAGAGGCGGCTGTGCTCCTGTGTGCTCTGTGCAGCTCTATATAGAGGCGGCTGTGCTCCTGTGTGGTCTGTACAGCGCTATATAGAGGCGGCCGTGCTCCTGTTTGGTCTGTACAGCGCTATATAGAGGCGGCCGTGCTCCTGTTTGGTCTGTACAGCGCTATATAGAGGCGGCCGTGCTCCTGTGTGGTCTGTACAGCTCTATATAGAGGCGGTTGTGCTTCTGTGTGGTCTGTTCAGCTCTATATAGAGGCGGCTGTGCTTCTGTGTGGTCTGTAACAGCTCTATATAGAGGCGGCTGTGCTTCTGTGTGCTCTGTACAGCGCTATATAGAGGCGGCTGTGCTCCTGTGTGGTCTGTACAGCTCTATATAGAGGCGGCTGTGCTCCTCTGTGCTCTGTACAGCGCTATATAGAGGCGGCTGTGCTCCTGTGTGGTCTGTACAGCTCTATATAGAGGCGGCTGTGCTCCTGTGTGGTCTGTACAGCTCTATATAGAGGAGGCTGTGCTCCTGTGTGGTCTGTACAGCTCTATATAGAGGCGGCTGTGCTTCTGTGTGGTCTGTACAGCGCTTTATAGAGGCGGCCGTGCTCCTGTGTGCTCTGTACAGCTCTATATAGAGGCGGCCGTGCTCCTTTGTGGTCTGTACAGCGCTATATAGAGGCGGCTGTGCTTCTGTGTGGTCTGTACAGCTCTATATAGAGGCGGCCGTGCTCCTGTGTGGTCTGTACAGCGCTATATAGAGGCGGCCGTGCTTCTGTGTGGTTTGTACAGCGCTATACAGAGGCGGCTGTGCTCCTGTGTGGTCTGTACAGCGCTATATAGAGGCGGCCGTGCTCCTGTGTGGTCTGTACAGCTCTATATAGAGGCGGCCGTGCTCCTGTGTGGTCTGTACAGCTCTATATAGAGGCGGCTGTGCTCCTGTGTGGTCTGTACAGCTCTATATAGAGGCGGCTGTGCTCCTGTGTGGTCTGTACAGCTCTATATAGAGGCGGCTGTGCTTCTGTGTGGTCTGTACAGCGCTATATAGAGGCGGCCGTGCTCCTGTGTGGTCTGTACAGCTCTATATAGAGGCGGCTGTGCTCCTGTGTGGTATGTACAGCGCTATATAGAGGCGGCTGTGCTCCTGTGTGCTCTGTACAGCTCTATATAGAGGCGGCTGTGCTCTGTGTGGTCTGTACAGCGCTATATAGAGGCGGCCGTGCTCCTGTGTGGTCTGTACAGCTCTATATAGAGGAGGCTGTGCTCCTGTGTGGTCTGTACAGCTCTATATAGAGGCGGCTGTGCTTCTGTGTGGCCTGTACAGCTCTATATAGAGGCGGCCGTGCTCCTGTGTGGTCTGTACAGCTCTATATAGAGGAGGCTGTGCTCCTGTGTGGTCTGTACAGCTCTATATAGAGGCGGCTGTGCTCCTGTGTGGTCTGTACAGCGCTATATAGAGGCGGCTGTGCTTCTGTGTGCTCTGTACAGCTCTATATAGAGGCGGCTGTGCTCCTGTGTGGTCTGTACAGCGCTATATAGAGGCGGCTGTGCTCCTGTGTGGTCTGTACAGCTCTATATAGAGGCGGCTGTGCTCCTGTGTGGTCTGTACAGCGCTATATAGAGGCGGCTGTGCTCCTGTGTGGTCTGTACAGCTCTATATAGAGGCGGCTGTGCTCCTGTGTGGTCTGTACAGCTCTATATAGAGGCGGCTGTGCTCCTGTGTGGTCTGTACAGCTCTATATAGAGGCGGCCGTGCTCCTGTGTGGTCTGTACAGCTCTATATAGAGGCGGCTGTGTTCTGTGTGGTCTGTACAGCTCTATATAGAGGCGGCTGTGCTCCTGTGTGGTCTGTACAGCGCTATATAGAGGCGGCTGTGCTCCTGTGTGGTCTGTACAGCGCTATATAGAGGCGGCTGTGCTCCTGTGTGGTCTGTACAGCGCTATATAGAGGCGGCTGTGCTCTGTGTGGTCTGTACAGCTCTATATAGAGGCGGCTGTGCTCCTGTGTGGTCTGTACCGCTCTATATAGAGGCGGCTGTGCTCTGTGTGGTCTGTACAGCTCTATATAGAGGCGGCTGTGCTCCTGTGTGGTCTGTACAGCTCTATATAGAGGCGGCTGTGCTCTGTGTGGTCTGTACAGCGCTATATAGAGGCGGCTGTGCTCTGTGTGGTCTGTACAGCGCTATATAGAGGCGGCTGTGTTCCTGTGTGGTCTGTACAGCTCTATATAGAGGCGGCTGTGCTCCTGTGTGGTCTGTACAGCTCTATATAGAGGCGGCCGTGCTCCTGTGTGGTCTGTACAGCTCTATATAGAGGCGGCTGTGTTCTGTGTGGTCTGTACAGCTCTATATAGAGGCGGCTGTGCTCCTGTGTGGTCTGTACAGCGCTATATAGAGGCGGCTGTGCTCCTGTGTGGTCTGTACAGCGCTATATAGAGGCGGCTGTGCTCCTGTGTGGTCTGTACAGCGCTATATAGAGGCGGCTGTGCTCTGTGTGGTCTGTACAGCTCTATATAGAGGCGGCTGTGCTCCTGTGTGGTCTGTACAGCTCTATATAGAGGCGGCTGTGCTCTGTGTGGTCTGTACAGCGCTATATAGAGGCGGCTGTGCTCTGTGTGGTCTGTACAGCTCTATATAGAGGCGGCTGTGCTCTGTGTGGTCTGTACAGCGCTATATAGAGGCGGCTGTGCTCTGTGTGGTCTGTACAGCGCTATATAGAGGCGGCTGTGCTCTGTGTGGTCTGTACAGCTCTATATAGAGGCGGCTGTGCTCCTGTGTGGTCTGTACAGCTCTATATAGAGGCGGCTGTGCTCCTGTGTGGCCTGTACAGCGCTATATAGAGGCGGCCGTGCTCCTGTGTGGTCTGTACAGCTCTATATAGAGGCGGCCGTGCTCCTGTGTGGTCTGTACAGCTCTATATAGAGGCGGCTGTGCTCCTGTGTGGTCTGTATAGCGCTATATAGAGGCGGCTGTGCTCTGTGTGGTCTGTACAGCACTATATAGAGGCGGCTGTGCTCCTGTGTGGTCTGTACAGCTCTATATAGAGGCGGCTGTGCTCTGTGTGGTCTGTACAGCGCTATATAGAGGCGGCTGTGCTCTGTGTGGTCTGTACAGCGCTATATAGAGGCGGCCGTGCTCCTGTGTGGTCTGTACAGCGCTATATAGAGGCGGCCGTGCTCCTGTGTGGTCTGTACAGCTCTATATAGAGGCGGCTGTGCTCCTGTGTGGTCTGTACAGCTCTATATAGAGGCGGCTGTGCTCTGTGTGGTCTGTACAGCTCTATATAGAGGAGGCTGTGCTCCTGTGTGGTATGTACAGCGCTATATAGAGGCGGCTGTGCTCCTGTGTGGTCTGTACAGCTCTATATAGAGGCGGCTGTGCTCCTGTGTGCTCTGTACAGCTCTATATAGAGGCGGCTGTGCTCCTGTGTGGTCTGTACAGCTCTATATAGAGGCGGCTGTGCTCTGTGTGGTCTGTACAGCGCTATATAGAGGCGGCTGTGCTCCTGTGTGGTCTGTACAGCGCTATATAGAGGCGGCTGTGCTCTGTGTGCTCTGTACAGCTCTATATAGAGGCGGCTGTGCTCCTGTGTGGTCTGTACAGCGCTATATAGAGGCGGCCGTGCTCCTGTGTGGTCTGTACAGCTCTATATAGAGGCGGCCGTGCTCCTGTGTGGTCTGTACAGCTCTATATAGAGGCGGCCGTGCTCATGTGTGGTCTGTACAGCTCTATATAGAGGCGGCTGTGCTCCTGTGTGCTCTGTACAGCTCTATATAGAGGCGGCCGTGCTTCTGTGTGGTCTGTACAGCGCTATATAGAGGCGGCTGTGCTCCTGTGTGGTCTGTACAGCGCTATATAGAGGCGGCTGTGCTCCTGTGTGGTCTGTACAGCTCTATATAGAGGCGGCTGTGCTCTGTGTGGTCTGTACAGCGCTATATAGAGGCGGCTGTGCTCCTGTGTGGTCTGTACAGCTCTATATAGAGGCGGCTGTGCTCTGTGTGGTCTGTACAGCGCTATATAGAGGCGGCTGTGCTCTGTGTGGTCTGTACAGCGCTATATAGAGGCGGCTGTGCTTCTGTGTGGTCTGTACAGCTCTATATAGAGGCGGCTGTGCTCCTGTGTGGTCTGTACAGCTCTATATAGAGGCGGCTGTGCTCCTGTGTGCTCTGTACAGCTCTATATAGAGGCGGCTGTGCTCTGTGTGGTCTGTACAGCGCTATATAGAGGCGGCTGTGCTCTGTGTGGAGCCTGCACAGCTCTGTATAGAGGCGCGATACATGGTACGATATGGGGGGATATAACACTGGAGATACAGCTCTATATAGAGGCGCGATACATGGTACGATACGGGGGTATACAACACTGTTGGCTCTAGTCATTATCACTGCTCCGCCACATGAGGATTGGGGACGGGGCAGGAACACAGGGTCGCTCTGCACTAGTGGAGTTATCAGGAGGCGCAGGTAGAGAAGCAACGTCTGCCCACATTATACCCATCTAATGGACAGCGCCCATCACCGGCCCCAATCCCTGGAGAAAGGGCACAACAGCGGCTTGTATTCAGCATCTCTCGCTACAGACATGGAGGGTGGGGGAGGGGATAGTGTATAAGATCGGAGCAGTGAATGCGGGTGACACCACATCATAAACGTTTAGTGCCACTTATACCCACTGTGCCAACCCAATAAGATACTGTATTATTCGCTCTGGAAATCCATTACTAATATGACAGGAATATAACTCTGCGTTATACAAAACCTCCACTATTATACAAGATCTGCAGTTCTGCACAGATCAGTCAGAAGAGCCATTGGTTATGGAGGATACGGGATCGGAGGCGCTCACTTTTCTTGCAGCGCTCAGCACCGACCCGAGCTCCCTCTGAGAAAGGTCATAACAGCGCCTATTACTCGGCGCAAAGCCTCAAATCATAAACTACCAGTACCACTTATACCCAATGTACTAACATCCTGATACACATTACCCTGCCTATTGCTATATTTCCCATTAACACAACATGAAGAATCAGCGGCGCCAGCTCCTGTGAGGACGGGGCCAGCTCCTGTGAGGACGGGGCCAGCTCCTGTGAGGACGGGGGACAGCTCCTGTGAGGACGGGGGACAGCTCCTGTGAGGACGGGGTCAGCTCCTGTGAGGACGGGGTCAGCTCCTGTGAGGACGGGGTCAGCTCCTGTGAGGACGGGGTCAGCTCCTGTGAGGACGGGGTCAGCTCCTGTGAGGACGGGGGCCAGCTCCTGTGAGGACGGGGGCCAGCTCCTGTGAGGACGGGGGCCAGCTCCTGTGAGGACGGGGGTCAGCTCCTGTGAGGACGGGGGTCAGCTCCTGTGAGGACGGGGGTCAGCTCCTGTGAGGACGGGGCCAGCTCCTGTGAGGACGGGGCCAGCTCCTGTGAGGACGGGGCCAGCTCCTGTGAGGACGGGGCCAGCTCCTGTGAGGACGGGGCCAGCTCCTGTGAGGACGGGGTCAGCTCCTGTGAGGACGGGGTGGTGGCTCTTAGAAGAGCCTTTGTGTTGTGGAGGATGCGGGGTCAGCGGCGTCACTTGCCCTTCTTGCTGCTCTCCGTCTTCTTGGGCAGCAGCACGGCCTGGATGTTGGGCAGGACGCCTCCCTGGGCGATGGTCACCCCACCCAGCAGCCTGTTCAGCTCCTCGTCATTGCGCACGGCCAGCTGCAGGTGCCGGGGGATGATGCGGGTCTTCTTGTTGTCCCGGGCGGCATTGCCGGCCAATTCCAGGATCTCAGCGGTCAGATACTCCAGCACAGCGGCCAGATAGACCGGAGCGCCGGCGCCCACCCTCTCGGCGTAGTTGCCCTTGCGGAGAAGCCTGTGCACACGACCGACCGGGAACTGCAGTCCTGCCCGGGATGAGCGGGTCTTGGCCTTAGCTCGAGTCTTCCCTCCTTGTTTGCCGCGTCCAGACATTTTGTGCTGAGTGTTAAAATATCAAAGCCAGAAATTTCAAATATAACGCGTGTGCCGGCTCCGGCGTCTTTTATAAGCTGCTGCTCCGCCCTCCTCTCCTGTCATTGACTGAATCTGAAGTCATCCATGGAAATGAGACTTGTGGATCCACCAATAAGCTGCGAGGGCGGAGATCATGACGTCATATTGGTCACATGCTTTTCTTGCCCAATAGAACAGCGATGTGACAGCAGTGCTCATTTGCATGGCCGGGCTATAAATACGGCCGCTCTGGGAGGAGCAGGATCATTATTCTCTCTCCAGTGAAGACATCTTTCTGCTCTCATCATGCCTGATCCCGCCAAGTCCGCCCCAGCGCCCAAGAAGGGCTCCAAGAAAGCCGTGACCAAGACTCAGAAGAAGGACGGCAAGAAGCGGAGGAAGAGCCGGAAGGAGAGCTATGCCATCTACGTGTACAAGGTGCTGAAGCAGGTGCACCCCGACACCGGCATCTCCTCCAAGGCCATGGGCATCATGAACTGCTTCGTCGGTGACATCTTCGAGCGCATCGCAGGGGAAGCCTCCCGCCTGGCGCACTACAACAAGCGCCACACCATCACCTCCCGGGAGATCCAGACCGCCGTGCGCCTGCTGCTGCCCGGAGAGCTGGCCAAGCACGCCGTGTCCGAGGGCACCAAGGCCGTCACCAAGTACACCAGCGCCAAGTGATCACCACCGCTGCTCCCATCCCCCACACCACAAAGGCTCTTCTAAGAGCCACCACATTGTCTAATCTGAGCTTTATACTGGATGGTCTCTGTTTCTGGCTGTGGCAGTGATTGGCGCAGATCTGCGTTGCGATGGTCGCTACAGATGCAGTTTGTGTGTAACTGCACTACACAGAACTATGGGGTTATATGGTAATGTCAGTATACAAAACTATTTGTAGATAATGACGGTGTAGAGCATATGGGGACTATAGTATTATATGGGGATATATATCAGTATATACTGTAGTTGTATAAAGATTTGTATGGCGTTTACTAGAAGGCTGGGAACTTCGCAGGCACAAAATCGTTAATAAATCGTTTGTGGGAGGAGCTGAAGCGCTAATGAGTGCTGATTGGCTGAGCGCTGAATATGAAATTCCCGCCCTATGGCTGAGAGTTTCCGCTCTTTGTTCTCGGTAACACGCGGTGATTGATATGTCCGCACTATATTGCTGTATACAGCGCTGTATGGATTTTTTCATATTATAATACTGGACTGTTTGGAGTAACACTGAATATGGAGTAACACTGAATATTAGAGTATCACAATATTTTTTTGGTATGTAAGCAATTGGGAATAAAAAAATAACTTAAATATATTAAGACTCAAAGTCCTAATTTTCCCCCGTGAATACATAACCAGTTATGGACGAATAGGAACAATTTGGGTATTTATATCAGAGTATTTTCAGCTTGTCAGATTCTCTCCAAAAGAATTGCTCAGATATTGCTTGGTCTGTAGAACCTTACTGTTGCTTTTTTAGCCTAAAGTATCATATGGTTAGGCAATATATCAGACTATTAATACCTCCTATTGCTATAGAACACCTGGCAGGAGTATAATGGGGTATAATGTCATGGCCCGTCCTCTGTCAGAAGCATGGATCAATGTTACCTTAACGTAGGGCATGGGGTATGTGAAATTCCACAATAAACTTATTAGAGCCCGAGGTAAGGATCCATAAACGTGCTCATGCTCTCCTTCCCGACGCGTTTCCTCTTTAGTGATTTATCAGGGGAAATTTTTGGAGTCTTAGGGTATGTGCGCACGTTGCTTTTTACCTGCTTTTTACCTGCTTTTTCTTCTGCGCTGTTTAATGCCAAAATGGATGAGTTCTTCTATTCAAGCAAAGTCTATGGGAATTTGGGTTTCTTGTTCACATTATGTTGTTCAAAATGCTGCCTTTTTGTGGCCGAACTTTGGTCAAAAACTCAGCTTTGCAGTGCAAAACCCAAATGGCAAAAACAATAGACATGTTGCTTCTTTGAAAAGCTGAGTTTTTGACCAAAGTTCTGCCTCAAAAAGGCAGCATTTTGAACAACATAGTGTGAACAAGAAACCCAAATTCCCATAGACTTTGCTTGAATAGAAGAACACATCCATTTTGGCATTAAACAGCGCAGAAGAAAAAGCAGCAAAAAAGCAGGTAAAAAGCAACGTGCGCACATACCCTTAAGGCAGCATGGAGCTTATTAATCCCTGTGCATGAACCTCCATGTCACGCTGCATCAGGGGCCGCTGCATCCATGGACTCTATGGAAAGCGCAGCCTCTGATGCAGCGTGACATGGAGGTTCATGCACAGGGATTAATAAGCTCCATGCTCCCTTAACAAGCCTCAAAAAAGGTCCCCTGATAAATCACTATAGAGGAAACGCGTCGGGAAGGGAATACAAAATTGAATATTACTACGGTATGAAAAAGCATTATATGAGTGTAAAAAGTACAATATGGGATGTAAACAACATGGAAGGTGCACAGCAGTGTATGGCCCTGTATGGATGGATATGGGGAGCACTGAGGAGTATATGGGGGTAACAGACCTATGTGTTGCCCCTGCTGTGTAATTATACAATGTGAGGTTGCTGCTGTAGAGAGGAGCGGATGTGGCGATATTCGGGCTGTGAACTCCGTTGACCTGATTGCTGGACTGTCCTGCCGCCGTGTCCCGCAATCCGGCAGAGGTGACCGGCGGTCACATTATACCCTGGGAGTCTCCAGGTGTGAACTCCGGTGACTTCAGTGACGTCACCGCTCCTCACAGCCGAGGTCTCCAGCTGCTGTCAGTGTCCCAGAGGCTGTAGTGATCGGTCATATTTGGCCTTCATTGCAGCATCTGGATGTAGCAGAAAAAGGAGCGACGTGGCACATTGTTTGGAGCTTGGATTATGTCGGACCTGCAGGGGTGTTTTGGGGGATAATAGAGTGAGCGAGGGGGTATGTATATTTTATTTCAAATAAAGGACTTCTCTGGGTGCTTGTGTTTATTTTCTTTACTTACAGGGTTGGTAATAGGGAGTATTATAGACGCCTTCCCATTACTATCCGAGGACTTGATGTTAGCTTTGATTTTTAACAAATCACAGCTGACATCATCCCCATATATTACCCCGGTAGCCACTGCATCATGGCAATCGGGATGAGCGGGGTAAAGTCAGAATTGGAAATTTTAATGGGATGTAAAAATTCTGGGGTGGCTGCAGGCTGATATTTTCAGGCTGGGAGGGGTCAATAGCCATGGCAATTTCCACCCTAATAATACCAGCCCCCAGCTGTCTGCTTTACCTTGGTTGGTTATAAATAATCGGGAGACCCCAAGCCTTTTTTTTTACATTAAATAAAAAATGTGAAATATGGGAATTTTTGCAGTTTTGCTGCTATTGGAAAAAAAGAAATACTTGGATTACAAATTGGCCAATTGTGTAACATTGACAGCCAATGACAAGACGTACCTCGCTATTGTCAAATTTATTTTCCGATAGCAGTAATGCAGGGCAAAAATTCCTATATTTCATGTTCACATATTTTAGCTTTACAGATTAGATTTTTATTGAATTTTCTGTGTGCACCTGTTCACACCTACTGGATGTGCTGCCAATTTTTTATATTAGTATTTTTTTTTTTATATTATTTCCTTAAATAACTGCATTGGGATCTCCTATTTTTTTTATAACCAGTCACTGTAAAGCAGACTGCTGGGAGTTGAAGCCTGTAGCTGCTGCTTTACCTGAGCTGGCTCTCATAAATAGGGCAAAAGCCTGTTTTTTGGGGGGGTTTTTTAAGTGGTGAGCCAGCCAATCACAATCATGCCGATATTTGCTCATTGCATATTCACTGCACTGAGGACCTGGAAGCAGAGGGAACTCCGGAGACATCAGTTTTGGGGAAAGGTGAAAGGAGTATCAAGCAGTGTGTGCAGTGACATCAGGAGGTCAATCGGAGTATCAAGGGACTCGGGGTGACCTTCTGACGACACCCCTATGCCATCTGCACTACCGTGGGTGTCACAACAGTGATTTCACAGGTTCATCAGAGTTCATTGTGAACTCCAAAGAACCCGTGAGATTACTGTAGCGACACCCGCGGTAGCCCGGATCTCATGGGGGTGTAATCAGAAGGTCATCCGAGTTCATTGTGAACTCTGATTAACTCGTGAAATCACTGCTGGGTCCACACACTCACTCTGCTGGAGGCGCTCCTGCGTTGACCTGGGCTGACCATACTAATTGAATTATTGCAGGCTCAGGATTAGGAACAGAGTGTATCTTTTTGGGGAACCTTGTGGGACCTCACCATGGATTAGAGGATTTTTTGTGTTTTTTTATGTTTAGAAAACAAATACATTGGTGAACGAGGTCTGGAGGGTTTTTTTTGTTCAAATTGTCTTTTTTATTCTCCTTTCAACTACTGGATTAGTAATGGCGGTGTCTGCTAGACGTCACCCATTACTAATACCAGAGCTTGATGCAGGCTGGAGATGGCATCAACCCCACAAATATTACTCCATTTACCACTGCAATGGGAAGAGCCCGGTCCAGCACCAGAATTGGCACAACTAATGGATGCACAATTTCTGGGGCTGCAAGCTGCTATTGTTAGGATAGAAAGGGCAAAATAACCATGGTCCTTCCCACCTTAATAATATCAGCCCCCAGTTGTCTGCTGTAACAGGGCTGGTTTTAGTAAAATGGGGGTGACTCCCATGTTCTAACCCATTAACGATGGGTTAACATTGAAAAATACATTCATTTCAGTATCGTGCATTTTTACCGATACCTGTCACACGTATGACACATGTAAGATCATACCGGTACGTGTGGCTTCCACCTGTTTATTAAACACGGAAATCTGAAAGGGGCCTAACATCACAATGTGGAAAACCTTATATAGTGCTGTATGTTCCCTATATAGTACTATATATACCCTTCATATAGAGCTGTATACTCATAATGCTGTGCACCTTCCATAAAGAACTGAATATCATCCATTCATATAAAGCTGTATAATCTCCATCCATATAGTGCTGTATACTCTCTATATAGAACTATATACCACTATATCACTGATCGCTGTGATCCTGACAGGACCGGAGCTGCAGGGAGTAAATCCAGCGCCACAGGATCTCCTGCTCCAGCGTCACACAATCCGATCACTGCACCCGACACAGCAGGAATTAATACAGAGGGATAATAAGGTTTAGAGGGAGGACAATTTAGTGCAGAAAGCGCTAATCAGAAAGTATGAGATTACTCCTGAGTGAATGAGATTCGGAGTCACCACCAGACTCCGGAGACACCGCACAATGAGCCGCTCTCAATACAGGGAGAGATTGAAGTAAACCGCGGGCGCGATACTACAGATACAGGCAGAGCTGCGGAAAGTAAGAACAGAAGAGGAGCCTCCGCAGCGCCGCCCGTCACATGTAGAGACCGCGCCCCGGACACTGCGGGGAAAGCGGCAGAATCAGAGGCCAGGAATCAGCTCGTCTGAGGGAGGATTTGGTGGCTCTGAAAAGAGCCTTTGTGTTGTGCTCGGGGGTGCGGGACAGATCTACGCCCTCTCCCCGCGGATGCGGCGGGCCAGCTGGATGTCTTTGGGCATGATGGTGACCCTCTTGGCGTGGATGGCGCACAGATTGGTGTCCTCGAACAGCCCCACCAGATAAGCCTCGCTGGCCTCCTGCAGGGCCATGACGGCCGAGCTCTGGAAGCGCAGATCGGTCTTGAAGTCCTGGGCGATCTCTCTCACCAGGCGCTGGAAGGGAAGCTTCCGGATCAGCAGCTCGGTGGATTTCTGGTAGCGGCGGATCTCCCGGAGAGCGACTGTCCCCGGCCGGTAGCGATGCGGCTTCTTCACTCCGCCGGTGGCGGGAGCGCTCTTCCTGGCGGCCTTAGTGGCCAGCTGCTTGCGGGGAGCTTTCCCTCCGGTGGATTTACGGGCGGTCTGCTTAGTTCTGGCCATAGCTCTGTAGAGAAGAGAACAGGAGTGATGAGAGGAGCGGCGGGAGCAGAGTATTTATCCTCCTGTGCGCGTCCTCATTGGTCTGTGAGAAACACGCCCCCTGCACGCTATTGGTTAAGATACATAAAATAGAATCTGATTACTAATAATCATCTGATGTTTCTGACTAATCATTCGTCCTAAGAAGATCATCCCCTCCCCCACAATAGTCCGCCATGTACTGTAGTAGCCATGATGCGCTCAGCAGCTCACACGCTTTTCCCGCCGTTCTAAATCACAGATGTCACATCCCGGCTACACGCGGCTCTGGAGCAGCCGCCACCGATGTAACTGCAGCTCCATCTCCCCGCACACAGCGCTGTACAGTGCAGCCCCCGCATTATCACTACATCCCCGAGAACTCTGCTCCCGACATCCAGACACGGGTTATTAGTATCAACCGCCCCCTGTACACAAGATCACCGCCCAATCTACATAGCGATAAATCCGGCACAGATCATACAGAGGGGACAAGGTCGTGACACTGATCATACAGCTCTGCAGGACAAGGTGGTGGCTCTGATCATACAGCTCTGCAGGACAAGGTGGTGACACTGATCATACAGCTCTGCAGGACAAGGTGGTGGCTCTGATCATACAGCTCTGCAGGACAAGGTGGTGGCACTGATCATACAGCTCTGCAGGACAAGGTGGTGGCTCTGATCATACAGCTCTGCAGGACAAGGTGGTGACACTGATCATACAGCTCTGCAGGACAAGGTGGTGGCACTGATCATACAGCTCTGCAGGACAAGGTGGCGTCACTGATCATACAGCTCTGCAGGACAAGGTTGTGACACCGATCATACAGCTCTGCAGGACAAGGTGGTGGCACTGATCATACAGCTCTGCAGGACAAGGTGGTGGCTCTGATCATACAGCTCTGCAGGACAAGGTGGTGGCACTGATCATACAGCTCTGCAGGACAAGGTGGTGGCACTGATCATACAGCTCTGCAGGACAAGGTGGTGGCACTGATCATACAGCTCTGCAGGACAAGGTGGTGGCACTGATCATACAGCTCTGCAGCACAAGGTGGTGACACTGATCATACAGCTCTGCAGGACAAGGTGGTGGCACTGATCACACAGCTCTGCAGGACAAGGTGGTGACACTGATCATACAGCTCTGCAGGACAAGGTGGTGACACTGATCATACAGCTCTGCAGGACAAGGTGGTGTCACTGATCATACAGCTCTGCGGGACAAGGTGGTGGCACTGATCATACAGCTCTGCAGGACAAGGTGGTGGCTCTGATCATACAGCTCTGCAGGACAAGGTGTGACACTGATCATACAGCTCTGCAGGACAAGGTGGTGGCTCTGATCATACAGCTCTGCAGGATAAGGTGGTGGCACTGATCATACAGCTCTGCAGGACAAGGTGGTGACACTGATCATACAGCTCTGCAGGACAAGGTGGTGACACTGATCACACAGCTCTGCAGGACAAGGTGGTGGCACTGATCATACAGCTCTGCAGGACAAGGTGGTGGCACTGATCATACAGCTCTGCAGGACAAGGTGGTGGCTCTGATCATACAGCTCTGCAGGACAAGGTGGTGGCACCGATCATACAGCTCTGCAGGACAAGGTTGTGGCTCTGATCATACAGCTCTGCAGGACAAGGTGGTGGCACTGATCATACAGCTCTGCAGGACAAGGTGGTGGCACTGATCATACAGCTCTGCAGGACAAGGTGGTGACACTGATCATACAGCTCTGCAGGACAAGGTGGTGGCACTGATCATACAGCTCTGCAGGACAAGGTGGTGGCACCGATCATACAGCTCTGCAGGACAAGGTGGTGTCACTGATCATACAGCTCTGCAGGATAAGGTGGTGGCACCAATCATACAGCTCTGCAGGACAAGGTGGTGTCACTGATCATACAGCTCTGCAGGACACGATGGTGGCACTGATCATACACCTCTGCAGGATAAGGTGGTGGCACTGATCATACAGCTCTGCAGGACAAGGTGGTGGCACTGATCATACAGCTCTGCAGGACAAGGTGGTGGCACTGATCATACAGCTCTGCAGGACAAGGTGGTGGCACTGATCATACAGCTCTGCAGGACAAGGTGGTGGCACTGATCATACAGCTCTGCAGGACAAGGTGGTGGCTCTGAGAAGAGCCTTTGTGGTAGGACAGACCGGCTCCCGCTTATTTCTTGGCCGCGGGCTTCTTGGCTTTAGTCGCCTTCTTAGCCGGACTCTTGGCAGCTTTGGGTTTTGCCGCCTTCTTACCCGCCTTCTTACCCGGACTCTTCGTCACCTTCTTGGGCTTTGGAGCGGCCTTCGGCTTCTTGGGGCTCTTTGCCGCTTTCTTGGCGGCTGCTGCGGGCTTCTTGGCCTTTTTCGGGCTTTTCTTGGCCGCGGCCGGAGCCTTCTTGGGCTTCTTCGGAGATTTGGCCGCTTTCTTGGCTGCCGGCTTCTTAGGCTTGGCCGCAGCTGCTGGCTTCTTCTTGGCCGCTTTGTCCTTCGTCTCCTGCTTCTTGTTCAGCTTGAAGGACCCGGAGGCGCCGCTGCCCTTCACCTGGAGCAGGGAGCCCTTGTTGACCAGAGCCTTGATGGCCAGCTTCAGGCGGCTGTTTTTCTTCTCCACATCGTATCCTCCGGCAGACAGAAGCTTCTTCAGGGCGGCCAGAGACACCCCACTGCGCTCCTTGGAGGCGGACACGGCTTTCATGATCAGGTCGGAGGCGCTGGGACCGGAGGATTTGCTGCTTTTCTTGGCGGCCCCGGATTTCTTCGGCGCCTTCTTAGCTTTGGCGGCCGGTTCGGCGGGAGGAGGAGCGGCGGCCGGTGCGGTCTCTGCCATCGTGTGAGCGGGAAATAAGCACAAAAATCTCCTGAGAGAAAAATACTGAGGCCGGAGCTGGAGGCGCCTGTTATATATACAGTCTTACTGTGGTCAGCTGTGTCCCAGATAAAATACACAGCAAAGTGAGACGCAGTCAGCTGTGTCCCAGATAAAATACACAGCAAAGTGAGACGCAGTCAGCTGTGTCCCAGATAAAATACACAGCAAAGTGAGACGCAATTAGTTGTTCAGTCTCAGTATTAGCACTTGCAATTTATTTATTTATAGTCAGGGTATTTTTCATGCAATTTTCTCTTTGTTTTTTTTCTAGTCTTAATGCTGCAATTCACATGCTTAATGTTGCATGTTTACTGAACATTGTTTCAGCTCAGGTTTTTTGTGTTTTTGTATGTTTTCTTGCTTGGTTGCAAGTTGGGGGTGCAGCCCTCCTAATACTGAGACTGAACAACTAATTGCGTCTCACTTCACTGTGTATTTAATCTGGGACACAGCTGACCACTTGCCACCATTCATATTGGAGTTTGACATGACACAAGTCAGGTATTGATAATGTTTTTAACTTCAGTAGGTTAGGGACTGTCTCAGATGGGTACACCTTGACGAGGTGAGACAGCTTCTTACCTTTTTGCAAAAATGTATACACTAAGTACCCTGTTATTAAGCACTTGCAATTTATTTATTTATAGTCAAGGTATTTTTCATGCAATTTTCTCTTTGTTTTTTTTTACGGTGCACATATGTGTATCGCCGTGTACCGGCGATATGCTCTAGCACACGGTCGACTCCCCGTTCCGTTAGGGACCGGCTGACACAGGCGGTCATTAACGGAGATCACCGTTGCCATAGCAACGCAGTTAGCGGTGACGTCACCGCTAACCGCGGCTCCGGGAGCACCGTTGCTATGGTAACGCGTCTGTCAGCGTTACCGCTGTCACCACTAGCAGCACTGATCACTCACGGAGTGAAGGCTGCACGCTGCTTCCCGATTGTAGTGAGGATTGTAGTGAGGATGAGGTGCCCCAGCCCATGATGGGCTGGGGCACCTCATCCTCACTACAATCCTCACTACAATCCTGAAGTGCAGTTTCTTCAAATTCATTTAAAGGCACTTGGAACGCTGAAATTGCTGCTTATAATTTAAGCCTCTATTAAAAACCTCTTATCAGCGCTGGTTTATTGGGGATTTATTGGGCTGACAGGGGGTAATAAAGATGGAGTCTCTAATGTGTCTGTGTATTTATTTCTATTAAAGTATTTTTTCTCTGTGTGGTGTTTTTTTTTAACCCTTTATTGGAGATTCTTAATGGCCGGGTCAAACGTGCCTGACATTAAGAATCTCTGGCTTAATACTGGCTAGTAAAACAAAGCCAGTATTAACTCATGATTACCCAACAAGCCACCCGGCTCCAGGGCTGTTGGAAGAGTTGGATACAGCACCAGATGATGGCGCTTCTATGAGAGCGCCATTTTCTGGGACGGCTGCGGACTGAAATTCGCAGCAGAGGCGCCCAAAAACCTCGGGCTAACCTGTGCTGCGGATTCCAATCCCCAGCTGCCTAGTTGTACCCGGCTGGACACAAAAATGGGGCGAAGCCCACGTCATTTGTTTTTTAATTATTTCATGAAATAAGTGAAATAATTAAAAAAAAAAGGGCTTCCCTATATTTTTGGTTCCCAGCCGGGTACAAATAGGCAACTGGGGGTTGGAGGCAGCCCGTAGCTGCATGCTGTACCTGGCTAGCATACAAAAATATGGCGAAGCCCACGTCATTTTTTTGGTGGGCAAAAAACTTCTGCATACAGTCCTAGATGGAGTATGCTGAGCCTTGTAGTTCTGCAGCTGCTGTCTGCTCTTCTTCATACAGACACACAGCAGCTGCAGAACTACAAGGCTCAGCATACTCCATCCAGGACTGTATGCAGAAGTTTTTTGACCCCTGAAAAAATTATGTGGGCTTCGCCATATTTTTGTATGCTAGCCAGGTACAGCAGGCAGGTACGGCTGCCCCTAACCCCCAGTTGCCTATTTGTACCCGGCTGGGAACCAAAAATAAAGGGAAGCCCTTTTTTTATTATTTCATGAATTTCATGAAATAATTAGAAAACAAATGACGTGGGCTTCGCCCCATTTTTGTGTCCAGCCAGGTACAACTAGGCAGCTGGGGATTGGAATCCGCAGCACAGGTTGGCCTGAGCTTTCTGGGCCCCACTGCTGCGATTGCAGTCTGCAGCCGCCTCAGGAAATGGCACTTTCATAGAAGCGCCATCTTCTGGCGCTGTATCCAACTCTTCCAGCACCTGCCTGCTATACCTGGCTAGCATACAAAGATATGGCGAAGCTCACGTCCTTTTTTTGCAGTTTTTTGGCAAAAAAAATAAATGCTTCCCTGGATTTTCCATTGCCAGTGAAGGTAACACCAAGCAGTGGGAGTTAGCAGCCAGTAGCTGCTTGGATTACCCTTACCTAGCAATACAAAAAATGCAGCGGGAGCTCATATATATTTTTTTTAATTATTTATTTAAATAACTAAAAACAAAATGGGCTTCCCTGTATTTTGATTGCTGGACATCACAGTGCTGTAAAAATAAATCTTTAAAAAAATGACGTAGCGCTCCGCGGTATTTTTGATTCTCAGCGCAGATAAAGCAGACAGCTATGGGTTGCCACCCCCATCTGCCTGCCGTTACCTTGGTTGGCAATCAAAATACAGGGAAGCCCATTAATTTTTTCTATTTAAAAAATAGTTAAAAAAAAAATGACGTTGGGTCCCCCCATTTTTGATAGGCAGCTAGGGTAAAGCAGACGGCTGTAGCCTGAAAACCACAGCTGGCAGCTTTACCGTGGTTGGGGATCCAATGTGGAGGTCCCCTCAGGCTCTTTTTTATAATTATTTTATAAATATTAATAATTACACAATAAAAGTAGGGTCCCCCCCAAATTGGATCACCAGCCAAGGTAAAGCGGACAGCTGTGGTCTGGTATTCTCAGGGTGGGAAGGTCCATAGTTATTGGGCCTTCACAGCCTAAAAATAGCAGGCCGCAGGCACCCCAGACGAGGCGCATCCACTAGATGCGTCAATCCTGGCGCTTCACCCCAGCTCATCCCGTGCCCTGGTGCAGTGGCAAACGGGGTAATAAATCGGGTTGATACTAGCTGTAAAGTCACCTGAGATCAAGCCCAGCAGTTTGTGATGTCATGGCGTCTATTAGATACCCAACATCATAAACTGTCAGTACTAACAAAAAAAAATCGACAAAAGAAATTTATTTGAAAAAACACTCCCCAAAACATTCCCTCTTTCACCAATTTATTGTAAGAAAAAAAATAAAGGGGTCCCACGACGACTCTGGACCGTCTAGAATATGGGGGGGAGACACTCAGGGAACGTATCCCCCATTTTCTAGGAGTGTGGACCCTTCATGTGAGGAGTGTGGGTGCAATGAATCTGCACTCACTCTTCCCGGGTCCACAGCAGCAGAGTCCATGTCGTAATGGTTGCTACCAAAGCTGCAATGCCCTGCTCATGAGGTAAGGGCATGCCTAATCAGGAGAACTACTGTAGAGGAAGCTCTGCTCACTGGTATATAGGTGCTCAGAGGTAATAATAGATAAAATTAGTGAGTAACCTCGGCACTCTAAATCTCCCAGACTAAGTCAGTAAGTCACAACGGATAGTAATGCAAAATCACTCTTTATTGGTCCGTATTAAGAAAAAAAAAATTTTCATAAGCATATATGTTTTTGTCCAAAACAAGTTACAAATGACGTTTCGGCCTGAGCCTTCGTCAGATTGGACTTATCTGCATGTAATCCTGAAAAATGACAATAATCAGAATCACATAAGAGTGAGAGAACAATAACATAAACTCGAACAATGTAGAGGTACAATTGGGATGCAGCAAAAAAATTGCAACACAGCAAGAAATGAAACACATGATACAAATGTCATAATACAGTACAAGGACAATATAGTAATGACAAATATGGGGTCAGAGTAGGCTTAGACAGCTCTGGTACGAAAGAGATGTCAATCATAAAGTAACATGTGCAGTAGGTGTAGAGCTACAGTATGCATGGCAGAGCTAATGGGTAGACTGACCATAGAAAAAGAACGGAGAAAAAGTGGAGAAAAAGTGGAGAAAAAGTGGAGAAAAAGTGGAGAAAAAGTGGAGAAGTGTTTGTTCATGCCAGATGGGAGATAAATAATTTTTTACCGGCGCTGTCATTTACCGTAACGTGATCATCGGTGTACGGTGTATACCTGTGATCACGTGAGCGGGGACCGGAAAAACCGTCCTGAATCATGATCTGCAGGGTCTCAACTAGCCCTGAAACCCCGGAGATTTTCTGACGCTGGGGGGCGCTATTCACTTATTTCTGCCTGCTGTTTATAAACGGCAGATCAGAATAAGGCTACATTAACACGACCGATCCATTTTTTCGGTCTGCAAAAAACAGTCCGTTTTTTTCACGGGTGCATCCGTGTGGCATCCGTTTCCGTTCCGTAGGTCCATATGTCATCTGTTTGTCATCCGTGTGCCTTCCGTTTTTTTTGTGTACTGCAAAAAAACTGAATGAGGGTAAATGCATAAATTTACCCAGGATCCATAGCTTCATCCTACATGAGGCGGTCACATGTTCACTCCAGTGCCATTTTCTACGGCTTTTCACAGCGTAGAGCGCTCTGGTGATTTTCTTGTGCTTGTGCACTTCATATCAGTCTTTTCTGTCAGTATAATGGCAGAAAGACACATAATTTCCCACTCTCCTGCATTTTGTATTTTTGCACCCTTTGGTGCCTTTCATGTGGCACTAAGGGGTGCTTAGCTTTGTATTTAGCCAAAAAAATGAAAAAAAAAATATGACGTAGGGTTCCCCCTAGTTTTGTAGCCAGCTAGGGTAAAGCAGACGGCTGCAGCCTGCAGACCACAGCTGGCAACCTCACCTTGGCTGGTAATCCAAAACTGAGGGCACCCCACGCTGTTATTTTAAATTAAACAAATAATTAAAAAAAAACACGTAGGGGTCTCTCGAAAATTGGATCACCAGCCAAGGTAAAGCAGACAGCTGTGGTCTGGTATTCTCAGGGTGGGAAGGTCCATAGTTATTGGTCCTTCACAGCCTTAAAATAGCAGGCCGCAGGAACCCCAGAATTGGTGCATCCACCTAGTGCGATGGCAAACAGGGTAATAAATAGGGTTGATACTAGCTGTAACCACCTGACATCAAGCCCAGCAGTTTGTGATGTCATGGCGTCTATCAGATACCCGACATCACAAACTGTCAGCACTAACAAAACAAATAGACGAAAAAAATGTATTTGAAAAAACACTCCCCAAAACATTCCCTCTTTCACCAATTTATTGTAAGGAAAAAAAATAAGGGGGTCCCACGATGACTCTGGACCGTCTAGAATATGGGGGATAACAGAGAGTGATAGAAGAAGGGTCTTAATTCCGCGCCAAGGACTCAATGGATCCAGGAAGAGATTAATGCTTCTTTAATAACATGCACAAGTCTACGCGTTTCTGGAGACACAGCTCCCTTCATCAGGACATTGGCAAGAGATTTGAAGTTCTCTTGCCAATGTCCTGATGAAGGGAGCTGTGTCTCCAGAAACGCGTAGACTTGTGCATGTAATTAAAGAAGCATTAATCTCTTCCTGGATCCATTGAGTCCTTGGCGCGGAATTAAGACCCTTCTTCTATCACTCTCTGTTATCAGCCAACTTTGGGACTGCTGCCTGGACCTGGATCTTATATATGCCTGTATAGTGGTTGTGACTGGCACAACCATTATAGGTGAGTGTGTTTTTATTACATATCTTCCTCCCTTTTTGGGGTAAGACCCTATTGCGCTTTTCTTTCCACAGTTTCTCATCTAGAATATGGGGGGACACGCACAGGGAACGTGTCCCCCATTTTCTAGGAGTGCAGACCCTCCATGTGAGGAGTGTGGGTGCAATGAATCTGCACCCACTCTCCCCGGGTCCACAGCAGCAGAGTCCATGTCGTAACTGTTGCTACCAAAGCTGCAATGCCCTGCTCATCAGGTAAGGGCATGCCTAATCAGGAGAACTATTCTACATTTCCAAATATTGGTATTTGCTGATATTATTGCTATTCCACCTACTATATATTGGGGATAGGATCTTGGAGATGGAATACCCCTTTAATTCCAGTTATCCAGCTGAATGAATACTAAACAACTGAGCTCGCTATTTAGACATGTTTTCTTGTGGCGTATAACGGACTCTCATGTTTGGTAGTCGTTCAGCAGGGAAACAGAAATAGCAAATCCCTCCATTTGTAAATGTAGTATAGCTCTCCTGATTAACTATGTTCCTTACCTCATGAGCAGGGCATTGCAGTAGCTTAGGCCTAAAACACACTTCCGCAAAAAAAGTACGTGTCTCACGGTCCGTTTTTCGGGTCCGTGTTCCGTTTTTTTAGGGGCGTATCTTCGGTACGTATAGCATCCGTGTGATGGCGTATGCGAGCCGTGTGTGCGTGTGGAATGTCCGTATTGACATAAAATACGTACGTGTGCTGTCCGTGTGCTGTCCGTTTTTAAAGGCCCGCATTCTTACAAAATCAATGTTGTTAATCATTCATCATGAGATCCTGGTGTTGTTGTTTGCTTTCAATTGACCTGATAGATTGGAAACAAGTGTTTCAGATTTTGTGATTAAAAACGGACATGGACGATACGTGCGGAGCACGGACATACTCCGTGTGCGGTCCGTGCAGGCACGGACCCATAGACTAAAGCGGGTCCGTGCCTGCATGCTGCCGGCCAAAAACGGCCATGTCGTCCGTGTAGAAAAGCGCACACAGGTACTTACCACACGGCCCCAGGTTCCGTGGGATTTTACGTGTGTGTGCCATCTACCATTGAATAACATGGGTCTCCGTGTCTCTATGTCTCCGGAAACGTGCAAATACGTACCGCACACGTACAAAAAAAGGATGTGTGTTGCGGGTCTTACAGATGCATGGTTACCACCACTCACTGTGTCTGAACACAGGAAGCTGAGCTGACAGCCGCTCTGTGCATGCGGCAGCGTCTATTGTGAAGGAGGGGGCTGCGGGGGATCAACGCTGCACAGGTACCGTGGGACACCGGGGAACACCGGTGGGGTTATAGGGGGTGACCTGGCAGGGCCTGGGGAGGAGTTTTCTGTCGCATGTGTCATGGCACATGCGACAGAAATCAGAGGAGTAGGGTGAATGCGGCCGGCGCGCTACTGTGCGCGTGGCCATCTTGGATTTTCGGGATGGGGTCGTGGGGGGCACTTTGGCGACACCAGGGGACCGGAGGGGACCGGGGAGGAGATTTATCTCCCATCTAACATGTTTGTTCATGCCAGATGGGAGATAATTTTTTACCGGCGCTGTCATTTACTGTATCGTGATCATCGGTATACGGTGTATACTGGTGATCACGTGAGCGAGGACCGGAAAAACCGGCCTGAATCATGATCTCCAGGGTCTCAGCTACCCCTAAAACCCCGGAGATTTTCTGACGCTGGGGGGCGCTATTACTTATTTCTGCCTGCTGTTTATAAACGGCAGATTAGAATAAGGCTACATTCACACCACCGATCCGTTTTTGCGGTCCGCAAAAAACGGTCTGTTTTTTTCACAGGTGCATCCGTGTGGCATCCGTTTCCGTTCCGTATGGTTAGGTCCGGGTGGTGGATCCACTGGGCCGTGCACCCCACCGGAGGTCTTGGTGCACGGTAGCCGGAGCACTAGCGTGGCAGGGACTGCATCCCACAGGGGACGGGTAGAACAGTCACTGGGGCTTCAGAGTTCCTGGAGACAGTGCAGGAATCCGGGACAGGTGCCGGGTAGGAATGTCAGGCAATAGTATGATCACAGGACACGGCACAAGGGGGACCTGAGCACCTAGCTTTCAAGACAAGGCTTACAAGACACGTTGATTAGGCCCTGCCCACATGGCAAGGCCAGTCTTATATACCCAGTACAGCCTCATGTCATATCCTGCTGCAGCAGTGCTAGGCCCATAAGACCAGGTGAGTGGGCGCGGCCCGACCCTATACAGAAGCATGAGTCAGACACATGAGACTGGGGACAGGACACAGGAAAGCACGAGCGGGAGCGGCAGCCGTGACCGGTGGACACGTGGACCGGATCAGTGGGTAAGGAGCGGTGCCGTGCAGGTGCGACCGGATCAGTGGGTAAGGAGCGGTGCCGAGGCATCGGGAGCGTGACACGTATACGGTCCGTATGTCATCTGTTTGTCATCCGTGCGCCTTCCGTTTTTTTGGCATACTGCCAAAAAACTGAACGAGGGAAAATACATAAATTCACCCAGGATCCATAGCTTCAACCTACATGAGGCGGTCACATGTTCACTCCAGTGCCATATTCTACTGCTTTTCACAGCGTAGAGCGCTCTGGTGATTTTCTTGTGCTTGTGCACTTCATATCAGTCTTTTCTGTCATTATAATGGCAGAAAGACACATAATGTCCCACTCTCCTGCATTTTGTAATTTTGCACCCTTTGGTGCCTTTCATGTGGCACTAAGGGGTGCTTAGCCTTGTATTTACCAAAATAAATGAAGACATTTAAAAAAAAAATGACGTGGGGTACCTCCTATTTTTGTAGCCAGCTAGGGTAAGGCAGACGGCTGCAGCCTGCAGACCACAGCTGGCAGCTTCACCTTGGCTGGTAATCCAAAACTGAGGGCACCTCACGCTGTTATTTTAAATTAAATAAATAATTAAAAATAAACCAACACGTAGGGTTCCCCCCAAAATTGGACCACCAGCCAAGGTAAAGCAGACAGCTGGGGTCTGATATTCTCAGACTAGGGAGCTAAATGGTTATTGGACTCTCCCCAGCCTAAAAATAGCAGGCCGCAGCCGCCCCAGAAGTGGCGCATCCATTAGATGTGCCAATCCTGGTGCTTCGCCCCAGCTCATCCCGTGCCCTGGTGCGGTGGCAAACGGGGTAATATATGGGTTTAATACCAGATGTGTAATGTCACCTGGTTGGTGAGGTCAGGCGTCTATCAGATACCCGACATCACAAACCAAGTCATTAATAAAAAAAAAATCGACGACAAACACATTTTTATTTGAAAAAACACTTCCCAACACATTCCCACTTCCACCAATTTATTAGAAAGAAAAACAAATCCAGGTCTGCTGTATTCCAAACGGTTACCATGATGATCCATACCATAGTCACTGTCCCAGCCAATGAAGAACAGAATGTTCCCCATTGGCTGGGAGAGCAGTGCAGTGACCTGAGCTAACATCAATAGGTCAGCCCAGGTCACTGCAGGGGATGACAAGTTTTGCTGTCAGCGAGGTACATTACATGCGGTGACGATCTCCTGCACTGCTGACAGCAGACCTGTCACTGAGTTCAATGACCTTCACAGCCAAGTATCGCGAGAGCCTGTGACGTCACCGCTAGTGACAGTCTCGGGCCGCAGTGAGAGATGTGAAGCGGCGGCCATGGAAGACAGTGTCAGCGCTGAGGTCGGGAGGGCGGGACTTCATCACCTCAGGTAAGCCGAGTGGGGTCATGTGTGCGGAGCCTAGCGGGGCCATGTGTGCAGAGTGCCAGGTGGATGGAGCCTAGCGGGGCCATGTGTGCAGAGTGCCAGGTGGGCAGAGCCTAGCGGGACCATGTGTGCGGGCGGTGGAGTGCAAAGTGGGTGGAGCCTAGCCGGGCCATGTGTGCGGGCGGCGGAGTGCAAAGTGAGTGGAGCCTAGCGGAGCCATGTGTGTGGGCGGCGGAGTGCAAAGTGGGTGGAGCCTAGCTGGGCCATGTGTGTGGGCGGCGGAGTGCAAAGTGGGTGGAACCTAGCGCGGCCATGTGTGCGGGCGGCGGAGTGTGAAGTGGGTGGAGCCTAGCAGGGCCATGTGGCGCTGAGGACATCAGTGTCGTGGACTGCATGGCTAGGGACAGTTGAATGTGAGTGTGTGTGTGTGTGTGTGTGTGTGTACATGCTGCGTGCAGGAAGGGGCGGAGCTAAGCGGGGAAGTGTCGGCTCCCTGCACACGTAACCAGTGTAAATATCGGGTTACTAACCAAAGCGCTTTGCTTGGATACCCGATGTTTATCTTGGTTGCCAGCTTACCGCAGGCTGCCAGCGATGACTCCCTGCACACTGTAACTGTAAAATGCCCTTGCACATCGTAGCTGTAAAATGCCCTGCTTTTGCTGATAGAACCTGTCACAAACCACCGGGGGGGTCACTCAGAAATCCCCCACGCTGGCTACCAGTACGTCACAATCGGGGGGTAACAAGTGGGGGTCACCCCTCCTTTATACCTCCCGACCGACAGACAGAGCACGTGACGCGCTCTCTAGCGCCCCTCTTATAGTCAGGCCAATTATGGAATTGCCCGACAATAAGCAAGGAGGCCGCTATACTACTTATGCCGATTATTGAAGGGTCCCCGGTGAGAGTAGGGTATATATTCCCCCGACCTCCACGGGCGGAATATATAAAATCTCCCCGAGTCTCACTGGCCTCCCCACAATAATCCTTGGCACAAACTCGCTGCCACCAACCGCTTCACGGTAACTATTAGCCGAACACACAGACGTGGGATTCAAGATCGAGATAACAGAACAGCCCAAGATTAATTATATAATTTAATCAGCCTAAAGCACACTAGAAACTACAATATATACAATAGGGAATCTACAGAATATACATATGTCAGAGTACAGTTACAGATAAAGCATGGTTTACAAACAGGCATACACAGTTCCAGCAGTTACCTTGTGCGTCTGGCCACAGGGGGGCGCTGTAGACCAGGTTTCCAGGAACTCCCACAGATGTTTCCTACACGTGACCCCCAGCGAAAGAACACTGGAAAATGGCCGAAGTAGGGTTATCAACCTGGGCAAATCCAGGTCCCCTCCTACCTTCGTGACCTCAGAGGGAGCACTGCTCCACCCCTGGCTGGAGTTATGGACAAAATCCACAACATGGAATATGGCCATAACTTGGCCTGGGAGCGTCGTAGGCGGACGCCAATGCTCTCATTGTGACAGTTATGAATTTAGCTACAGAATGAGAGGACTCATGACTTGTCTACTAGTTCCCCATTGGCTGATATCACGCCTGGGGTATTTCCCAAGCTCCCGCTCCCATAAAAAGGGTGTGCCAGCATCGTCCGCATGCGGAGACACCATTTTTATGGTTGCCATATTTATCGGAAATATGGCTTGCGAGATATGAACCATTTTTTACTGGAGTCGTTCTGTCTGGATACTTCCAAGCTTGCTAATTAGATAGCAGCTCCTACCACAGGGTCACGGCAGGGAGTCCTCCTGTGTCCATTGTTCCCACATCATCTCATCTCCATATCACAGGAGATGGCCATGGAGGTGTAACACCTTCACAGATGCTGGACATTGAGAACAAGAAGGGAGGGGGGCACTGCCAGGGAGTGATGAGCGATTATGACTGGAAGTCATAATTCATCTTCATATCCCGGGATTTGCCTCACACCTCCCCCCTTTTGAGGGCGCTAGGGGGCAGCACACTCCGGTGTTCCCCCGTGCGCCCGTCCGCGACCTCTCCTTGTCGGGACAGCCCGTCTGCGTTACCGTGGTCACGGCCCCTTTTGTGGCGAATGGTGAAGTTGTATTGCTGGAGCGCAAGGCTCCATCGCAACAATCGCCCATTCGTCCCAGAGACGGTGTGCAACCAGCTGAGGGGATTGTGGTCCGTCTCCACGATGAAGTGGCGCCCGTATAGATAGGGTTGCAGACGCTGCAGAGCCCACACTATGGCCAGGCACTCCTTCTCCATCGTGGAATAGGCCACTTCCCTTGGTAACAGCTTCCTGCTCAGGTACAAGACTGGGTGCTCTTGGCTCGCAGAGTCCACCTGGCTGAGCACCGCACCGAGGCCGAAGTCACTGGCGTCGGTCTGTACTACAAACGGCCGCGTGAAGTCGGCTGCCTGTAGCACGGGCGGGCTGGACAGGGCGTCCTTTAGGGCCTGGAAGGCTGTCTCGCAGTCCATTGTCCAATCGACTGCAGAGGGCAGCTTCTTCTTGGTGAGGTCCGTCAAGGGCTTTGCCAGGCTACTATAGCGTGGAACAAACCTCCTATAGTACCCAGCGGTCCCCAAGAAGGACATCACCTGCTTCTTGGTCCTGGGGCTGGGCCAGGATGCGATGGCCTCCACTTTCTCAGGCTCGGGCTTCAGTGTTCTCCCGCCTACCCGGTGACCGAGGTACTGGACCTCGCTCATGGCCAGCTGACACTTTCCCGGCTTGATGGTCAAACCTGCCCGGTGGATCCGCCTGAGCACCTGTGCTAGATGCTCTAGGTGGTCCTCCCAGGTGGGACTGAAGACGGCAATGTCATCTAGGTACGCGGCCGCGTACCCTTCAAGTCCCTTGAGCAGGGTGTTGACCATCCGCTGGAAAGTGGCAGGGGCATTCCTCATCCCGAATGGCATCACCGTGGACTCGTATAGTCCAAATGGGGTAATAAAGGCAGAGCGTTCCCTGGCCTTGCGAGTCAGGGGGATCTGCCAATATCCCCGGCTCAGGTCCATGATGGTCAGGTACTGAGCCCCGGCCAACTGATCGAGCAGGTCATCGATGCGTGGCATTAGGTACGCATCGGCGACCGTGACAGCATTGAGCCCCCTGTAGTCCACGCAGAACCGAGTGGTTCGGTCCTTCTTAGGGACGAGGACTACAGGCGAGGCCCAAGCGCTGTTGGATGCCTGGATCACCCCCAGCTTCAGCATCTCGTCAATCTCCTGGCGCATGTGTTGCTGCACCTCCAGGGAGACCCGATATGCTGAACGCCGGATCGGGGGATGATCCCCAGTGTCCACGTGATGGACAGCCAAGTCAGTCCTTCCGGGCTGGTTGGTAAACAACCCCCGGAAGGGGAGGAGGGTGGCCCACAGCTGGGACCGTTGGTCCTCCAAGAGCTGGTGGCCAACCTCCACATCCTCAATGGATCCGCCGGCCCTAACCTGGGCTAGCATATCCAAGAGGGTTTCCGCTTCTCCCTCCTCGGGCAGGTTGCACACGGGGAGCGCACACGCCTCCCGCTCATGATGTGCCTTCATCATGTTCACATGGAAGGGCTTCCGCCTTCCACGGGCAGGGTCCAGGGTGACCAGGTACGTCACAGGGTTGAGCTGCTGGTACACGAGGTATGGGCCTTCCCAGGCTGCCTGAAGCTTGTCCTGTGGTACGGGGACCAGTACCCACACCTTTTGACCCACTTGGTAGGTCCTCTCACAAGCGTTCTGGTCGTACCAACGCTTCTGATCGGCCTGGGCTTGAGCCATATTGTCGTGTACCAGTTGCGTCAAGGCCTGCATTTTGTCCCGGAAGCGCATGACATACTCGATAACCGACACTCCAGGGGTGGCCAAATCCCCTTCCCAAGCCTCTTTCACCAGAGCCAGGGGGCCCCGCACACGTCGCCCGTACAGGAGCTCAAACGGTGAGAATCCTGTTGAGGCCTGTGGAACCTCCCGGTAAGCAAATAACAGGTGTGGGAGATACCGCTCCCAGTCACGCCCATGGGAGTCGACCAACATCTTAAGCATCTGCTTTAAGGTGCCATTAAATCGCTCGCACAGGCCATTAGTCTGTGGATGGTACGGGCTGGCCACCAGATGTCGCACCTGGACTTGCTTACAGAGGGCCTCCATCAGCTGGGACATGAATTGGGTCCCCCGGTCAGTGAGCATTTCCTGGGGAAAACCCACTTGGGAGAAAATCTCCAGCAATGCGGTGGCCACCTTGTCAGCCCGAATGGACGACAAGGCCACTGCTTCTGGGTACCGGGTGGCATAGTCCACTACCGTCAGTATGAAGCGTTTCCCGGAGCTGCTGGGGATGGCCAGCGGGCCGACCAGATCCACAGCCACCCTCCTGAAAGGCTCATCGATGATTGGCAGAGATACTAGTGGGGCTTTGGGGTGTGGCCCCGCCTTCCCCACTCTCTGACAGGTTTCACACGAACGGCAGTAGGCAGCCACATCGGCCCCCATTTTTGGCCAGTAGAAATGCTGGTTTAACCTGGCCTTGGTCTTAGCGATCCCTAGGTGTCCGGCCATCGGAATCTCATGTGCGATCCGCAACAACTCCGTCCGGAACGGATAGGGTACCACCAACTGTCGGTCCCTGGGCCACGCCTCCGGTGAACCCTGCTGGACCGTGGCCCGGTACAGCCGTCCTTGGTCCCAGACCACTCGCTCCGGGTCCGAGTCCGAGGGAGGCTGTGCCGCCTGCTCCTTTAGAGCTTTCAGGCTGTCGTCACCTTCTAACGCTGCCTGAAACCCCTGACTAGATGTGGCCAGAATCGACGAGACTGTCACATCTTCGGTCAGTACCCCGGGACCTGTGTCCTGGCCTCCACCTGACTCGGCTGCCACTTGGTCAGAAGGGGAAGAGCTATCGGACCTCCGGGAGGCCCCTTGGCTTCCAGCACTCCCACTGCGGGTGACAGCGGCCACAGCCGCTGCGACCGTGGGTCGTGCCTGCTCCTCCTCCGTTCCTGACCAAGTCGCCGGTTCAGGCAGACCGACCTGGCTTCCTGACACCCCGGTTGTGGGGGAACCATGCACCGAGATCTTACCTGGGAGCACTTCCGCTCCTGGACCGGCCCCAATCTCACCTGCCTGTTCCCCTCCTGCAGCAACAGAACCCCGCTGTGAAATCTCTGGGGACCCCACATTTGCTGTGGTAGCCCCCACCCCACACACTGGTCCTCCCCCTGCAGCACCCTGCTCTCTGCTTATCCCTGCAGAGGGCAGCAGATCCCAGCTCACAGGCTGATTACTTGTAGAGGCATTGTCACACCTTTCTCTGACCCCCTCCCCTGTCACAGCTGCAGCTGTGTGTGTGTCTATGGTGTCTGTGCAAGCAGAAATATCAGAGTTCACTCCCCCCTCTCTCACATCATTCATAGATAACACATTAACATTGTCAGGAGTCATGTCCGTACTGGCTGAAGGTTCAGCCCTTGGTGGGGGCCCAAACTGGGAGGTTATCTGCCCCAAATCTGTCCCAAGTAGCACGTTTGCGGGGATCCGATCAGTTACCCCCACCTCCCTCACCCCTCGCCCTGCGCCCCAGTCCACATAAATGTCAGCAACAGGCAGCGCCGGGTCAATGCCTCCAATCCCGGAGACAGCGAGGGTTTTTCCAGGGATCAAGTCTTGGGGGGACACCATCTCAGGCCGCACCAGAGTCACCTCCGAGGCGCTGTCTCGCAGTCCTATGGTCACAGACCGGCCGACGGTGACAGGTTGGAAGCTGTCCAGGGACCTACCACCACCCCCACCCACACAATACACCTTGGGCGGCCCTTGGGACGGGGACGGGGCCTTGGGACGCTGAGGGCACATGGCCTTGAAGTGTCCAGGTAAGTTGCACTGGTGGCACCGTCTTGGTTCTGCCACGGGCCTGGAGAGGGGAGTTGAGGGGGACACCCCCTGCAGTCTAGGGGCAGGTGGGGCAGTCGCAGAGTTCATCTTACCCCCTCTCCAGGTGCTGCTGGTGGCTGCTCTCCTGGCCTCAGGAGCCCGATTGTTGGTGTAGTCATCGGCCAGGGCAGCTGTAGCCGTGGACCCCTTTGGCTTCTGGTCTCGGATGAACTGGCGGAGATCCTCAGGGCAGTTCCACAAGAGTTGCTCCGTGATGAACAAGTCCAGGATCTCCGGTCCGGTGGAAAGCTGCAGGCCTTGGGTCCAGTGGTCGGCAGCTCGGGCAAGTGCCCGCCGGTGGTCAGCCCAGGAGTCCTTTGGTCCCTTTTGCAGGGTCCGGAACTTCTTGCGGTAGGACTCTGGAGTGAGGTTGTACTGTTGGATCAGGGCCCGCTTGATGGTGTCGTAGCCCTGATCTGCCTCAGCAGGCAAGTCCCCAAGGATATCCAGGGCCTTACCCCTTAGACGGGGGGTCAGGTATTTGGCCCACTGATCCTTGTCCAGATGGTGCTGCAAGCAAGTCCGTTCAAAAGCAGTCAGGAAAGAGTCCAAGTCTCCATCCTTCTCCAGCACTGGGAAGTCCTCAACACGGACCTTTGGAAGTTTGGTGTTTTGAAGGTCACATGTGGCTGATGAGGGCCGGAGCTGAGCTAGCTGCAGCTGGTAGTCACGGTCTGCCTGTCGCTCTCGCTCTTCACGCGCTGCCTGCCGCTCCGCAGCCTCACGCGCTGCTTGCCGCTCCGCAGCCTCAGCGTCACGCGCTGCCTGTCGCTCACGCTCGGCCATGAGTATCTCGTAGGTATCCCGGTCTCCAGCCATAAGCCTGGCCAAGGCAGCTTGAAGGAGAGCCTCTGCACCTCTCAGGCCGGAGGGATTGGCATGTGGTGATCTGCGGCACGCTGCAGAGCCAGGTGATTCACTGTCCATTGCAGAGCGGAGGGCTGGCATCTGGCTCGTTGAGGACCCTTGGGTGAGCTGCTCCTCATCTTGTCCATAATTGCCAGGTTGTGCGCTGTCCTCTGCAGAACGGTTTTCTGGCGTCGAGCTCCTGGAGGACTCGTGGGCAACCTCCTCATTACTGTCCACAGCACCGTCCTCCCTCTCTTCGGCTCCTGCTTTAGCATTGGCCAGTTGCCTAGCTCTGCTCCTGGTGCCATCAGCCATTCTTGCAGACTTTTGGTCACTGACACAGAACTGACACCTGATGCCTCCACACACCTTACAGTATCTGCACTCTGACACTCTAGTGTTGAGCTAGTCTGAAGACCCCAGCAGCCACAGCTGCTGCAGGCAGTCTTTAGTGTCTGGGAGTATGGGTCTCACACTCACACACACTATTATCTCGATCCCACCGCTATGCCACCAATATGTCACAAACCACCGGGGGGGTCACTCAGAAATCCCCCACGCTGGCTACCAGTACGTCACAATCGGGGGGTAACAAGTGGGGGTCACCCCTCCTTTATACCTCCCGACCGACAGACAGAGCACGTGACGCGCTCTCTAGCGCCCCTCTTATAGTCAGGCCAATTATGGAATTGCCCGACAATAAGCAAGGAGGCCGCTATACTACTTATGCCGATTATTGAAGGGTCCCCGGTGAGAGTAGGGTATATATTCCCCCGACCTCCGCGGGCGGAATATATAAAATCTCCCCGAGTCTCACTGGCCTCCCCACAATAATCCTTGGCACAAACTCGCTGCCACCAACCGCTTCACGGTAACTATTAGCCGAACACACAGACGTGGGATTCAAGATCGAGATAACAGAACAGCCCAAGATTAATTATATAATTTAATCAGCCTAAAGCACACTAGAAACTACAATATATACAATAGGGAATCTACAGAATATACATATGTCAGAGTACAGTTACAGATAAAGCATGGTTTACAAACAGGCATACACAGTTCCAGCAGTTACCTTGTGCGTCTGGCCACAGGGGGGCGCTGTAGACCAGGTTTCCAGGAACTCCCACAGATGTTTCCTACACGTGACCCCCAGCGAAAGAACACTGGAAAATGGCCGAAGTAGGGTTATCAACCTGGGCAAATCCAGGTCCCCTCCTACCTTCGTGACCTCAGAGGGAGCACTGCTCCACCCCTGGCTGGAGTTATGGACAAAATCCACAACATGGAATATGGCCATAACTTGGCCTGGGAGCGTCGTAGGCGGACGCCAATGCTCTCATTGTGACAGTTATGAATTTAGCTACAGAATGAGAGGACTCATGACTTGTCTACTAGTTCCCCATTGGCTGATATCACGCCTGGGGTATTTCCCAAGCTCCCGCTCCCATAAAAAGGGTGTGCCAGCATCGTCCGCATGCGGAGACACCATTTTTATGGTTGCCATATTTATCGGAAATATGGCTTGCGAGATATGAACCATTTTTTACTGGAGTCGTTCTGTCTGGATACTTCCAAGCTTGCTAATTAGATAGCAGCTCCTACCACAGGGTCACGGCAGGGAGTTCTCCTGTGTCCATTGTTCCCACATCATCTCATCTCCATATCACAGGAGATGGCCATGGAGGTGTAACACCTTCACAGATGCTGGACATTGAGAACAAGAAGGGAGGGGGGCACTGCCAGGGAGTGATGAGCGATTATGACTGGAAGTCATAATTCATCTTCATATCCCGGGATTTGCCTCACAGAACCGCTCTCAAACGTAACTCAAACTGCCGAACTTTTACCAAAAAGCTCGAGTTCGAGTTCTAACTAGAACACCCCCCAAAATCACTCGGACCGCGAACTGGTGAACCGCGCTCAACTCTAGTCCTATGTGCTCCATATTGGATCCATATCCTGCTCCAGTTCTTGATGATAATATTAATCTTAAGTCAGGTTTGTTGCCAACCATGTGCAATATGATAAATGTGCAATATAATATTATATATAATTAGCACTATAATGAAGCACTTTATCCAACCTATTATTTGCAAAGTTTGCTCTGGGATATGTGCAATATGATTAATGTGTAATATGACAGTATATGGGGTGCTCCCTGGATGCTGAACAAATTTCTAATATGTGCATTAATATATATTGGTTTATTTAATTGCCGTGCGTGATCTTAGGTCGCACTGTTCTTTGGTTTTGTCACCTAAACGTATCTGTGTTTTTATATTGCACTCTCTGCACTGCGTGTATCCAAAAAATATATATCAAAAAAATAATTTAATAAAGCAATATATTGGAAAATCCCCAGAGTCAATAAGCCTGGGGATTACATGGTAGCATGAGCCTCCCCTTTTTATCTTCTACTTTCTCATCTTTTATCTGTTTTTCTATATTCTGCATTATTTTATTTATTCCAATGCTTTTTATATGGTATTTGGGTTGTGTGGTAATTTTACTCTGACTGTGAAGGGTTAATTTCTGAATAGCAGCTGGTAACGCGAACAGGCTGGAGCTGGTTTTTCTTCAGCCTGTTGCGCGCTCAATTTTGAAGATTTTGATTGGTCAGTGGTAGTTTTGAGCGGGAAGAAAGTTGGATAAATTACAGCTGTTCTGGTCAGCTGTGTCAGTGTCACCTGTCAAGCAAGAAGAATCACCACATGGAGTCACTGTTCCTGCAGCTGCTTCGGAGGGCCAGCGATGAAGGCGGAGAAGATTGGCTTCGGTCCTGCTTGAGCTCCGGGTCGGCGTCGGCGGCGGCAGAGGTTCCAGCTTCAGTGTCGGTGGCGACAGCGGCGACGGCGGCGACGGCATCTGATGAAGTTTTTCAAGTGGAGAACGTCGGCGAGAATCGGCTGGTCCTAAAAAAGAAGAGAAGATTGGATCCTGCGGACTTACCGGTGGTCGCTTCCAGGAGGTCGGGCGGAGGAGCAAGGAGAGCATCCGCATCGCAGGAAGGCCGAGTGCGGAACAGGAAGGCGGCAGAAGTATCGCGGGAAGGCGGAGTCTCGGCGAGCGGTCTTTCAGTGCCATCGCGTGAGCTGAGGCGGAGCCGGCGAGATCAAGTGACAGCATCATCACGCAACTCCCAGCAATCTCGGCAGTCCGCGTCATCAGGCGGCGCGGCGGCGATTTCTTCCAATCCGCCGGCGGAAGTGACGCCAGGTCAGCGCTCCTTACCGCGCCCCTTGCAAAAGAGCTCAGCTGGGGCTGCGGTGGAGCTGTTGGCTTGGAGCGCTTCAGAAGGATCCGAAGATGATGGAAGCCCAGCCGGGGAGCCGTCCAGCGCAGAGGAGCCGTCCAGACACCGCCGGAAGAGGATCGGTTTCGAGGCCGGATCGTTCGGGTGAGAACATTAATGTGCTTAATTGTACTATGGAATCTGTGAAGGATGTTGTCTTTCAGACAATGTCTGAATTTTTTATGCAAAGTGGTCAGCTGCCTGGGGGTCCTGCTCCTGAGGTGTCTCGGGAGGGGACTCTGGGTCTTGCTGAGTCACATTTAAAGGAGGCACTAGTGTGTGAGATCTCGCCTTTGGGATTTCACCTTAGTGTCTCCGTTAAAGAGAAAATATGGAATTTAGAGTATATAGATTTGTTTACCCTTCTCCCGGCAGTGAGAGAGCCTCAACATAGGGCTGATAGGGCTGACAGTAAGCTGGAGGCTGAGAGTGAAAGGAAGAAGAATTTCAGGTCTTTTCACTCTTGGCTCCAGGCTTTCAGCATTTATGCCGCTGTCCTGAGTGAGAAATTCCCACATATGGGTGGTGGGTTATTTCATCACCAGGATACGATCCTGGAGGCCTATCGTAATTTTGGCGGGCTCGCCTGGCTTAATTATGATGAGGCGTTCAGGCAAAAGTTATCTGTGCATTCATCTCTCAAGTGGGGCATTAAGGATGTGGGCCTTTGGCTTAACTTAATGCTGCCACAAAGGAGCACATTCTCTAGACAGCCGACTAATCAAGTTGTTAAGCGGGGGGTGTGCTTCGCTTTTAATGAGTCATCGTGCAAATGGCAGGGTAACTGCCGTTTTCGACACGAATGCTCGTTTTGTGGCGGGGTGCACCCCTTGTTTAAGTGCTTCAAGAAGCATGGTCAGCCCAATGTACAAGTGTCTGGAGGCAAGGAGCATTTTTTCAAAGGCCCCGACGCCGGTGAGCCTGGAAAAAATGCTTCCATGGTTAGGACGCTTCCCCGATCAGGAGAAAGCGGATCTCATCCGTGATGGTTTTAGGGATGGTTTTTATGTGCCTTCATTTTCAGGTGTCGGGTGTCATGTAACGAAGAATTTGAAATCTGTCAATGTGCAGCTTGATGCTGTTAGGTTGCACATTGATAAAGAAAAAGGATTAGGTAGGGTAGCAGGTCCTTTTCAGTCGCCCCCTTTTGTTAACTTTAGGATTTCTCCGTTAGGAATTGTGCCTAAAAAAGAACCCAATTCATTTAGAGTAATTCACCATTTATCGTACCCTAGAGGTAGTTCATTGAATGACGAGATTGACCATAGTGCAGCCTCAGTCAGCTATGCATCGTTTGATTTAGCTGTTGATTTTGGTAATGGTGCATTGCTGGCTAAAGCTGACATAAAGTCTGCCTTTCGGCTATTACCTGTTTGTCCTTCCGGTTTTAATTCATTGGGTTTTTATTTTGATGAAGGGTTTTATTTTGACAAATGTTTGCCCATGGGTTTCGCACTTTCATGTTTTTATTTTGAATCTTTTTCTACATTTTTACACTGGGTAGTTCAGGAATCAGTGGGAAAAGGGGGGGTTTTACATTACCTTGATGATTTTTTGTTTGTTGGGAATCGGTTGTCAGGGATTTGTTTAGAATTGTTAGGTAATTTTATCCGCATTATGTTCAGTTTTGGGGTACCTTTGGCAAGTGATAAGACGGTTTTTCCCTGTACTAGGTTAGAGTTTTTGGGCATTGTGTTGGATTCTGAAAGAATGGAATTGAGTCTCCCTCAGGAAAAGATTTGGAAGTTAAAGGGTATAATTGTTGGTTTGTTGAGTAGGGAGAAGGCTACGCTACGGGAGTTTCAATCTCTGTTAGGAAGCCTTAATTTTGCATTGAGGATTATACCTATAGGTAGGGTGTTTTCTCGGAGATTGTACGATGCTACCAAAGGGGTGAAGTCAGCGAATTCTCATATTAGGGTTTCGAGGGAGATTAAGGCTGATCTACAGGTATGGTTAGAATTTTTAGAATCATTTAACGGTTTTTGTTGTGTGCAGAGTGATTTTGTCTCATCAATGGACCTAGCACTGTTTTTTAGTGTGGCAAGTGGTTTTGGTTTTGGTATTGTGTTTGGTTCTCATTGGTGTGGAGGGATTTGGCCTAGTGATTGGCGGACGAGAGGTTTATTGAGTAAAAGAGTGGTTTTGGAGTTATTTCTGTTGTTTGTGGTTATTTCACTATGGGGTGAAATGCTGTCCAACAAACGTATTCTGTTATATTCGGACAACCAAGGATTGGTTTTCTCGGTTAACTGTCTTTCTTCGAAGTGCCCAATTTTGTGTTGCTTGCTTAGGAAGTTGGTGGTTTTGTGTCTTAAGTATAACATTTTGCTTAAGGCACGTCTTGGGTTATTAAATGCTAACCCTGCTGTTGATCATTTATCTTTTCAGAGGTTGGAGGAATTTCGGGCGTGTTTGCCAGGGGCAGACTCGGAGGCGACTCTTTGCCCGTCCCATTTATGGGGGGCAATTTCGAGTTAATCCCGTTTTATATAAGGAATTCTGTGTCGCCAGCTACTTGGAAGTCGTATTCAGATGCATGGTTGAAGTGGGTACAATTTTGTGAGGAGAATGGCTTTGAAATTTTTTCATCTGATGTTCTGGTGTTTTTGCAGTTTATTAGTTTGCAGGTGGTAGGTGGTTATAGTTATTCTACTATTCATAAAAGTTTATCTGGAGTTTCCTTCTTTTTTAAGCTAAATGGAAAGGATTCTTTGTTTAAATATTTTTTAGTATGCCAGTGTTTGAAGGGATTGAAGAGGGTGTCGTTTACACCGGATGCTAGGAGTCCGATCTCTTTTGAGTTGTTAAGAGGATTATGGGGTATCCTCAGTGAGGTTTGTGTTGACCACTTTGAGCTTACTTTGTTTAGAGCCATTTTTGTTGTTTCTTTCTTTGCAGCATTACGTATAGGGGAAGTAGTGTCCGCTAATAGAAATAGTTCAACGGGTTTATTGCGTGATGATTTAGTTATAAAAGGGCATTTTGTTTTTATTTTTATTAGGAAATCTAAAACAGATCAACTTGGGAAGGGTGTTTCTTTAAAGTTAAAGGCCATACCGGGTTGTCCGGTTTGTCCAGTTGCTAATTTATCCAATTGGGCTCTTATTCGCCCTGATTTAGGGGCTGTTTTATTTTTGCATAGGGATGGTTCTTCTGTTTCCCGGTTCCAGTTTTCTGCAATCTTGAAAAAATGCTTGGGAAAACTGGGGCTGGATGGTAGAGGTTATTCATCCCATTCATTTAGAATTGGAGCTGCAACAGAAGCTGCTAGTGCGGGTCTAGGTGTTAAGAAGATACGCAATATTGGAAGATGGTCTTCTAATAGGTACAAACTTTATGTTCGTCCTAATCTATTGTGATTTATTTATGTTTTTTCTTCAATTATTATAGGCCCACTAGTCATCTGGCTGTTCGGGCAGTCATCTGGCTGTTCGGGCATTCGTTTATCCACTGGGCTGAGATCAGAGCTTCAAGTAGAATTTATTCTGAAAATCTTTCGTTTAATTTGGACTCTGTTAATGTCTTTTGGTTTGGTATTAGGGGTTTGAGAATTGAAAATTTAGTGGGTAGTGTTAAAAAGTTTATCGGTCGTTACCCTACTCCCGATTTATTGATTTTTCACATAGGGGTAATGATCTGGGGAGAATAAAAACATTGGATTTAATGGGTCAGTTAATGAGGGATTTTTTTTTAATTCAGAATTTGTTTCCAAATGCTTGCTTAATTTTTTCTGAAATTATTCCTCGGTTGATTTGGAGTAGTGGTGAATTAGTTTTTATGGAAAAAATCCGTAAAAGAGTGAATAGGGCAATGAGTAAGTATTTGCAAAAAATCGGTGGTTTTTCTTACAGGCATATTGATTTAGAGGGTTATATTCAGGGGTTGTATAGAGGGGATGGGGTCCATTTATCAGCAGTGGGTCTTGATATTTTCAATTTAGGGATGCAATACGCAATTGAGCAATGGCTGTGTTGTTTGGGGGGGCCTGCGTATCTGTGATACTTAGGCCGGGTGGAAAAAATCACCCAACTTTCGTTGGGTGGATTTATGGTTTTTATATGTTTTATGGATATGTAAAATTTTTGGTAATGTTTGGAATTATTTATTTATGGAAAAGTATTTAATTTATTTAAAGTTATACATTTTAACGTAACCATTAATAAAACAACACGGCCATTTTTGCCATTGCATCTCTGAGTCATGTGTATTTATTTATTTTAATTGGGTTAATGTATATATATGTGAGCTCTATGCTACCATGAATCCACTTGGAAAGTACTCTTATTATATGTAACTATGAGTCAGTTGTAAGATTGTAGGAGTTTTTGGGGACCATAGTCATAAACCATGTTAAAAGCATAATATGGATCTGGTGATTTCTAATTTTTAGGTTTTTGTTGCCAACTTGTTGATGTCAAGAATTGTTTGAAATAAGTCAAATCTATTACTTATAGAAAATCCGAGGCTTTTGACAGCAAAGAAATCTGGTCTGAGGAGAGCACAAAGCCTGATGGATTCCGCTGTTTGCTCTTTATGTAGTGATCTCTTTTTCCGATACTTTCTCCTCCGCGCCTGCCCCGGTTTTTGCAGCTTTATCTCTATTCCGGGACTGTCTCATATTTGTCCTTTTACTGTGATTTACACTAATGGACGAGACAGATGAAGGATCAGGAAAATCCTCTGAAGTTCTCAGCGAGGAATTTGCTGACTGGAAGCCACGATCCTGGAATGTCTCCGTTATTTCCCCGTGTCCTGTGTGATGAGCGTCCTCTGCTCCGATTGGAGATTTTATTATTTTCATTGTCTTTCAATTCTCTTTCAAATTTATGTTTTTTTAGATTCTGTGATACTTGTTTATAATTTTTTAATTGTTATTCCCTTCTGTTTGTAATTCTGTAAATCGTCTAGATGAGTGAAAGGGTTAATTGATGTTTGGAGGGTTTACATTTCAGTCTTAATAACATCCCAATTCCTCTCTTTCCTTACAATCAATTGGATGAGTTTGAGCGAACATTTACTCCAAATATCATTCCAATTATTCTGGAATTCTTCGCCATATTGTGTGGTCGCTAATGTTGAGCGGACCCGGATCGGCAAAATCCGGATCCGCACGGTTTTAGCGCCCGATCCGAGTCCAACCAGTACCTGGGATTCGGGATGCACGATCCGGATCCAGGATTTTTTTTTGATTTTTTTTTTCTCTCCTCTCTCCTTATTCATTTACATGACCGCGGATATCGGATCCGGACTTCAGCGGAAACCCGATCCAAATCCACCGGACCCGGATTATGACCGATCCGCTCAACTCTAGTGGTCGCCTCTTTTTAATTCTCAGGCCATTTCCCTTTCCAGATACGTCTGTAGGGAATTCCTGTCCCACCAGAATTTGAGTTCTTTACTCATTTTGTATTCAAGATTTCCCATAATTAACCCCTCAGGTGGTTTCAGAGCAGTATGCGTCTTTTTGTGAAGATCATCGCCGTTCATACATATTATTTTCTACATATCAATGCTGGTTTGATTTTTTTTTATATTTTTGATCTAACAAATAAAAGTGAATTTTTCTATTTACTCACCTTTCTACCGGAGCAATTGTTTTCTTACTGGAATGAAGGTTGTTACTATTTAACATCATCGCTGTATTTTGAATGGAGTCAAAGGTCATTATAAATAGTCACTAACTGAGCTCCAGGGATGTAACTCATATAGAGATATATGGTTGTATACAGCACTGTATTGTGGGTATACAGCGATATATGGAGGTGTACAGAACTATATGGGGTTTACTGTACTATATTGGGTATACAGCACTTTATGGGACAGCACAATATAGGAAATATACTGCAGTATATGGATGACGATTATACAGAACTATATGGCGGTATGCATGGAGGTATACAGCATTATATGGGGACTATATAATACTATATGGGGGTATAGATGAATATATTGTATGTATTATGTATATGGCACTTTTATGAAGGTACACAGCACCATATGGGAGTGCACATCACTAATGGGGCTTTTATATTGAATGTTCTCAGTGAGAGGAACAAAATTATAATCTTGGGATACCTTTTAATGGCTAAATAAAATTTTAGTTAGCCATTAAAAGGTATCACAAGATTATAATTTTGTTCCTCTCACTGATAACATTCAATAATTTTTCAACTGGCTAACACGGTACCAAAACCTTTTCACTTGTAACTAATAATGGGGCTTTATGGCAATATATGGGGGTTATATAGCAGTATATGGAGATATTCAGAATAATATTGGAATATACAGCACTATATGGGGTTTACTGTATTGGATGTTGTATATAACATAATCGTGGTATAGAAGAGGGGAAAAAACGGACAATGAGCGGGAAATTCCAAAATCCCTAACAGTTCTGTGCTCAGCCAATCAGCAGAGGAGGGGCGGAGCAAAACAAGCAAAATTTTCCACCCCGGATCGCGTCATCTCTCCTGTTCTCTTTCTGGTCCGCCCTCGCTCTATATAAAGGAGGACTGTGCGCTCGTCTGTTATAGTGTTTTGCTGACTACGTGAAAGATGTCTGGACGCGGCAAAGGAGGGAAAGGTCTGGGGAAGGGCGGCGCCAAGCGGCACAGGAAGGTTCTCCGGGACAACATCCAGGGCATCACCAAGCCCGCCATCCGCCGTCTCGCCCGCAGAGGAGGCGTCAAGCGCATCTCCGGCCTCATCTATGAGGAGACTCGCGGCGTCCTGAAAGTCTTCCTGGAGAACGTGATCCGTGACGCCGTCACCTACACCGAGCACGCCAAGAGGAAGACCGTCACCGCCATGGACGTGGTGTACGCGCTCAAGCGCCAGGGCCGCACTCTCTACGGCTTCGGGGGTTAGTGCTTCTGCTCCAAACTTAAAACAAAAACACAAAGGCTCTTTTCAGAGCCGCCCACATCTTCTGAGGAGAAGCTACAGCTCCTGCTGCGCGGGGAGGGGCTGCGCTGAATCAGTAATGTCTGCCGCTCTAGGGGCGGGTGGGAAAAAGGTGGTACTTATAAGGGGTTAATAGTAAGTGAGGATCCAGAGCCCTACTGACTAAGCACTGAATGTGAAATTCCCGCACAATGGCTGCACGTTTCTCCCCCCCTTTTTGTGTGATCCGCGGTATTAGGGGGGAGATTCTGGGGTTGTGAGTGAATAACTAATATGTGGTTTATATTCAGCACTATATGGTGATCTATACTGTTAGTATCCAGCGCTATATGGGGGGCTATAGCATTACATTGAGGTGCAGAGCACTTTATGATGAGCAGATAATTGTATGGATGTTATACAGCGCTCAGTGGCGGTGCAGAGCTTTACTGGCTCCAAAAACATCAAATCTTTGAGCTAAAATGTGTCCGGCCAATAATGTCACTGCTGTGCTGTATACTCCATACCGTGCAGTGTATCTCTAGTATTGGATCCTTCCGTATAGCGGTGAATACGTCCACATATTTACTATACCCCGTGCAGTGCCCTATACACCATCCATAGTGCTGGATGCTCCCATACAGTGCCGTATTCCGACATATTGTCCTGTATATTATCCATAGTGCTAGAAAAAGCTGAATGCCCCCATATAGTGCTGTATTCTCCTCCCATACACCACTTTATACTCCATGTGGTGTCGCATACACTTTCTCCTCCGGCCATAACGTTCTTTTCTGCGACAACGACGGCTGGAAACATCACGGGCACTAAGGGGTTAACACTGAGCTTCAGGGAATAATCCTGTGGGCGGAGCCACAGTCGTACTATGCGCTGATTGGCTGAGCTCTGAATGTGAAATCCCCGCACAATGGCTGAGTTTCCCCGCTCTCTGTCCTCTGCGCCCCGCGGTGTCAGGGGAGGTCTGGGGCTGAGTGACTGTCTCTTCTGTAGGTTTATATTCAGCGCTATATGGAGGCTTATAATGGGGTCTGTGCAGCATAAAGAGAACTGAGCAGCGACTCCGCATACAGCAAATGTGAACACGTCCAATCCCCGCAGAATCCACAGAAGAATCCAGCGCCTCTGGAAGAGCCAAGATGTCTGCAAACCCCGAGTGTGTGAAGTGTGAGCGGCGCCGCTGCTGTATGGAGAGAGGAGGTCAGGGCAGCGCAGGAGGCGGCTTGTCGCGGCTGATGGGATCTCAGGAATCCACAAGTGTCTCCATTATTATCCCGTATATTCCATACAGCAGTGACGCCGCTCACATTTCATGTGCTCAGTGTCTGCAGAAACCTCAGCGCTCACAGAGGCGGCCGTGCTCTGTACAGCGCTATATAGAGGCGGCTGTGCTCTGTACAGCGCTATATAGAGGCGGCTGTGCTCCTGTGTGGCCTGTACAGCTCTATATAGAGGCGGCCGTACTCTGTACAGCTCTATATAGAGGCGGCCGTACTCTGTACAGCTCTATATAGAGGCGGCTGTGCTCCTGTGTGGTCTGTACAGCGCTATATAGAGGCGGCTGTGCTCCTGTGTGGTCTGTACAGCGCTATATAGAGGCGGCTGTGCTCCTGTGTGCTCTGTACAGCTCTATATAGAGGCGGCTGTGCTCTGTGTGGTCTGTACAGCGCTATATAGAGGCGGCTGTGCTCCTGTGTGGTCTGTACAGCGCTATATAGAGGCGGCTGTGCTCCTGTGTGGTCTGTACAGCTCTATATAGAGGCGGCTGTGCTTCTGTGTGGTCTGTACAGCTCTATATAGAGGCGGCTGTGCTCCTGTGTGGTCTGCACAGCGCTATATAGAGGCGGCTGTGCTCCTGTGTGGTCTGTACAGCTCTATATAGAGGCGGCTGTGCTCCTGTATGGTCTGTACAGCGCTATATAGAGGCGGCTGTGCTTCTGTGTGGTCTGTACAGCGCTATATAGAGGCGGCTGTGCTCCTGTGTGCTCTGTACAGCGCTATATAGAGGCAGCTGTGCTCCTGTGTGGTCTGTACAGCGCTATATAGAGGCGGCTGTGCTCCTGTGTGGTCTGTACAGCTTTATATAGAGGCGGCTGTGCTACTGTGTGGTCTGTACAGCTCTATATAGAGGCGGCTGTGCTCCTGTGTGGTCTGTACAGCGCTATATAGAGGCGGCTGTGCTCCTGTGTGGTCTGTACAGCGCTGTATAGAGGCGGCCGTGCTCCTGTGTGGTCTGTACAGCGCTATATAGAGGCGGCCGTGCTCCTGTGTGGTCTGTACAGCGCTATATAGAGGCGGCTGTGCTCTGTGTGGTCTGTACAGCGCTATATAGAGGCGGCTGTGCTTATGTGTGGTCTGTACAGCGCTATATAGAGGCGGCTGTGCTCCTGTGTGGTCTGTACAGCGCTATATAGAGGCGGCTGTGCTCCTGTGTGGTCTGTACAGCGCTATATAGAGGCGGTTGTGCTCCTGTGTGGTCTGTACAGCTCTATATAGAGGCGGCCGTGCTCCTGTGTGCTCTGTACAGCTCTATATAGAGGCGGCTGTGCTCCTGTGTGCTCTGTACAGCGCTATATAGAGGCGGCTGTGCTCCTGTGTGGTCTGTACAGCGCTATATAGAGGCGGTTGTGCTCCTGTGTGGTCTGTACAGCGCTATATAGAGGCGGCCGTGCTCCTGTGTGGTCTGTACAGCGCTATATAGAGGAGGCTGTGCTCCTGTGTGGTCTGTACAGCTCTATATAGAGGCGGCTGTGCTCCTGTGTGGTCTGTACAGCTCTATATAGAGGCGGCTGTGCTCCTGTGTGGTCTGTACAGCTCTATATAGAGGCGGGTGTGCTCCTGTGTGGTCTGTACAGCGCTATATAGAGGCGACCGTGCTCCTGTGTGCTCTGTACAGCGCTATATAGAGGAGGCTGTGCTCCTGTGTGGTCTGTACAGCTCTATATAGAGGTGGCTGTGCTCCTGTGTGGTCTGTACAGCTCTATATAGAGGCGGCTGTGCTCCTGTGTGGTCTGTACAGCGCTATATAGAGGCGGCCGTGCTACTGTGTGCTCTGTACAGCGCTATATAGAGGCGGCCGTGCTACTGTGTGATCTGTACAGCTCTATATAGAGGAGGATGTGCTCTGTACAGCTCTATATAGAGGCGGCTGTGCTCCTGTGTGGTCTGTACAGCGCTATATAGAGGTGGCTGTGCTCCTGTGTGGTCTGTACAGCGCTATATAGAGGCGGCTGTGCTCCTGTGTGGTCTGTACAGCGCTATATAGAGGCGGCTGTGCTCCTGTGTGGTCTGTACAGCTCTATATAGAGGCGGCTGTGCTCCTGTGTCGTCTGTACAGCGCTATATAGAGGCGGCCGTGCTCCTGTGTGGTCTGTACAGCTCTATATAGAGGCGGCCGTGCTCCTGTGTGCTCTGTCCAGCGCTATATAGAGGCGGCTGAGCTTCTGTGTGCTCTGTACAGCGCTATATAGAGGCGGCTGTGCTCCTGTGTGGTCTGTACAGCTCTATATAGAGGCGGCCGTGCTCCTGTGTGGTCTGTACAGCGCTATATAGAGGCGGCTGTGCTCCTGTGTGGTCTGTACAGCGCTATATAGAGGCGGCTGTGCTTCTGTATGGTCTGTACAGCTCTATATAGAGGCGGCTGTGCTCCTGTGTGGTCTGTACAGCTCTATATAGAGGCGGCTGTGCTCCTGTGTGGTCTGTACAGCTCTATACAGAGGCGGCTGTGCTTCTGTGTGGTCTGTACAGCTCTATATAGAGGCGCGATACATGATACGATACGGGGGTATACCAATACTGTTGGCTCTAGTCATTATCACTGCTCCGCCACATGAGGATTGGGGACGGGGCAGGAACACAGGGTCGCTCTGCACTAGTGGAGTTATCAGGAGGCGCAGGTAGAGAAGCAACTTCTGCCCACATTATACCCATCTAATGGACAGCGCCCATCACCGGCCCCAATCCCTGGAGAAAGGGCACAACAGCGGCTTGTATTCAGCATCTCTCGCTACAGACATGGAGGGTGGGGATCGTGTATAAGCTCGGAGCAGTGAATGCGGGTGACACCACATGAAAAACGTTTAGTGCCACTTATACCCACTGTGCCAACCCAATAGGATACTGCATTATTCGCTCTGCAAATCCAATACTAATATGACAGGAATATAACTCTGCGTTATACAAAACCTCCACTATTATACAAGATCTGCAGTTCTGCACAGATCAGTCAGAAGAGCCATTGGTTATGGAGGATACGGGATCGGAGGCGCTCACTTTTCTTGCAGCGCTCAGCACCGTCCCGAGCTCCCTCTGAGAAAGGTCATAACAGCGCCTATTACTCGGCGCAAAGCCTCAAATCATAAACTACCAGTACCACTTATACCCAATGTACTAACATCCTGATACACATTACCCTGCCTATTGCTATATTTCCCATTAACACAACATGAATTATCAGCGGCGCCAGCTCCTGTGAGGACGGGGCCAGCTCCTGTGAGGACGGGGCCAGCTCCTGTGAGGACGGGGCCAGCTCCTGTGAGGACGGGGGCCAGCTCCTGTGAGGACGGGGCCAGCTCCTGTGAGGACGGGGTGGTGGCTCTTAGAAGAGCCTTTGTGTTGTGGATGATGCGGGGTCAGCGGCGTCACTTGCCCTTCTTGCTGCTCTCCGTCTTCTTGGGCAGCAGCACGGCCTGGATGTTGGGCAGGACGCCTCCCTGGGCGATGGTCACCCCACCCAGCAGCCTGTTCAGCTCCTCGTCATTGCGCACGGCCAGCTGCAGGTGCCGGGGGATGATGCGGGTCTTCTTGTTGTCCCGGGCGGCATTGCCGGCCAATTCCAGGATCTCAGCGGTCAGATACTCCAGCACAGCGGCCAGATAGACCGGAGCGCCGGCGCCCACCCTCTCGGCGTAGTTGCCCTTGCGGAGAAGCCTGTGCACACGACCGACCGGGAACTGCAGTCCTGCCCGGGATGAGCGGGTCTTGGCCTTAGCTCGGGTCTTCCCTCCTTGTTTACCGCGTCCAGACATCTTGTGCTGAGCGTTAAAATATCAAAGCCAGAAATTTCAAATATAACGCGTGTGCCGGCTCCGGCGTCTTTTATAAGCTGCTGCTCCGCCCTCCTCTCCTGTCATTGACTGAATCTGAAGTCATCCATGGAAATGAGACTTGTGGATCCACCAATAAGCTGCGAGGGCGGAGATCATGACGTCATATTGGTCACATGCTTTTTTTCGCCCAATAGAACAGCGATGTGACCGCAGTGTCATTTGCATGGCCGGGCTATAAATACGGCCGCTCTGGGTGGAGCAGGATCATTATTCTGTCTCCAGTGAAGAGATCTTTCTGCTCTCATCATGCCTGATCCCGCCAAGTCCGCCCCAGCGCCCAAGAAGGGCTCCAAGAAAGCCGTGACCAAGACTCAGAAGAAGGACGGCAAGAAGCGGAGGAAGAGCCGGAAGGAGAGCTATGCCATCTACGTGTACAAGGTGCTGAAGCAGGTGCACCCCGACACCGGCATCTCCTCCAAGGCCATGGGCATCATGAACTGCTTCGTCGGTGACATCTTCGAGCGCATCGCAGGGGAAGCCTCCCGCCTGGCGCACTACAACAAGCGCCACACCATCACCTCCCGGGAGATCCAGACCGCCGTGCGCCTGCTGCTGCCCGGAGAGCTGGCCAAGCACGCCGTGTCCGAGGGCACCAAGGCCGTCACCAAGTACACCAGCGCCAAGTGATCACCACCGCTGCTCCCATCCCCCACACCACAAAGGCTCTTCTAAGGGCCACCACATTGTCTAATCTGAGCTTTATACTGGATGGTCTGTTTCTGGCTTGGCAGTGATTGGCGCAGATCTGCGTTGCGATGGTCGCTACAGATGCAGTTTGTGTATAACTGCACTACACAGAACTATGGGATTATATGGTAATGTCAGTATACAAAACTATTTGTAGATAATGACGGTATAGAGCATATGGGGACTATAGTATTATATGGGGATATATATCAGTATATACTGTAGATGTATAAAGATTTGTATGGCGTTTACTAGAAGGCTGGGAACTTCGCAGGCACTAAATCGTTAATAAATCGTTTGTGGGAGGAGCTGAAACGCTAATAAGTGCTGATTGGCTGAGCGCTGAATATGAAATTCCCGCCCTATGGCTGAGAGTTTCCGCTCTTTGTTCTCGGTAACACGCGGTGATTGATGTCCGCACTATATTGCTGTATACAGCGCTGTATGGATTTTTTCATATTATAATACTGGACTGTTTGGAGTAACACTGAATATTAGAGTATCACAATATTTTTTTGGTATGTAAGCAATTGGGAATAAAAAAATAACTTTTAAATATATTAAGACTCAAAGTCCTAATTTTTCCCCCGTGAATACATAACCAGTTACGGACGAATAGGAACAATTTGGGTATTTATATCAGAGTATTTTCAGCTTGTCAGATTCTCTCCAAAAGAATTGCTCAGATATTGCTTCGTCTGTAGAACCTTACTGTTGCTTTTTTAGCCTAAAGTATCATATGGTTAGGCAATATGAGACTATTAATACCTCCTATTGCTATAGAACACCTGGCAGGAGTATAATGGGGTATAATGTCATGGCCCGTCCTCTGTCAGAAGCATGGATCAATGTTACCTTAACGTGTAGGGCATGGGGTATGTGAAATTCCACAATAAACGTATTACAGCCCGAGGTAAGGATCCATAAACGTGCTCAGTGCTCACCTTCCCGACGCGTTTCCTCTTTAGTGATTTATCAGGGGAGATTTTTGGAGTCTTAAGGCAGCATGGAGCTTATTAATCCCTGTGCATGAACCTCCATGTCACGCTGCATCAGGGGCCGCTGCATCCATGGACTCTATGGAAAGCGCAGCCTCTGATGCAGCGTGACATGGAGGTTCATGCACAGGGATTAATAAGCTCCATGCTCCCTTAACAAGCCTCAAAAAAGGTCCCCTGATAAATCACTATAGAGGAAACGCGTCGGGAAGGGAATACAAAATTGAATATTACTACGGTATGAAAAAGCATTATACGAGTGTAAAAAGTACAATATGGGATGTAAACAACATGGAAGGTGCACAGCAGTGTATGGCCCTGTATGGATGGATATGGGGAGCACTGAGGAGTATATGGGGGTAACAGACCTATGTGTTGCCCCTGCTGTGTAATTATACAATGTGAGGTTGCTGCTGTAGAGAGGAGCGGATGTGGCGATATTCCGGCTGTGAACTCCGGTGACCTGATTGCTGGACTGTCCTGCCGCCGTGTCCCACAATCCGGCAGAGGTGACCGGCGGTCACATTATACCCTGGGAGTCTCCAGGTGTGAACTCCGGTGACTTCAGTGACGTCACCGCTCCTCACAGCCGAGGTCTCCAGCTGCTGTCAGTGTCCCAGAGGCTGTAGTGATCGGTCATATTTGCCTTCATTGCAGCATCTGGATGTAGCAGAAAAAGGAGCGTCGTGGCACATTTTTTGGAGCTTGGATTATGTCGGACCTGCAGGGGTGTTTTGGGGGATAATAGAGTGAGCGAGGGGGTATGTATATTTTATTTCAAATAAAGGACTTCTCTGGGTGCTTGTGTTTATTTTCTTTACTTACAGGGTTGGTAATAGGGAGTATTATAGACGCCTTCCCATTACTATCCGAGGACTTGATGGTAGCTTTGATTTTTAACAAATCACAGCTGACATCCTCCCCATATATTACCCCGGTAGCCACCGCACCATGGCAATCGGGATGAGCCGGGTAAAGTCAGAATTGGAAATTTTAATGGGATGTAAAAATTCTGGGGTGGCTGCAGGCTGATATTTTCAGGCTGGGAGGGGTCAATAGCCATGACTATTTCCACCCTAATAATACCAGCCCCCAGCTGTCTGCTTTACCTTGGTTGGTTATAAATAATCGGGAGACCCCAAGCCATTTTTTTTACATTAAATAAAAAATGTGAAATATGGGAATTTTTGCCGTTTTGCTGCTATTGGAAAAAAAGAAATACTTGGATTACAAAATGGCCAATTGTGTAACATTGACAGCCAATGACAAGACGTACCTCGCTATTGTCAAATTTATTTTCCGATAGCAGTAATGCAGGGCAAAAATTCCTATATTTCATGTTCACATATTTTGATCATTGCATATTCACTGCACCGAGGACCTGGAAGCAGAGGGAACTCCGGAGACATCAGTTTTGGGGAAAGGTGAAAGGAGTATCAAGCAGTGTGTGCAGTGACATCAGGAGGTCAATCGGAGTATCAAGGGACTCGGGGTGACCTTCTGACGACACCCCTATGACATCTGCACTACCGTGGGTGTCACAACAGTGATTTCACAGGTTCATCAGAGTTCATTGAGCCACCACCCCGTCCTCACAGGAGCTGGCCCCGTCCTCACAGGAGCTGGCCCCGTCCTCACAGGAGCTGGCCCCGTCCTCACAGGAGCTGGCCCCGTCCTCACAGGAGCTGACCCCGTCCTCACAGGAGCTGACCCCGTCCTCACAGGAGCTGGCCCCGTCCTCACAGGAGCTGGCCCCGTCCTCACAGGAGCTGGCCCCGTCCTCACAGGAGCTGGCCCCGTCCTCACAGGAGCTGGCCCCGTCCTCACAGGAGCTGGCCCCGTCCTCACAGGAGCTGGCCCCGTCCTCACAGGAGCTGGCCCCGTCCTCACAGGAGCTGGCCCCGTCCTCACAGGAGCTGGCGCCGCTCATCTCTGCTGTGATCTCTGCAGATGTTACTTGGTGGAGTCTCTATAATGGGGATGAGGATGAGCCGCACCCGGCAGTGGATTGCTGTGCATTAGGTTAGCTCAGTGGCTAATTTGCATGTGCTGCCCTAGAAGGGCTTTGCCTGCAATTTAGCCATGTGCGCAGTGACTGAAACGACACAGCTTGGCCCCTCTGCTGCGGCTGTGACTGGGGCCCGGTGAAGAGGGGAGGCCTGACGTGCCCGGGGCTTAACAAAGCCAAGTAATTACCCCGGGCCTGGCCCCCTCTTTTCCCTGACTGTTCCCAAATCACCAAAAATTGTCACATCAGAATCTGTACCCTAAATATTACCTGCAAGTAAAACCTGGTCAGAGTTAATGAATTGGTGTGACGCAGTTTATTTCTCTCATCTGAGGAGCCATAGGCTGCTGCACTAAAGTGACAGTTAAAAATGCTGTAAAAAAAACCTGCCATATCTGTGTACTACTAAAACTGCCCTGGGGACCCCGCTTCACCTACGAGAAGTGTAAACAACTGGCTGCCTAACCCTCACCCCAGAGGTCTGACCTGCAGCCCCAGTAACCATACTGGAACCGTAGGTGGCGTCACAAAATACTTTTAATTTATTTATTTTACTATTTACTGACTTTCAGCGACCACCAGGGCCACGCGATCGGGCACATTGGCCCCCGTGACATAATCCCATTAAACAACGCCCGGAACAGAGTACCCCACATCCCTGGGGCGAGTAATGTGGACATTATACTGCATTCGAAGTTGTGTGACATCACGGTTGACATCGTACTCTGTGGTTAGACATCATACTGTGTGAGGAGCTGTGTGGGGGACACTATACTGTGTGAGGAGCTGTGTGGGGGACATCATACTGTGTGAGGAGCTGTGTGGGGGACATCATACTGTGTGAGGAGCTGTGTGGGGGACACCATACTGTGTCAGGAGCTGTGTGGGGGACACCATACTGTGTGAGGAGCTGTGTGGGGGACACCATACTGTGTGAGGAGCTGTGTGGGGGACACCATACTGTGTGAGGAGCTGTGTGGGGGACACCATACTGTGTGAGGAGCTGTGTGGGGGACACTATACTGTGTGAGGAGCTGTGTGGGGGACACCATACTGTGTGAGGAGCTGTGTGGGGAACATCATACTGTGTGAGGAGCTGTGTGGGGGACACTATACTGTGTGAGGAGCTGTGTGGGGGACATCATACTGTGTGAGGAGCTGTGTGGGGGACACCATACTGTGTGAGGAGCTGTGTGGGGGACATCATACTGTGTGAGGAGCTGTGTGGGGGACACCATACTGTGTGAGGAGCTGTGTGGGGGACACCATACTGTGTGAGGAGCTGTGTGGGGGACACCATACTGTGTGAGGAGCTGTGTGGGGGACACCATACTGTGTGAGGAGCTGTGTGGGGGACACCATACTGTGTGAGGAGCTGTGTGGGGGACACCATACTGTGTGAGGAGCTGTGTGGGGGACACCATACTGTGTGAGGAGCTGTGTGGGGGACACCATGCTGTGTGGGGGACATCATACTGTGTGGGGGACACCATACTGTGTGAGAAGCTGTGTGGGGGACATCATACTGTGTGAGGAGCTGTGTGGGGGACACTATACTGTGTGAGGAGCTGTGTGAGGGACATCATACTGTGTGAGGAGCTGTGTGGGGGACACCATGCTGTGTGGGGGACATCATACTGTGTGAGGAGCTGTGTGGGGGACACCATACTGTGTGAGAAGCTGTGTGGGGGACACCATACTGTGTGAGAAGCTGTGTGGGGGACATCATGCTGTGTGGGGGACACCATACTGTGTGAGGAGCTGTGTGGGGGACACCATACTGTGTGAGGAGCTGTGTGGGGGACACCATGCTGTGTGGGGGACATCATACTGTGTGAGGAGCTGTGTGGGGGACATCATACTGTGTGAGGAGCTGTGTGGGGGACATCATACTGTGTGAGGAGCTGTGTGGGGGACACCATACTGTGTGAGGAGCTGTGTGGGGGACACCATACTGTGTGAGGAGCTGTGTGGGGGACATCATACTGTGTGAGGAGCTGTGTGGGGGACATCATACTGTGTGAGGAGCTGTGTGGGGGACACCATACTGTGTGAGGAGCTGTGTGGGGGACACCATACTGTGTGAGGAGCTGTGTGGGGGACACCATACTGTGTGAGGAGCTGTGTGGGGGACACCATACTGTGTGAGGAGCTGTGTGGGGGGACACCATACTGTGTGAGGAGCTGTGTGGGGGACACCATACTGTGTGAGGAGCTGTGTGGGGGACACCATACTGTGTGAGGAGCTGTGTGGGGGACACCATACTGTGTGAGGAGCTGTGTGGGGGACACCATACTGTGTGAGGAGCTGTGTGGGGGACACCATACTGTGTGAGGAGCTGTGTGGGGGACACCATACTGTGTGAGGAGCTGTGTGGGGGACACCATACTGTGTGAGGAGCTGTGTGGGGGACATCATACTGTGTGAGGAGCTGTGTGGGGGACACTATACTGTGTGAGGAGCTGTGTGGGGGACATCATACTGTGTGAGGAGCTGTGTGGGGGACACCATACTGTGTGAGGAGCTGTGTGGGGGACATCATACTGTGTGAGGAGCTGTGTGGGGGACACCATACTGTGTGAGGAGCTGTGTGGGGGACACCATACTGTGTGAGGAGCTGTGTGGGGGACACCATACTGTGTGAGGAGCTGTGTGGGGGACACCATACTGTGTGAGGAGCTGTGTGGGGGACACCATGCTGTGTGAGAAGCTGTGTGGGGGACACCATACTGTGTGAGAAGCTGTGTGGGGGACATCATACTGTGTGAGGAGCTGTGTGGGGGAGATCATGCTGTGTGGGGGACACCATACTGTGTGAGGAGCTGTGTGGGGGACACCATACTGTGTGAGGAGCTGTGTGGGGGACACCATGCTGTGTGGGGGACATCATACTGTGTGAGGAGCTGTGTGGGGGACACCATACTGTGTGAGGAGCTGTGTGGGGGACATCATACTGTGTGAGGAGCTGTGTGGGGGACATCATACTGTGTGAGGAGCTGTGTGGGGGACATCATACTGTGTGAGGAGCTGTGTGGGGGACATCATACTGTGTGAGGAGCTGTGTGGGGGACATCATACTGTGTGAGGAGCTGTGTGGGGGACACCATACTGTGTGAGGAGCTGTGTGGGGGACACCATACTGTGTGAGGAGCTGTGTGGGGGACACCATACTGTGTGAGAAGCTGTGTGGGGGACACCATACTGTGTGAGAAGCTGTGTGGGGGACACCATACTGTGTGAGAAGCTGTGTGGGGGACACCATACTGTGTGAGAAGCTGTGTGGGGGACATCATACTGTGTGAGAAGCTGTGTGGGGGACATCATACTGTGTGAGGAGCTGTGTGGGGGACATCATACTGTGTGAGGAGCTGTGTGGGGGACACCATACTGTGTGAGGAGCTGTGTGGGGGACACCATACTGTGTGAGGAGCTGTGCAACCAGGGTGCTCAGATCCAGAGTGGTCTTGGCTCGAGTGGTTCGGACCCGGGCTCGGCGGACACACAAAACTGGAGAAGGGGGTTATTTACAGGGGAACAGTTTGTGACACCACCTGTGGGTACTGGGAGTACGTTCACTGCTGGAGAGAGGACCGGGGCGGATGGTGTGATGCAGCAAGGTGTCCGTGCCTCCGCAGGTAGGGAAGGCTCAGGGTGTTGGTGCGTATGGGAGGACAGGGTGCAGGGATCAGGGTACTCACTGCGGGTAGTCGTGGTATTGGATGAGGGGAAGAATGGAGACACACACACTGTAGGTAAACCAAAGTCTCTGAGTACAGCTGCCGCTGCGGGAAGCCCGTCCAGGTACCCGGTCCTACCGGTGTAACTTAGTGATCCGGAGCCTGCCTTTGTGCACAACTTGTTGTCTGTTGGTTATCCCCGTGGCATGAAGCTGTTGGGGCCCCCGCTCGCTTTATGTTTGCTAGTATCAGAATACAGGGCCCTGCGCCAATTGTTTTATCCATTCATTTATGTTTATACCACGATACTCACCCGCAGACACTTTGTTACGAGGGGGACCCGGGGAAGCGTGCCAAGATGGGAAATGGACAGCTTCCGCCGGTCAAGGTCCACTGTGCGGTGTAAGGGACCGCTGCTATGGTCAGGAAAGAGTGAGCGGGTTGCTGCTAGTGATCGTCTGGAACGTCACAGATGATCTATGTACACCGGTCCGCCCTATCCCGTGAGGGTTGTATGGCTCGGGGCTTCTCGTACGGTGTACCTGTTGCAAGGGGACGCACAGGGGTGCCTACACACGTATGCCAGCGGGAGTCACAGGAATATGGCATGGGGGTAGCACAGAGGTGCCCACGCACGTGTGCTTCAGAAACCAAGTGAGTCCGACAGAGACTCGAGGAGCTCACCTGGGACAGGAACACGGCCTGCTAAACGGGATACTGCCGGAGCAACAAGGCAGGGGCAAGACCTGCAAACCAGGTGCTGCCTGAGCAGCAAGGGCAAAGCCCACAAAAGACAATAATGCCTAAGCAGTGGCATGGCAGCACGCTGCCAGACATCCAAACATAGAAGGACGGTCGCGCGCCACCATGATGGCAGGGAGAGCTTTTAAGGAGGTGTAGCTCCACCCAAGGGCGGGCGCGAGACGGGCGTGACCCAATCAGGATTCGTGACGTCCTGGCCCAGCCAGTCAGGATTCAGCACATCACCAGCCTCGTCATCGGGCCGTGTGATATCAGTGAGCGAATCAGAAGACGTCACGTGGAGCACATGCTCATCTTCCTGCCTCTGGGTCATAAAGGCGGGATCCCCGGTTTCACAATGTGCAGAGACATGGGAAGTCTTGCTGCTTCCCTGAGCATCTATTCTTTGCACACTGCGCAACCTCTCAGACCCTCTGTGATGCTGAGCAGGAGAGCTCGTGGCAGGCAAGGGATGGGAGACTGCTCCATTCCTTGCAAGGGGAGAACCACTAGGTGTCACCCTTCTGCTGTGTTTCTGAGAAGGCAACTCCTGCAGTCTCCCAGACCTTTGGCGCTGCTGAGCAGGAGGGCTCGTGGCAGACAAGGAATGGGGGACCAAACCGGGGGCGTGGACATGCTCCTCCAATTCCCAGGACCTATGCTCCGGGCCACGACCGACCCACTCCACGAGGAAGTACCTCTTGCCCTGTACAATTTTTGTTCTTACTAGCTTCGCTACTTCAGGGTCGTCGGATGAGAAGCCAACCTGGGACAGCAGAGACCCCGAGGTTTTAGGTCGTACGGGTTTCAGGAGAGATACATGAAAAGTATTAGAAATAGCCCAGCATGGAGGGAGCTGGAGTCGATATACCGCCGGGGTTACCCGCTCTATTACTATAAACGGACCCAGGTACCTAGGAGCGAACTCGGCTGTCTGTACCGGAAGGTTAATATGTTTAGAAGACAGCCACACTAGGTCCCCAAGTGCGAAAGATGGCGCAGAGTGAAGAAGACCCGCAGGTCTCTGCCTGAACGGTTTATTATACGCATACGACGTACAGACTCGCATATTCTCCTGTACATCCTGGGCTACCTCCGGCCCCCAATAATGCCTGACCGCAGGTTCTCTGGTCCCGTCGACCCTGAAGTGGCCCCTGCTTTTGGAGGCATGATCCCATGACAGCACATCATTCCGTGGGTCAGGGGAAATGAGGGTCTTACCAGGTGGCACCTGGTCTAGGGAAACGGAAGTGACCCTCCTCACGCTGACTGGAGGTGGAACAAGACACTGTTTCTTCCGATGGTTTCGAACATCGGGTGTCTACATGTCCCCTCTGCCCACAGGTAAAGCAATCGACCGACGGCCGATAACCTGTGGTAGAGGAGACCACTGTGGAGATTTCCATTGGCTCCACAGAATCGTCAATAGAGCTGGCTGGGAGACCGGTCTGGTGGGGAAGGGGAGTCAGAGGCTCTGTAGACCAGGAAGACGTGGGTGCCGAAGAGACCTCGAGCCTCCGCTCCGCGTGGCGGATGTCTATGCGAGAGGCAAGCCAAATCAAGGACTCTAAGGTGGTCAGCACGTCACGCGTGGCCAGCGCGTCTTTGACGAACCCTGCCAGACCCTCCCAGAACACAGGGACCAGGACTTTATCTGGCCAGTCCAGCTCTGCGGCGAGTGTCCTGAATTGTACTGCAAAGTCCCCGACTGAAGTGGACCTTTGCCGAAGGCGTAGGAGCCGCAGCGCGGAGTCGTGGGTGACTTGAGGCCCGAGGAACACCTTTCTTATAGCCTCAAGATAAACTGGAAGGTGATTCACCACCCGATCTCCGCGCTCCCACAACGGCGTGGACCACTTTAGCGCTTTCCCTGTGAGCAGGGACTGGACGAAGGCTACCTTCGCCTTTTCAGTAGCGTAATCAGTCGGACAACTCCAAGTAGGTGGTAACCTGGTTTATGAAACCACGGCACTCAGAGCTGTCCCCGCTGAAGCGCTCTGGGAGCGCAAGGCGAGGCGACCTTCCGCACAATTCCACAGCCTGAGTAGCCGCCTGGGTGGCAACTGTTGCTAGAGCAGCCTTATCGGGGGAAGACCGCTCCACTGCTGCCAATCGTGACTCCAACTGCTGCACATAACGCAGCAACTGCTGCTGCTCTTCCGCCATAGCCAGACCTTTGGCGCGACCGTAATGTTACGAGGGGGACCCGGGGAAGCGTGCCAAGATGGGAAATGGACAGCTTCCACCGGTCAAGGTCCACTGTGCGGTGTAAGGGACCGCTGCTATGGTCAGGAAAGAGTGAGCGGGTTGCTGCTAGTGATCGTCTGGAACGTCACAGATGATCTATGTACACCGGTCCGCCCTAACCCGTGAGGGTTGTATGGCTCGGGGCTTCTCGTACGGTGTACCTGTTGCACGGGGACGCACAGGGGTGCCTACACACGTGTGCCAGCGGGAGTCACAGGAATATGGCACGGGGGTAGCACAGAGGTGCCCACGCACGTGTGCTTCAGAAACCAAGTGAGTCCGACAGAGACTCGAGGAGCTCACCTGGGACAGGAACACAGCCTGCTAAACGGGATACTGCCGGAGCAGCAAGGCAGGGGCAAGACCTGCAAACTAGGTGCTGCCTGAGCAGCAAGGGCAAAGCCCACAAAAGACAATAATGCCTAAGCAGTGGCATGGCAGCACGCTGCCAGACATCCAAACATAGAAGGACGGTCACGTGCCACCATGATGGCAGGGGGAGCTTTTAAGGAGGTGTAGCTCCACCCAAGGGCGGGCGCGAGACGGGCGTGACCCAATCAGGATTCGTGACGTCCTGGCCCAGCCAGTCAGGATTCAGCACATCACCAGCCTCGTCATCGGGCCGTGTGATATCAGTGAGCGAATCAGGAGACGTCACGTGGAGCACATGCTCATCTTCCTGCCTCTGGGTCATAAAGGCGGGATCCCCGGTTTCACAATGTGCAGAGACATGGGAAGTCTTGCTGCTTCCCTGAGCATCTATTCTTTGCACACTGCGCAACCTCTCAGACCCTCTGTGATGCTGAGCAGGAGGGCACGTGGCAGGCAAGGGATGGGAGACTGCTCCATTCCTTGTAAGGGGAGAACCACTAGGTGTCACCCTTCTGCTGTGTCTCTGAGAAGGCAACTCCTGCAGTCTCCCAGACCTTTGGCGCTGCTGAGCAGGAGGGCTCGTGGCAGACAAGGAATGGGGGACCACTTCATTCCTTGCAATAAGAGAGCCACGACGTGTAACACACTTGCACTGTTTTCTCTGCTCACCGGCCATCCTGGCACCTGTGATTGGTTCCAGTCAGCTCACATGCTGACACTCAGGGTGGGGGCATGTCTAACTGCAACCAATTACACGTGCCAAAGGGCGGGGAAAGCATTGAATATTCAATCAGCATTAATTGTCGGCTTCGGAAGAGAAAACGTGATAAAAAAAAAACGGTTGCGTTTTTTCTGCAAAGCGCCGGATTGTGCCGCACAGGAAAAAACGAATGTGTGAAAGCAGCCTTAGTGCACAGGGCTATGATAGGCGGCCATCTAGTGGCCATCCCGGAGTTGATATTAGCTAAGATAGGGTTAAGCCAAAGGAAAGGAGGAGGGAGAGTTGGCAAGAGGCATGGTTAGAGGGATGGGTCTCATGAGGTGCCAGATCTGAGTATGGTTCGAGTGAGGAAAGACGTGGCCACGGTATCAGGGCCAGTCCGGGAATCCTGAGGTAACAACGAGAGGTCCGGAGCTTCAGGCTCACCCAGGCGGGCTGAGAGAGTTGTGCGACTAGAAAGTCATCAGGTGTGAGGAAGAAAAGGGGAAAGGAGACACAGACCCGGCAGCTTGAGGACGAGGTTCATGAAATGGGGGACAACTTTAGACGGAGAGTTCCCCACACTAACAGAAACCGCAGCCCCGGGACAAGTGAGGCCATGTCTGTCATAACGGTGTGAATAAGAAACTGAACACGCTTTGTTTGCCCATAGAGCTCTGGCGTCTGCTGCCAGCGGGTGATGGACACCGGCCTTAAGAAACCAGTCAGTGTCATGCACCCGGAGTCACACACACACGGAGCCTCATTGGTGAAGGAGTGCAGAGCCCGTACAGCCGGCGGCCATGTCTTCCTTCACCTGCATGAACCAAAGCAGAGTATTGCTGAGCTTTTCTCAGCTGGATCCAGACAAAGCTGTCTCCAATGTGAACATTCATCGTCCCCTCACGTAAACCTCCGATCTTACCTGTCCCCGGCTGTAACAACTGACTACAGCAGAATCGCCCCATCCCTAATCTGCTGGATGAAACCAGCACAATAATCTCTGCACATTTAGTATAATCCCACTGTTTAATCCGTCCTCCAGCCCAAAATGTGACCTGGAGACATTTATACCTTTTTCTACAGGATCTATGGAGCTGCTGTGTAATCCGGAATTAGGGGCAGAAAAAAAACACAAAATATCCTGTAATATTTTATCTGATAATATAAGAAATTTATTCCAATAAAACCTACATTATTAGATGACGATCGTTACAGAAATGAATATTTATTACCAGTCACCACTTTCATTATTATTTTCATCATTTCATAAACTTTTATTCCTTCTCCCAACAAATGTTACAGTTTGTGTCGGCGGAAATATTGTAAAAAAGTATAACAAGATTTCTGCCGCCATTTTGGTTGTCACTTTTCTGTCACATTCTCAGCAACTGATAAAGAAGCAACAAAGAGGAGGATCCTGCAGCCGCGGCAGCGATTGTCCCAATATCTCCAAGTATCAAATACAGAACGTACAATCTCTGTGCATGGATTTATCATCTGATCTCTAATATACCACCATGGAAATAACAATGATCAGGAAGAAAAGACAGATATAAATACATTTCCCGTTACCTGTTGCCAGTTATAGGATTGTTCACGTGGGGATTGCAGGAGAAACATAAGGTGAAGATAATAAGTATTGGATCCCTTGCTGATTTTGTAAATTTGTCCACTGACTTTTAAGGGTCGGTTAATTTTAACAGTGAGAGAGAGAATATCCAAATTAAATTCCAGAAAATCACGTTGTATAAATTATATATTATTTGCATTTTACAGAGAGAAATAAATATTTGATCTCCTACCATCCATTAATAGTTCTGGCTACAGACACTTAGATGCTCATAATCCCCTCGTTCCCTGCATTACAGATGGTTCTTACATTGTCCCCTGTATAAAGCCTCCTGTCCACAGACTCCATTAATCAGTCAGACTCTAACCTCTACAACATGGGCGACCAGAGAGCTAAGGACCTCAGGGACGAGATCACAGACGTGCACAAGGCTGGAATGGAGAAGGCCATAGACCTGCACAAGGCTGGAATGGAGAAGGCCATAGACCTGCACAAGGATGGAATGGAGAAGACCATAGACCTGCACAAGGCTGGAATGGAGAAGGCCATAGACCTGCACAAGGCTGGAATCGAGAAGACCATAGACCTGCACAAGGCTGGAATGGAGAAGGCCATAGACCTGCACAAGGCTGGAATGGAGAAGGCCATAGACCTGCACAAGGCTGGAATGGAGAAGGCCATAGACCTGCACAAGGCTGGAATGGAGAAGACCATAGACCTGCACAAGGCTGGAATGGAGAAGGCCATAGACCTGCACAAGGCTGGAATGGAGAAGACCATAGACCTGCACAAGGCTGGAATGTAGAAGACCATAGACCTGCACAAGGCTGTAATGGAGAAGATCATAGACCTGCACAAGGCTGGAATGGAGAAGACCATAGACCTGCACAAGGCTGGAATGTAGAAGACCATAGACCTGCACAAGGCTGTAATGGAGAAGATCATAGACCTGCACAAGGCTGGAATGGAGAAGACCATAGACCTGCACAAGGCTGGAATGGAGAAGACCATAGACCTGCACAAGGCTGGAATAGAGAAAGCCATAGACCTGCACAAGGCTGGAATGGGCTACAAAACCATAAGTAAGACGCCGAGGGAGAAGGAGAAACTGCTGGTGCAATAGTAAGAAAATGGAAGAAATACAAAATGAGGGTCAATCGACATCAATCTGGGGCTCCATGCAAAATCTCACCTCCTAGGGTCTCCAGGATCATGAGGAAGATGAGAGATCAGGATAAAGCAGGGGTGGGGAACCTTATTACTGCCGGGGGCCATTTGGAAATTTCTGCCAACCTTCGGGGGCCGCACAAAATTATCAATGTGAAAATGAACCGGTTATATTTGGTCAAACAGTTAATTAACTCAACCCTACTGTGGTGGCCGGAGTGGATTCTCTTTTGTGCAACTGTGATGTTCGGTGATACTAATCATGTTTCTATTCACAACTGCATTTCCAGGTTTGTCACGGTCTGGAGCGCAGGCAACTCTTTGTGATAATTAGATTGGTAGACCATATACATCACACAACAGACACAGGGACTGGGGTATATAAATCACAGGAGACACATACATGACTGAAGGGGCTGTTGGCATATAGATCACATAGGAGACGCTGGGACTGCTGTTTATACATCACATAGGAGACGCTGGGACTGCTGTTTATACATCACATAGGAGACGCTGGGACTGCTGTTTATACATCACATAGGAGACGCTGGGACTGCTGTTTATACATCACATAGGAGACGCTGGGACTGCTGTTTATACATCACATAGGAGACGCTGGGACTGCAGAGGCAGAGTGTAGCCGAGGAGGCACTTACCATTAAGCTACCAGCTGTGCCAGGAGGTCCGGAGCGGCCCGCAAAAGTTACATGGGTCACTTCGTGGGATGCCGTGACCGGTGAAACATCCACTGAAGTCCGGGCCACCTACAAGACGCAACTGCAGCCAGGAAGCGAGACACTGGGAATACCCCTCCAGAGTCCGGAGGTGGTGACGCCGGTCAAGGTAGGACCTCCAGTCCCCACAGAAGTTCTGGCCCCGGTAGAGCAACATGCCCTGGAGTTTGAAGAAGACGAGTGGGGATTTTTCTGGGAGCCGGTGAAGCCGGCGCCTCTAACCCGACGACAGTCCCCGCCGCCTGAGGTAGACCCGGTGCGAAAAAGGCTGCTGGCCGAGACCGTGGCCCGGGAGATGATAGCCGGTCCCCTTAGTGAAGAATTTGATCGGCAGTGTAGCCTTGGCACCGTGGTCAAGTTCAACCAGAGCGAGGGATACGGGTTCATAGAAGACGATGAGACCGGTGATCATTTTTTTTTATAACCGGGTCAATCTGGACATTGAAGGGTTACCTCAACGCCTCCATACACTGAACCCGGGGGAGAAAGTGACGTTCCGGAGAGAAGTAGGATGCCGGGGCCTATTTGCCATGGGAGTGACCTGGATGCCCACTGCCCAGGAGGCCGCACAGTGGCAACAAGAGATCGAGTGGGAGGAATGTCAGTGCCGGAGACGTACGCAGCAGAGACCGGTACTGGCTGAGACTTGTCGGCCAAGAAATACGCTGGCGGTGTCGCCAGGAGTGATTACAGAACCGGTAGCTGAGCCGGAAAAGGGAACGCCGGCGGTATTGGCGATTCGCCAGAGTATGGTGACGCACCCGGTGGTCGTTGCTGGGAGCCCACAGCCGTCCCGTCCAGCTACCCCGTCACCTCCGCCGGGAGTCAAGGGGCCAAAACCGGAGACAGAGGAATCGGAGACACCGGTTAACTATGAACCGTTCCGGAGGCTGCGCCGCTTGCCAGGCCAGTCCCGCTCCGATTACGTGAGGGCCCAGCGGGCCGAATGGCTACGAGCTTACCACCCCGTGTGAATCATAGCGACCGGAGGTGGTGGACATATCTGTGCTAAGAACCGGTATTGTTGAAAGAACCGGTGAAGATTTATAGTTGTAACAACGTTCAAGTTACCGAGCCCGGAAGGAGCCTGATGCCGGACTGTGCAAGGACTCCCTCTGTGATGTTGACGGAGACTTTTATTGTCTGTGCTCCCTGCCTACAAAGACCGGGAGTGCTGTGAAAGCCTCCGGGCAGAAGACCAGCCAAGACCAGGAGTGCCTATTGAAGGCCTCCGGGCAAACCTGATGCAAAGACCGGGAGCTCCCTGGGAGGGACTCCGGGCACTTGACTTGTGCGGCTGTTGATTGTGTTTTACATGAAGGTTTTAAAGTTTTAATAAGAGATTGCCCTGCTGGTTAAGATTTTGTTTTTCAGATGCGAATCTTGCCGGGAGGCTAAGGCAAAAAGAGGGGAGGAATGTAATGTCCGTCAGCGTGCTCTCTTCATCCACGCTCTGCCCCACGAAACAATCCCCTGTCCCAAAAGTGACGGCTGCGCTGGGGGTTAGCCTGATACAGGAAGGGGCCACGACTACAACCCCCGAGGCACCCCCGGCACCCCGTTACAGGCTCAATCAGTAGAGTATGAATTTAGCTCCGCCTACAGGAACAGTGTGTTAACCCTTTAGTGCTCGAAATGTCTCCAGATGCTGCAAGAACAGAACATTGTGGATGGAAACTATACAGCACAATAAGGCGGTGCACACAGCAGTGTATGGCGATATCCAGCACCATGAGGGGAGGTTACTGCACTATATGGGGGTGTAGAGCAGTATGGATAACGTGTCTCCAGCACTACAAGGGTTACACTGCACTAACTGGACACAGAAGGGGCCGGACACCTCTAACAGCGCATGTGACGTCACCCGCAGCAGCCGCTCCCGCCTGACACCGCGGATCACAGGGAACAAAGAGCGCGTGAAACTCAGCCATTGCGCGGGAATTTCACATTCAGCGCTCAGCCAATCAGCACTCAGTACGGCCCTGGCTCCACCCACAAGCGCTCAGTGTTAACACCTTTGTGCCCGCGATATTCCCAGCTGACCCTAGAGCAGCACAGACTGCAGTGATCGAGCGCAGCGCCGCTCATCTTAACATAGTCAGAAACAATCTATTTCCACTATAGAGACTGGTGCACAATGCCCGTATATAGAGCGGCACTGGAGAAGAAAAGGAGGTGACGCAGGGGGCGGGGATATAAGTTACTTTCCATTTTCAGCTCCGCCCCTCTTTTGCTGATTGGCTGAGCGCAGAACATTTTGAATTTCCCGGTTATTTTTTCTCGCTGTTTAATAGACAAATCTCCATATACTGCTGTGTACTCCAATATTGTGCTGAATATCTCCATATACCGCTATATAACCCCCATATAGTGCTGTACACCACCGTATTCTAATGTTTAGCCTTTTATAGTGCTCTATACTTCCCACAACGTGCTTCCCAAAAACCACTGCCATATAGTGCTGTACATCCTGCATCTACCACCACCATACACTGCTCTGCACTCACAACATAGAGCTGTATAAGAAACATTCACCCACATCCGGGAACATCCCCATACTAGTGTATTCATACTTCACTCCCTCCATATTGTGCTCCGTCCTCTCAGCGGCGGCTCCGACTGCAATAAAACCTATTGAGAAAGGCGGTTACAGGAGCCACAGACAGGAGCGCACTGGAGACCGCAATACCCCATACAGCGCAGTATAAAGCTCTGCTGTAGACAATGTGGTGGCCCTTAGAAGAGCCTTTGTGGTGCGGAGCAGCGGTGGTGATCACTTGGCGCTGGTGTACTTGGTGACGGCCTTGGTGCCCTCGGACACGGCGTGCTTGGCCAGCTCTCCGGGCAGCAGCAGGCGCACGGCGGTCTGGATCTCCCGGGAGGTGATGGTGTGGCGCTTGTTGTAGTGCGCCAGGCGGGAGGATTCCCCTGCGATGCGCTCGAAGATGTCACCGACGAAGCAGTTCATGATGCCCATGGCCTTGGAGGAGATGCCAGTGTCGGGGTGCACCTGCTTCAGCACCTTGTACACGTAGATGGCATAGCTCTCCTTCCGGCTCTTCCTCCGCTTCTTGCCGTCCTTCTTCTGAGTCTTGGTCACGGCTTTCTTGGAGCCCTTCTTGGGCGCTGGGGCGGACTTGGCGGGATCAGGCATGATGAGAGCAGAGAGATCTCTTCACTGGAGAGAGAATAATGATCCTGCTCCTCCCAGAGCGGCCGTATTTATAGCCCGGCCATGCAAATGACACTGCTGTCACATCGCTGTTCTATTGGTTGACAAAGGGAAACTGAACCAGCTCCGCCCCCTGCAGCTCATTGGTTGCCTCCTCTCTGCCGTCACATCAGCAGCTTTTCGCCTCTGTATCTCCCCCATACTACAGATCTCCATACAGCGCTATAAACCCCGCAGTGTACACGGCGCTGTGCACCCGGGGCCCGTTACTCTGCCCCCGCTCTGCAGTGGCCGGTAATGCCCCGTATAACATGGGGGAAGCAGTGACTGCAGGAGCGGAGTCTCGGTGCTGAGCGGCTTTTCCTTCTACATTCAGATATTTCACATTAGAAGCTGCAAAAACAACAACGGAGATTGGAAAACGAGATTTAGAGGAAGAGGCGGAGCTGAAGCGTCATCAGCCGCAGTCCTCTGTGCGGTCCGCCCCGAAGACTGCGGGGAAGCTCCAGCACAGAAACCACGTGGTGCCTGTAACGTGAGGAGCTGAAACGTGGGCGGGGCCATAGCCTTTATGCAGAGTGCTGATTGGCTGAATCCCTAATTTGAACTTCCCGCTCAGTGGCCGATAGCTCCTCCCGCTCTTTGTCTCCGTCGTGTAACACGCGGCCTCAGGGCGGACGTTCTGCTGAGATCTCTACAATCCGACACAGATCTGCAGACGCTGAAGTTGGTTTTTATTCATCTCCTCATTAAAAACGAGTCTAAGAATCTGAACTAATAACAAACGCGTCACTATAAGAATGTGCAGAGCGACATCACAGCCCGATACAATCTGCAGACATTCTCCAGACAGAATAGCGACCTGGAGTGAGAGGATCCCCCTGCGAGATCTCCAGATCCCACAGCTTCTGACATCTGGAGGACAAGAGGGATAATAAAGTTTGGGGGGGTTCGAGGGGGTCAGTTTAGTGCAGAAAGCTCCATTCAGAAAGCCCGAGATTACTCCTGAGTGAATGAGATCAGACTCAATCAGACTCCGGAGACACCGCACAATGAGCCGCTCTCAATACAGGGAGAAACTGAAATAAACCGCGGGCGCGATACTACAGATACAGGCAGAGCTGCGGAAAGTAAGAACAGGAGACTCCGCAGCGCCGCCCGTCACATGTAGAGACCGCGCCCCGGACACTGCGGGGAATGAGGAGAATCAGATGCCAGGAGTCAGCTCGTCTGAGGGAGGATTTGGTGGCTCTGAAAAGAGCCTTTGTGTTGTGCTCGGAGGTGCGGGACAGATCTACGCCCTCTCCCCGCGGATGCGGCGGGCCAGCTGGATGTCTTTGGGCATGATGGTGACCCTCTTGGCGTGGATGGCGCACAGGTTGGTGTCCTCGAACAGCCCCACCAGATAAGCCTCGCTGGCCTCCTGCAGGGCCATGACGGCCGAGCTCTGGAAGCGCAGATCGGTCTTGAAGTCCTGGGCGATCTCTCTCACCAGGCGCTGGAAGGGAAGCTTCCGGATCAGCAGCTCGGTAGATTTCTGGTAGCGGCGGATCTCCCGGAGAGCGACTGTCCCCGGCCGGTAGCGATGCGGCTTCTTCACTCCGCCGGTGGCGGGAGCGCTCTTCCTGGCGGCCTTAGTGGCCAGCTGCTTGCGGGGAGCTTTCCCTCCGGTGGATTTACGGGCGGTCTGCTTAGTTCTGGCCATAGCTCTGTATAGACGAAAACAGAAGTGATAAGAGGAGTGGCGGGAGCAGAGTATTTATCCTCCTGTGCGCGTCCTCATTGGTCTGTGAGAAACACGCCCCCTGCACGCTATTGACTACTACCACAAAAGAAAATCATGTAGCCAATAATCATCCAATGTCTGTGACCAATCATTTTTAGAAGCTCCACCCCCCACTAACCCCGCTCTTATCCCCTCCAGGCTACACGCGGCTATGGAGCAAACGACATCGATGTAACTGCAGCTCCAGCTCCCCGCACACAGCGCTGAACAGTGCAGCCCCCGCATAATCACTACATCCCCGAGAACTGCTCCCGGCATCTACCGCCCCTTGTATATGACATCACCGCGCGAATCAATAGACAAGCACTGATCAAAGGGAAGCGACAAAGTGTATGCACAGGGGACAAGGTCGTGACACTGATCATACAGAGGGGACAAGGTGGTGGCACAGAAACAGCTCTGCAGGACAAGGTGGTGGCACTGATCATACAGCTCTGCAGGACAAGGTGATAATGATCATACAGCTCTGCGGGACAAGGTGGTGGCACTGATCATACAGCTCTGCAGGACAAGGTGATAATGATCATACAGCTCTGCAGGACAAGGTGGCGACTCTGATCATACAGCTCTGCAGGACAAGGTGGTGGCACTGATCATACAGCTCTGCAGAACAAGGTGGTGACACTGATCATACAGCTCTGCAGGACAAGGTGGTGACACTGATCATGCAGCTCTGCAGGACAAGGTGGTGACACTGATCATAAAGCTCAGCAGGACAATAATTGCTGGGAACAGGGGAAGACTATGTTTGCTACAGAGAAGGGAAAGTTTCGTTATGGAAGTGAAATGAAAGCTTACTTGCCACCAAAGGAAAAACAGGAAAGAAGTTTAAGGACCAAATGCTCCCTCTGTTTTCTTCTTGTTTTGCTCTGACTTCCGTCCTGAAATCACAGGGCAGCAGCCAGGTCTGATCATTGGGGACGAGGCAAAGAAATTAGGAGAGATGTGGAATAACATTTCATCAGGGAACAACGCTCCTCACGAGAAGCAAAAAAACAAAATGAAGACGTGGATATGGCGCTGTATCGGTCCAAAGGCAAACTAGATACAGCAATAAACGTCCTTGCTGAGCCTGAAAAGTGCAAGAGAGGAGGATAATGAAGAAGAGGAGCAATGAGCAATCTCAATCAGTCTGTTTGTGTCAATAGCATGTATCCCCTGTACGTCCCATTCACTGAACGTGTAATGAATGTCGTCCTCCAGAAAAGAGCTGTATGATCAGTGCCACCACCTTGTCCTGCAGAGCTGCAATTCACATGCTTAATGTTGCATGTTTACTGAACATTGTTTCAGCTCAGGTTTTTTGTGTTTTTGTATGTTTTCTTGCTTGGTTGCAAGTTGGGGGTGCAGCCCTCCTAATACTGAGACTGAACAACTAATTGCGTCTCACTTCACTGTGTATTTAATCTGGGACACAGCTGACCACTTGCCACCATTCATATTGGAGTTTGACATGACACAAGTCAGGTATTGATAATGTTTTTAACTTCAGTAGGTTAGGGACTGTCTCAGATGGGTACACCTTGACGAGGTGAGACAGCTTCTTACCTTTTTGCAAAAATGTATACACTAAGTACCCTGTTATTAAGCACTTGCAATTTATTTATTTATAGTCAAGGTATTTTTCATGCAATTTTCTCTTTGTTTTTTTTTACGGTGCACATATGTGTATCGCCGTGTACCGGCGATATGCTCTAGCACACGGTCGACTCCCCGTTCCGTTAGGGACCGGCTGACACAGGCGGTCATTAACGGAGATCACCGTTGCCATAGCAACGCAGTTAGCGGTGACGTCACCGCTAACCGCGGCTCCGGGAGCACCGTTGCTATGGTAACGCGTCTGTCAGCGTTACCGCTGTCACCACTAGCAGCACTGATCACTCACGGAGTGAAGGCTGCACGCTGCTTCCCGATTGTAGTGAGGATTGTAGTGAGGATGAGGTGCCCCAGCCCATGATGGGCTGGGGCACCTCATCCTCACTACAATCCTCACTACAATCCTGAAGTGCAGTTTCTTCAAATTCATTTAAAGGCACTTGGAACGCTGAAATTGCTGCTTATAATTTAAGCCTCTATTAAAAACCTCTTATCAGCGCTGGTTTATTGGGGATTTATTGGGCTGACAGGGGGTAATAAAGATGGAGTCTCTAATGTGTCTGTGTATTTATTTCTATTAAAGTATTTTTTCTCTGTGTGGTGTTTTTTTTTAACCCTTTATTGGAGATTCTTAATGGCCGGGTCAAACGTGCCTGACATTAAGAATCTCTGGCTTAATACTGGCTAGTAAAACAAAGCCAGTATTAACTCATGATTACCCAACAAGCCACCCGGCTCCAGGGCTGTTGGAAGAGTTGGATACAGCACCAGATGATGGCGCTTCTATGAGAGCGCCATTTTCTGGGACGGCTGCGGACTGAAATTCGCAGCAGAGGCGCCCAAAAACCTCGGGCTAACCTGTGCTGCGGATTCCAATCCCCAGCTGCCTAGTTGTACCCGGCTGGACACAAAAATGGGGCGAAGCCCACGTCATTTGTTTTTTAATTATTTCATGAAATAAGTGAAATAATTAAAAAAAAAAGGGCTTCCCTATATTTTTGGTTCCCAGCCGGGTACAAATAGGCAACTGGGGGTTGGAGGCAGCCCGTAGCTGCATGCTGTACCTGGCTAGCATACAAAAATATGGCGAAGCCCACGTCATTTTTTTGGTGGGCAAAAAACTTCTGCATACAGTCCTAGATGGAGTATGCTGAGCCTTGTAGTTCTGCAGCTGCTGTCTGCTCTTCTTCATACAGACACACAGCAGCTGCAGAACTACAAGGCTCAGCATACTCCATCCAGGACTGTATGCAGAAGTTTTTTGACCCCTGAAAAAATTATGTGGGCTTCGCCATATTTTTGTATGCTAGCCAGGTACAGCAGGCAGGTACGGCTGCCCCTAACCCCCAGTTGCCTATTTGTACCCGGCTGGGAACCAAAAATAAAGGGAAGCCCTTTTTTTATTATTTCATGAATTTCATGAAATAATTAGAAAACAAATGACGTGGGCTTCGCCCCATTTTTGTGTCCAGCCAGGTACAACTAGGCAGCTGGGGATTGGAATCCGCAGCACAGGTTGGCCTGAGCTTTCTGGGCCCCACTGCTGCGATTGCAGTCTGCAGCCGCCTCAGGAAATGGCACTTTCATAGAAGCGCCATCTTCTGGCGCTGTATCCAACTCTTCCAGCACCTGCCTGCTATACCTGGCTAGCATACAAAGATATGGCGAAGCTCACGTCCTTTTTTTGCAGTTTTTTGGCAAAAAAAATAAATGCTTCCCTGGATTTTCCATTGCCAGTGAAGGTAACACCAAGCAGTGGGAGTTAGCAGCCAGTAGCTGCTTGGATTATGTCACGCTCCCCGTGTCCCAGCACCACTCCTTACCCACTGATCCAATCCATGTGTCCACCAGTCATGGCTGCCGCTCCCGCTCCTGCTCCCCTGAGTCATGCTCCTGGTCTCAGGAGTCTGACTTTGAGTATTGGCCTCAGGATTCTGTATAGGACCAGGCCGCGCCCACTCTCCTGGTTTTATGGACCCAGCACACCTGAAGCAGGATGTGACATACGGCTGTGCTGGATATATAAGACTGGCCTTTCCATAGGGGCGTTGCCTGATCAACGTGTCCTTTAGCTTGTCTTTAGAGCTAGATGCTCAGGTCCCTTGTGCTCTCTCCTGTGACTCCTTGTCTTTGCTCCCTGGTACCTGTGCCTGTTTTCCTTACCGTCCTAAAGAACTTTGTGACTCTGCTGACCTGGTTATACCTGTCCCTGCCACGCCAGTGCTCCGGCTGCCGTGTACCCTGCCCCCCGGTGGGATACTCGGTCCAGTGGATCCACCTCCTGGGTCTGCCCGACCACCCGGCCGTGACAGATTGATCAGGCCATGGATCCCGCTGGAGCGCAAACATCAGAGCTGGCTGAGCTGCGCCAAGAGCTGGTGCAACAGCGTGACACCTTACACCGGATGCTGAAATTCCTGGCGTCCATGGACCACCGGTTATATACACTGCAGACCGCTGCCTCGTCTGAGTCCACGCAGCAACCAGCCTCCGGCTCCGAACCAGTTTCCGCCACGGCCTCGCAACTTCGCCTCGCTGCTCCGCCTCGCTATGCAGGGGATCCCAAGTCCTGCCGCGGCTTCTTGAACCAGTGCTCCCTGCACTTCCAGTTGCTCCCGCACTTGTTTGCCTCAGACCAGGCCAAGGTGGCGTTCCTGATGTCACACCTGGAAGGCGAAGCCCTGGCCTGGATTAACCCCCTGTGGGAAAATGAGGACCCGATGATCACCGACATCCAGGAGTTCCTGCGAGCCTTCAGGGGCACCTTCGACGAACCCGGACGAACTACCGCAGTGACCTCTACGCTCCTCCGGCTACGCCAAGGGACCCAAACAGTCGGCCAATACGCCATCCAGTTCCGCACGCTCGCTTCGGAGCTGGGCTGGAACAATGAGGCCTTAACAGCGGCCTTTTGGGAGGGTCTCTCGGGTCGTATTAAAGACGAACTAGCCGGCCGTGATGTTCCACGCACCCTGGATGCTTTGATTTCCCTGGCCACCCGGATTGACCTCCGCTTTCAGGAGCGTACCAAAGAAAGAGTCCGGGAGAAGCAACCACCTTGCCATGCCTTGCCCCCGCAGAGACCTACCGCTCCCTCGTCCCTGCCTTTCCGTGACTTATCGCCAGAACCCATGCAAGTGGACCGTCTGACCCAAGCCAAGCAACGCCATGCAGAACGGCTCGCCCGGGGCCTGTGCTTCTATTGCGGAGACGGTTCACATATGCTCCGTTCTTGCCCGGAGAAACCAAGTAGACCCCAGGTCCAAGGGATGGTGGGAACCGCCATCCTTGCCACCGACATCCCTTTGGTTCCAGTTAAACAGACTGTCCGGGTGACGACAGAGGGGACCCGGTTTTCAGCCGAGGCCCACATCGATTCCGGGGCAGCAGGCAACTTTATTCACCAGGCCACGGTAGACAAATACCAGGTCCCTGTCACCCCGCTGAAGAAGCCTCTCTGGTTCGCCTCAGTGGACGGAAAACCACTCTACAAACCTGTCCGGTTTACCACCGAACCCGTGAACCTCCAGGTTGGCGCTTCGCATACCGAGACTATAGCCTTCTATGTCGTCCCAAGAATGGCTCCTGAGCTCCTGCTGGGTCTGCCCTGGCTTCAACTACATGACCCTGACATCAGTTGGCGCTCTGGGGCAATCTCGCGCTGGAGTCCCTCGTGCCATGATACCTGCCTACAGCCTGTTCCTCGGTCCCTGTCACCTGACCCTATCATGGCACAAGAAGAGGAGAATCCTACGCAGTCCTGCGGTGTACCACAGCTCCTGGCACTTGTGCCTGTGGTGCCACCAGAACCGGAAGTGACGACGCTCTCCAGCGTCGTTCCGCCGTCCCTGACGATTGAGACTCTGATGCCAACGGCTGCCGGGGATGAGTCCCTGTCCTGTGTCCGGTCCGAGACGCCCGGGCCGGTTGTCCACGCTGCCAGTCCTGTTTCTGACGGTCCTCCTCTTCCCGTTGCCCCCGTTGCCACTGCTGGGAGATCGGCTAAGCGCCGTGCAGCTAAGAAGGCGGTACGGGGTCAGCGGTCCTTCCCCGCCTTTGCGTTGGGTCCCGATCCGGTGTCTCGATCCGGGGTGCCCCTGGGGTTCTGTGCTCGGAGGGGGGGGCTTAGAGGGGGGGGTACTGTCACGCTCCCCGTGTCCCAGCACCACTCCTTACCCACTGATCCAATCCATGTGTCCACCAGTCATGGCTGCCGCTCCCGCTCCTGCTCCCCTGAGTCATGCTCCTGGTCTCAGGAGTCTGACTTTGAGTATTGGCCTCAGGATTCTGTATAGGACCAGGCCGCGCCCACTCTCCTGGTTTTATGGACCCAGCACACCTGAAGCAGGATGTGACATACGGCTGTGCTGGATATATAAGACTGGCCTTTCCATAGGGGCGTTGCCTGATCAACGTGTCCTTTAGCTTGTCTTTAGAGCTAGATGCTCAGGTCCCTTGTGCTCTCTCCTGTGACTCCTTGTCTTTGCTCCCTGGTACCTGTGCCTGTTTTCCTTACCGTCCTAAAGAACTTTGTGACTCTGCTGACCTGGTTATACCTGTCCCTGCCACGCCAGTGCTCCGGCTGCCGTGTACCCTGCCCCCCGGTGGGATACTCGGTCCAGTGGATCCACCTCCTGGGTCTGCCCGACCACCCGGCCGTGACAGATTACCCTTACCTAGCAATACAAAAAATGCAGCGGGAGCTCATATATATTTTTTTTAATTATTTATTTAAATAACTAAAAACAAAATGGGCTTCCCTGTATTTTGATTGCTGGACATCACAGTGCTGTAAAAATAAATCTTTAAAAAAATGACGTAGCGCTCCGCGGTATTTTTGATTCTCAGCGCAGATAAAGCAGACAGCTATGGGTTGCCACCCCCATCTGCCTGCCGTTACCTTGGTTGGCAATCAAAATACAGGGAAGCCCATTAATTTTTTCTATTTAAAAAATAGTTAAAAAAAAAATGACGTTGGGTCCCCCCATTTTTGATAGGCAGCTAGGGTAAAGCAGACGGCTGTAGCCTGAAAACCACAGCTGGCAGCTTTACCGTGGTTGGGGATCCAATGTGGAGGTCCCCTCAGGCTCTTTTTTATAATTATTTTATAAATATTAATAATTACACAATAAAAGTAGGGTCCCCCCCAAATTGGATCACCAGCCAAGGTAAAGCGGACAGCTGTGGTCTGGTATTCTCAGGGTGGGAAGGTCCATAGTTATTGGGCCTTCACAGCCTAAAAATAGCAGGCCGCAGGCACCCCAGACGAGGCGCATCCACTAGATGCGTCAATCCTGGCGCTTCACCCCAGCTCATCCCGTGCCCTGGTGCAGTGGCAAACGGGGTAATAAATCGGGTTGATACTAGCTGTAAAGTCACCTGAGATCAAGCCCAGCAGTTTGTGATGTCATGGCGTCTATTAGATACCCAACATCATAAACTGTCAGTACTAACAAAAAAAAATCGACAAAAGAAATTTATTTGAAAAAACACTCCCCAAAACATTTCCTCTTTCACCAATTTATTGTAAGAAAAAAAATAAAGGGGTCCCACGACGACTCTGGACCGTCTAGAATATGGGGGGGAGACACTCAGGGAACGTATCCCCCATTTTCTAGGAGTGTGGACCCTTCATGTGAGGAGTGTGGGTGCAATGAATCTGCACTCACTCTTCCCGGGTCCACAGCAGCAGAGTCCATGTCGTAATGGTTGCTACCAAAGCTGCAATGCCCTGCTCATGAGGTAAGGGCATGCCTAATCAGGAGAACTACTGTAGAGGAAGCTCTGCTCACTGGTATATAGGTGCTCAGAGGTAATAATAGATAAAATTAGTGAGTAACCTCGGCACTCTAAATCTCCCAGACTAAGTCAGTAAGTCACAACGGATAGTAATGCAAAATCACTCTTTATTGGTCCGTATTAAGAAAAAAAAAATTTTCATAAGCATATATGTTTTTGTCCAAAACAAGTTACAAATGACGTTTCGGCCTGAGCCTTCGTCAGATTGGACTTATCTGCATGTAATCATGAAAAATGACAATAATCAGTATCACATAAGAGTGAGAGAACAATAACATAAACTCGAACAATGTAGAGGTACAATTGGGATGCAGCAAAAAAATTGCAACACAGCAAGAAATGAAACACATGATACAAATGTCATAATACAGTACAAGGACAATATAGTAATGACAAATATGGGGTCAGAGTAGACTTAGACAGCTCTGGTACGAAAGAGATGTCAATCATAAAGTAACATGTGCAGTAGGTGTAGAGCTACAGTATGCATGGCAGAGCTAATGGGTAGACCGACCATAGAAAAAGAACGGAGAAAAAGTGGAGAAAAAGTGGAGAAAAAGTGGAGAAGTGTTTGTTCATGCCAGATGGGAGATAAATAATTTTTTACCGGCGCTGTCATTTACCGTAACGTGATCATCGGTGTACGGTGTATACCTGTGATCACGTGAGCGGGGACCGGAAAAACCGTCCTGAATCATGATCTGCAGGGTCTCAACTAGCCCTGAAACCCCGGAGATTTTCTGACGCTGGGGGGCGTTATTCACTTATTTCTGCCTGCTGTTTATAAACGGCAGATCAGAATAAGGCTACATTAACACGACCGATCCATTTTTTCGGTCTGCAAAAAACAGTCCGTTTTTTTCACGGGTGCATCCGTGTGGCATCCGTTTCCGTTCCGTAGGTCCATATGTCATCTGTTTGTCATCCGTGTGCCTTCCGTTTTTTTTGTGTACTGCAAAAAAACTGAATGAGGGTAAATGCATAAATTTACCCAGGATCCATAGCTTCATCCTACATGAGGCGGTCACATGTTCACTCCAGTGCCATTTTCTACGGCTTTTCACAGCGTAGAGCGCTCTGGTGATTTTCTTGTGCTGGTGATTTTCTTGTGCTTGTGCACTTCATATCAGTCTTTTCTGTCAGTATAATGGCAGAAAGACACATAATTTCCCACTCTCCTGCATTTTGTATTTTTGCACCCTTTGGTGCCTTTCATGTGGCACTAAGGGGTGCTTAGCTTTGTATTTAGCCAAAAAAATGAAAAAAAAAATATGACGTAGGGTTCCCCCTAGTTTTGTAGCCAGCTAGGGTAAAGCAGACGGCTGCAGCCTGCAGACCACAGCTGGCAACCTCACCTTGGCTGGTAATCCAAAACTGAGGGCACCCCACGCTGTTATTTTAAATTAAACAAATAATTAAAAAAAAACACGTAGGGGTCTCTCGAAAATTGGATCACCAGCCAAGGTAAAGCAGACAGCTGTGGTCTGGTATTCTCAGGGTGGGAAGGTCCATAGTTATTGGTCCTTCACAGCCTTAAAATAGCAGGCCGCAGGAACCCCAGAATTGGTGCATCCACCTAGTGCGATGGCAAACAGGGTAATAAATAGGGTTGATACTAGCTGTAACCACCTGACATCAAGCCCAGCAGTTTGTGATGTCATGGCGTCTATCAGATACCCGACATCACAAACTGTCAGCACTAACAAAACAAATAGACGAAAAAAATGTATTTGAAAAAACACTCCCCAAAACATTCCCTCTTTCACCAATTTATTGTAAGGAAAAAAAATAAGGGGGTCCCACGATGACTCTGGACCGTCTAGAATATGGGGGATAACAGAGAGTGATAGAAGAAGGGTCTTAATTCCGCGCCAAGGACTCAATGGATCCAGGAAGAGATTAATGCTTCTTTAATAACATGCACAAGTCTACGCGTTTCTGGAGACACAGCTCCCTTCATCAGGACATTGGCAAGAGATTTGAAGTTCTCTTGCCAATGTCCTGATGAAGGGAGCTGTGTCTCCAGAAACGCGTAGACTTGTGCATGTAATTAAAGAAGCATTAATCTCTTCCTGGATCCATTGAGTCCTTGGCGCGGAATTAAGACCCTTCTTCTATCACTCTCTGTTATCAGCCAACTTTGGGACTGCTGCCTGGACCTGGATCTTATATATGCCTGTATAGTGGTTGTGACTGGCACAACCATTATAGGTGAGTGTGTTTTTATTACATATCTTCCTCCCTTTTTGGGGTAAGACCCTATTGCGCTTTTCTTTCCACAGTTTCTCATCTAGAATATGGGGGGACACGCACAGGGAACGTGTCCCCCATTTTCTAGGAGTGCAGACCCTCCATGTGAGGAGTGTGGGTGCAATGAATCTGCACCCACTCTCCCCGGGTCCACAGCAGCAGAGTCCATGTCGTAACTGTTGCTACCAAAGCTGCAATGCCCTGCTCATCAGGTAAGGGCATGCCTAATCAGGAGAACTATTCTACATTTCCAAATATTGGTATTTGCTGATATTATTGCTATTCCACCTACTATATATTGGGGATAGGATCTTGGAGATGGAATACCCCTTTAATTCTAGTTATCCAGCTGAATGAATACTAAACAACTGAGCTCGCTATTTAGACATGTTTTCTTGTGGCGTATAACGGACTCTCATGTTTGGTAGTCGTTCAGCAGGGAAACAGAAATAGCAAATCCCTCCATTTGTAAATGTAGTATAGCTCTCCTGATTAACTATGTTCCTTACCTCATGAGCAGGGCATTGCAGTAGCTTAGGCCTAAAACACACTTCCGCAAAAAAAGTACGTGTCTCACGGTCCGTTTTTCGGGTCCGTGTTCCGTTTTTTTAGGGGCGTATCTTCGGTACGTATAGCATCCGTGTGATGGCGTATGCGAGCCGTGTGTGCGTGTGGAATGTCCGTATTGACATAAAATACGTACGTGTGCTGTCCGTGTGCTGTCCGTTTTTAAAGGCCCGCATTCTTACAAAATCAATGTTGTTAATCATTCATCATGAGATCCTGGTGTTGTTGTTTGCTTTCAATTGACCTGATAGATTGGAAACAAGTGTTTCAGATTTTGTGATTAAAAACGGACATGGACGATACGTGCGGAGCACGGACATACTCCGTGTGCGGTCCGTGCAGGCACGGACCCATAGACTAAAGCGGGTCCGTGCCTGCATGCTGCCGGCCAAAAACGGCCATGTCGTCCGTGTAGAAAAGCGCACACAGGTACTTACCACACGGCCCCAGGTTCCGTGGGATTTTACGTGTGTGTGCCATCTACCATTGAATAACATGGGTCTCCGTGTCTCTATGTCTCCGGAAACGTGCAAATACGTACCGCACACGTACAAAAAAAGGATGTGTGTTGCGGGTCTTACAGATGCATGGTTACCACCACTCACTGTGTCTGAACACAGGAAGCTGAGCTGACAGCCGCTCTGTGCATGCGGCAGCGTCTATTGTGAAGGAGGGGGCTGCGGGGGATCAACGCTGCACAGGTACCGTGGGACACCGGGGAACACCGGTGGGGTTATAGGGGGTGACCTGGCAGGGCCTGGGGAGGAGTTTTCTGTCGCATGTGTCATGGCACATGCGACAGAAATCAGAGGAGTAGGGTGAATGCGGCCGGCGCGCTACTGTGCGCGTGGCCATCTTGGATTTTCGGGATGGGGTCGTGGGGGGCACTTTGGCGACACCAGGGGACCGGAGGGGACCGGGGAGGAGATTTATCTCCCATCTAACATGTTTGTTCATGCCAGATGGGAGATAATTTTTTACCGGCGCTGTCATTTACTGTATCGTGATCATCGGTATACGGTGTATACTGGTGATCACGTGAGCGAGGACCGGAAAAACCGGCCTGAATCATGATCTCCAGGGTCTCAGCTACCCCTAAAACCCCGGAGATTTTCTGACGCTGGGGGACACTATTACTTATTTCTGCCTGCTGTTTATAAACGGCAGATTAGAATAAGGCTACATTCACACCACCGATCCGTTTTTGCGGTCCGCAAAAAACGGTCTGTTTTTTTCACAGGTGCATCCGTGTGGCATCCGTTTCCGTTCCGTATGGTTAGGTCCGGGTGGTGGATCCACTGGGCCGTGCACCCCACCGGAGGTCTTGGTGCACGGTAGCCGGAGCACTAGCGTGGCAGGGACTGCATCCCACAGGGGACGGGTAGAACAGTCACTGGGGCTTCAGAGTTCCTGGAGACAGTGCAGGAATCCGGGACAGGTGCCGGGTAGGAATGTCAGGCAATAGTATGATCACAGGACACGGCACAAGGGGGACCTGAGCACCTAGCTTTCAAGACAAGGCTTACAAGACACGTTGATTAGGCCCTGCCCACATGGCAAGGCCAGTCTTATATACCCAGTACAGCCTCATGTCATATCCTGCTGCAGCAGTGCTAGGCCCATAAGACCAGGTGAGTGGGCGCGGCCCGACCCTATACAGAAGCATGAGTCAGACACATGAGACTGGGGACAGGACACAGGAAAGCACGAGCGGGAGCGGCAGCCGTGACCGGTGGACACGTGGACCGGATCAGTGGGTAAGGAGCGGTGCCGTGCAGGTGCGACCGGATCAGTGGGTAAGGAGCGGTGCCGAGGCATCGGGAGCGTGACACGTATACGGTCCGTATGTCATCTGTTTGTCATCCGTGCGCCTTCCGTTTTTTTGGCATACTGCCAAAAAACTGAACGAGGGAAAATACATAAATTCACCCAGGATCCATAGCTTCAACCTACATGAGGCGGTCACATGTTCACTCCAGTGCCATATTCTACTGCTTTTCACAGCGTAGAGCGCTCTGGTGATTTTCTTGTGCTTGTGCACTTCATATCAGTCTTTTCTGTCATTATAATGGCAGAAAGACACATAATGTCCCACTCTCCTGCATTTTGTAATTTTGCACCCTTTGGTGCCTTTCATGTGGCACTAAGGGGTGCTTAGCCTTGTATTTACCAAAATAAATGAAGACATTTAAAAAAAAAATGACGTGGGGTACCTCCTATTTTTGTAGCCAGCTAGGGTAAGGCAGACGGCTGCAGCCTGCAGACCACAGCTGGCAGCTTCACCTTGGCTGGTAATCCAAAACTGAGGGCACCTCACGCTGTTATTTTAAATTAAATAAATAATTAAAAATAAACCAACACGTAGGGTTCCCCCCAAAATTGGACCACCAGCCAAGGTAAAGCAGACAGCTGGGGTCTGATATTCTCAGACTAGGGAGCTAAATGGTTATTGGACTCTCCCCAGCCTAAAAATAGCAGGCCGCAGCCGCCCCAGAAGTGGCGCATCCATTAGATGTGCCAATCCTGGTGCTTCGCCCCAGCTCATCCCGTGCCCTGGTGCGGTGGCAAACGGGGTAATATATGGGTTTAATACCAGATGTGTAATGTCACCTGGTTGGTGAGGTCAGGCGTCTATCAGATACCCGACATCACAAACCAAGTCATTAATAAAAAAAAAATCGACGACAAACACATTTTTATTTGAAAAAACACTTCCCAACACATTCCCACTTCCACCAATTTATTAGAAAGAAAAACAAATCCAGGTCTGCTGTATTCCAAACGGTTACCATGATGATCCATACCATAGTCACTGTCCCAGCCAATGAAGAACAGAATGTTCCCCATTGGCTGGGAGAGCAGTGCAGTGACCTGAGCTAACATCAATAGGTCAGCCCAGGTCACTGCAGGGGATGACAAGTTTTGCTGTCAGCGAGGTACATTACATGCGGTGACGATCTCCTGCACTGCTGACAGCAGACCTGTCACTGAGTTCAATGACCTTCACAGCCAAGTATCGCGAGAGCCTGTGACGTCACCGCTAGTGACAGTCTCGGGCCGCAGTGAGAGATGTGAAGCGGCGGCCATGGAAGACAGTGTCAGCGCTGAGGTCGGGAGGGCGGGACTTCATCACCTCAGGTAAGCCGAGTGGGGTCATGTGTGCGGAGCCTAGCGGGGCCATGTGTGCAGAGTGCCAGGTGGATGGAGCCTAGCGGGGCCATGTGTGCAGAGTGCCAGGTGGGCAGAGCCTAGCGGGACCATGTGTGCGGGCGGTGGAGTGCAAAGTGGGTGGAGCCTAGCCGGGCCATGTGTGCGGGCGGCGGAGTGCAAAGTGAGTGGAGCCTAGCGGAGCCATGTGTGTGGGCGGCGGAGTGCAAAGTGGGTGGAGCCTAGCTGGGCCATGTGTGTGGGCGGCGGAGTGCAAAGTGGGTGGAACCTAGCGGGGCCATGTGTGCGGGCGGCGGAGTGTGAAGTGGGTGGAGCCTAGCAGGGCCATGTGGCGCTGAGGACATCAGTGTCGTGGACTGCATGGCTAGGGACAGTTGAATGTGAGTGTGTGTGTGTGTGTGTGTGTGTGTACATGCTGCGTGCAGGAAGAGGCGGAGCTAAGTGGGGAAGTGTCGGCTCCCTGCACACGTAACCAGTGTAAATATCGGGTTACTAACCAAAGCGCTTTGCTTGGATACCCGATGTTTATCTTGGTTGCCAGCTTACCGCAGGCTGCCAGCGATGACTCCCTGCACACTGTAACTGTAAAATGCCCTTGCACATTGTAGCTGTAAAATGCCCTGCTTTTGCTGATAGAACCTGTCACAAACCACCGGGGGGGTCACTCAGAAATCCCCCACGCTGGCTACCAGTACGTCACAATCGGGGGGTAACAAGTGGGGGTCACCCCTCCTTTATACCTCCCGACCGACAGACAGAGCACGTGACGCGCTCTCTAGCGCCCCTCTTATAGTCAGGCCAATTATGGAATTGCCCGACAATAAGCAAGGAGGCCGCTATACTACTTATGCCGATTATTGAAGGGTCCCCGGTGAGAGTAGGGTATATATTCCCCCGACCTCCACGGGCGGAATATATAAAATCTCCCCGAGTCTCACTGGCCTCCCCACAATAATCCTTGGCACAAACTCGCTGCCACCAACCGCTTCACGGTAACTATTAGCCGAACACACAGACGTGGGATTCAAGATCGAGATAACAGAACAGCCCAAGATTAATTATATAATTTAATCAGCCTAAAGCACACTAGAAACTACAATATATACAATAGGGAATCTACAGAATATACATATGTCAGAGTACAGTTACAGATAAAGCATGGTTTACAAACAGGCATACACAGTTCCAGCAGTTACCTTGTGCGTCTGGCCACAGGGGGGCGCTGTAGACCAGGTTTCCAGGAACTCCCACAGATGTTTCCTACACGTGACCCCCAGCGAAAGAACACTGGAAAATGGCCGAAGTAGGGTTATCAACCTGGGCAAATCCAGGTCCCCTCCTACCTTCGTGACCTCAGAGGGAGCACTGCTCCACCCCTGGCTGGAGTTATGGACAAAATCCACAACATGGAATATGGCCATAACTTGGCCTGGGAGCGTCGTAGGCGGACGCCAATGCTCTCATTGTGACAGTTATGAATTTAGCTACAGAATGAGAGGACTCATGACTTGTCTACTAGTTCCCCATTGGCTGATATCACGCCTGGGGTATTTCCCAAGCTCCCGCTCCCATAAAAAGGGTGTGCCAGCATCGTCCGCATGCGGAGACACCATTTTTATGGTTGCCATATTTATCGGAAATATGGCTTGCGAGATATGAACCATTTTTTACTGGAGTCGTTCTGTCTGGATACTTCCAAGCTTGCTAATTAGATAGCAGCTCCTACCACAGGGTCACGGCAGGGAGTCCTCCTGTGTCCATTGTTCCCACATCATCTCATCTCCATATCACAGGAGATGGCCATGGAGGTGTAACACCTTCACAGATGCTGGACATTGAGAACAAGAAGGGAGGGGGGCACTGCCAGGGAGTGATGAGCGATTATGACTGGAAGTCATAATTCATCTTCATATCCCGGGATTTGCCTCACACCTCCCCCCTTTTGAGGGCGCTAGGGGGCAGCACACTCCGGTGTTCCCCCGTGCGCCCGTCCGCGACCTCTCCTTGTCGGGACAGCCCGTCTGCGTTACCGTGGTCACGGCCCCTTTTGTGGCGAATGGTGAAGTTGTATTGCTGGAGCGCAAGGCTCCATCGCAACAATCGCCCATTCGTCCCAGAGACGGTGTGCAACCAGCTGAGGGGATTGTGGTCCGTCTCCACGATGAAGTGGCGCCCGTATAGATAGGGTTGCAGACGCTGCAGAGCCCACACTATGGCCAGGCACTCCTTCTCCATCGTGGAATAGGCCACTTCCCTTGGTAACAGCTTCCTGCTCAGGTACAAGACTGGGTGCTCTTGGCTCGCAGAGTCCACCTGGCTGAGCACCGCACCGAGGCCGAAGTCACTGGCGTCGGTCTGTACTACAAACGGCCGCGTGAAGTCGGCTGCCTGTAGCACGGGCGGGCTGGACAGGGCGTCCTTTAGGGCCTGGAAGGCTGTCTCGCAGTCCATTGTCCAATCGACTGCAGAGGGCAGCTTCTTCTTGGTGAGGTCCGTCAAGGGCTTTGCCAGGCTACTATAGCGTGGAACAAACCTCCTATAGTACCCAGCGGTCCCCAAGAAGGACATCACCTGCTTCTTGGTCCTGGGGCTGGGCCAGGATGCGATGGCCTCCACTTTCTCAGGCTCGGGCTTCAGTGTTCTCCCGCCTACCCGGTGACCGAGGTACTGGACCTCGCTCATGGCCAGCTGACACTTTCCCGGCTTGATGGTCAAACCTGCCCGGTGGATCCGCCTGAGCACCTGTGCTAGATGCTCTAGGTGGTCCTCCCAGGTGGGACTGAAGACGGCAATGTCATCTAGGTACGCGGCCGCGTACCCTTCAAGTCCCTTGAGCAGGGTGTTGACCATCCGCTGGAAAGTGGCAGGGGCATTCCTCATCCCGAATGGCATCACCGTGGACTCGTATAGTCCAAATGGGGTAATAAAGGCAGAGCGTTCCCTGGCCTTGCGAGTCAGGGGGATCTGCCAATATCCCCGGCTCAGGTCCATGATGGTCAGGTACTGAGCCCCGGCCAACTGATCGAGCAGGTCATCGATGCGTGGCATGAGGTACGCATCGGCGACCGTGACAGCATTGAGCCCCCTGTAGTCCACGCAGAACCGAGTGGTTCGGTCCTTCTTAGGGACGAGGACTACAGGCGAGGCCCAAGCGCTGTTGGATGCCTGGATCACCCCCAGCTTCAGCATCTCGTCAATCTCCTGGCGCATGTGTTGCTGCACCTCCAGGGAGACCCGATATGCTGAACGCCGGATCGGGGGATGATCCCCAGTGTCCACGTGATGGACAGCCAAGTCAGTCCTTCCGGGCTGGTTGGTAAACAACCCCCGGAAGGGGAGGAGGGTGGCCCACAGCTGGGACCGTTGGTCCTCCAAGAGCTGGTGGCCAACCTCCACATCCTCAATGGATCCGCCGGCCCTAACCTGGGCTAGCATATCCAAGAGGGTTTCCGCTTCTCCCTCCTCGGGCAGGTTGCACACGGGGAGCGCACACGCCTCCCGCTCATGATGTGCCTTCATCATGTTCACATGGAAGGGCTTCCGCCTTCCACGGGCAGGGTCCAGGGTGACCAGGTACGTCACAGGGTTGAGCTGCTGGTACACGAGGTATGGGCCTTCCCAGGCTGCCTGAAGCTTGTCCTGTGGTACGGGGACCAGTACCCACACCTTTTGACCCACTTGGTAGGTCCTCTCACAAGCGTTCTGGTCGTACCAACGCTTCTGATCGGCCTGGGCTTGAGCCATATTGTCGTGTACCAGTTGCGTCAAGGCCTGCATTTTGTCCCGGAAGCGCATGACATACTCGATAACCGACACTCCAGGGGTGGCCAAATCCCCTTCCCAAGCCTCTTTCACCAGAGCCAGGGGGCCCCGCACACGTCGCCCGTACAGGAGCTCAAACGGTGAGAATCCTGTTGAGGCCTGTGGAACCTCCCGGTAAGCAAATAACAGGTGTGGGAGATACCGCTCCCAGTCACGCCCATGGGAGTCGACCAACATCTTAAGCATCTGCTTTAAGGTGCCATTAAATCGCTCGCACAGGCCATTAGTCTGTGGATGGTACGGGCTGGCCACCAGATGTCGCACCTGGACTTGCTTACAGAGGGCCTCCATCAGCTGGGACATGAATTGGGTCCCCCGGTCAGTGAGCATTTCCTGGGGAAAACCCACTTGGGAGAAAATCTCCAGCAATGCGGTGGCCACCTTGTCAGCCCGAATGGACGACAAGGCCACTGCTTCTGGGTACCGGGTGGCATAGTCCACTACCGTCAGTATGAAGCGTTTCCCGGAGCTGCTGGGGATGGCCAGCGGGCCGACCAGATCCACAGCCACCCTCCTGAAAGGCTCATCGATGATTGGCAGAGATACTAGTGGGGCTTTGGGGTGTGGCCCCGCCTTCCCCACTCTCTGACAGGTTTCACACGAACGGCAGTAGGCAGCCACATCGGCCCCCATTTTTGGCCAGTAGAAATGCTGGTTTAACCTGGCCTTGGTCTTAGCGATCCCTAGGTGTCCGGCCATCGGAATCTCATGTGCGATCCGCAACAACTCCGTCCGGAACGGATAGGGTACCACCAACTGTCGGTCCCTGGGCCACGCCTCCGGTGAACCCTGCTGGACCGTGGCCCGGTACAGCCGTCCTTGGTCCCAGACCACTCGCTCCGGGTCCGAGTCCGAGGGAGGCTGTGCCGCCTGCTCCTTTAGAGCTTTCAGGCTGTCGTCAGCTTCTAACGCTGCCTGAAACCCCTGACTAGATGTGGCCAGAATCGACGAGACTGTCACATCTTCGGTCAGTACCCCGGGACCTGTGTCCTGGCCTCCACCTGACTCGGCTGCCACTTGGTCAGAAGGGGAAGAGCTATCGGACCTCCGGGAGGCCCCTTGGCTTCCAGCACTCCCACTGCGGGTGACAGCGGCCACAGCCGCTGCGACCGTGGGTCGTGCCTGCTCCTCCTCCGTTCCTGACCAAGTCGCCGGTTCAGGCAGACCGACCTGGCTTCCTGACACCCCGGTTGTGGGGGAACCATGCACCGAGATCTTACCTGGGAGCACTTCCGCTCCTGGACCGGCCCCAATCTCACCTGCCTGTTCCCCTCCTGCAGCAACAGAACCCCGCTGTGAAATCTCTGGGGACCCCACATTTGCTGTGGTAGCCCCCACCCCACACACTGGTCCTCCCCCTGCAGCACCCTGCTCTCTGCTTATCCCTGCAGAGGGCAGCAGATCCCAGCTCACAGGCTGATTACTTGTAGAGGCATTGTCACACCTTTCTCTGACCCCCTCCCCTGTCACAGCTGCAGCTGTGTGTGTGTCTATGGTGTCTGTGCAAGCAGAAATATCAGAGTTCACTCCCCCCTCTCTCACATCATTCATAGATAACACATTAACATTGTCAGGAGTCATGTCCGTACTGGCTGAAGGTTCAGCCCTTGGTGGGGGCCCAAACTGGGAGGTTATCTGCCCCAAATCTGTCCCAAGTAGCACGTTTGCGGGGATCCGATCAGTTACCCCCACCTCCCTCACCCCTCGCCCTGCGCCCCAGTCCACATAAATGTCAGCAACAGGCAGCGCCGGGTCAATGCCTCCAATCCCGGAGACAGCGAGGGTTTTTCCAGGGATCAAGTCTTGGGGGGACACCATCTCAGGCCGCACCAGAGTCACCTCCGAGGCGCTGTCTCGCAGTCCTATGGTCACAGACCGGCCGACGGTGACAGGTTGGAAGCTGTCCAGGGACCTACCACCACCCCCACCCACACAATACACCTTGGGCGGCCCTTGGGACGGGGACGGGGCCTTGGGACGCTGAGGGCACATGGCCTTGAAGTGTCCAGGTAAGTTGCACTGGTGGCACCGTCTTGGTTCTGCCACGGGCCTGGAGAGGGGAGTTGAGGGGGACACCCCCTGCAGTCTAGGGGCAGGTGGGGCAGTCGCAGAGTTCATCTTACCCCCTCTCCAGGTGCTGCTGGTGGCTGCTCTCCTGGCCTCAGGAGCCCGATTGTTGGTGTAGTCATCGGCCAGGGCAGCTGTAGCCGTGGACCCCTTTGGCTTCTGGTCTCGGATGAACTGGCGGAGATCCTCAGGGCAGTTCCACAAGAGTTGCTCCGTGATGAACAAGTCCAGGATCTCCGGTCCGGTGGAAAGCTGCAGGCCTTGGGTCCAGTGGTCGGCAGCTCGGGCAAGTGCCCGCCGGTGGTCAGCCCAGGAGTCCTTTGGTCCCTTTTGCAGGGTCCGGAACTTCTTGCGGTAGGACTCTGGAGTGAGGTTGTACTGTTGGATCAGGGCCCGCTTGATGGTGTCGTAGCCCTGATCTGCCTCAGCAGGCAAGTCCCCAAGGATATCCAGGGCCTTACCCCTTAGACGGGGGGTCAGGTATTTGGCCCACTGATCCTTGTCCAGATGGTGCTGCAAGCAAGTCCGTTCAAAAGCAGTCAGGAAAGAGTCCAAGTCTCCATCCTTCTCCAGCACTGGGAAGTCCTCAACACGGACCTTTGGAAGTTTGGTGTTTTGAAGGTCACATGTGGCTGATGAGGGCCGGAGCTGAGCTAGCTGCAGCTGGTAGTCACGGTCTGCCTGTCGCTCTCGCTCTTCACGCGCTGCCTGCCGCTCCGCAGCCTCACGCGCTGCTTGCCGCTCCGCAGCCTCAGCGTCACGCGCTGCCTGTCGCTCACGCTCGGCCATGAGTATCTCGTAGGTATCCCGGTCTCCAGCCATAAGCCTGGCCAAGGCAGCTTGAAGGAGAGCCTCTGCACCTCTCAGGCCGGAGGGATTGGCATGTGGTGATCTGCGGCACGCTGCAGAGCCAGGTGATTCACTGTCCATTGCAGAGCGGAGGGCTGGCATCTGGCTCGTTGAGGACCCTTGGGTGAGCTGCTCCTCATCTTGTCCATAATTGCCAGGTTGTGCGCTGTCCTCTGCAGAACGGTTTTCTGGCGTCGAGCTCCTGGAGGACTCGTGGGCAACCTCCTCATTACTGTCCACAGCACCGTCCTCCCTCTCTTCGGCTCCTGCTTTAGCATTGGCCAGTTGCCTAGCTCTGCTCCTGGTGCCATCAGCCATTCTTGCAGACTTTTGGTCACTGACACAGAACTGACACCTGATGCCTCCACACACCTTACAGTATCTGCACTCTGACACTCTAGTGTTGAGCTAGTCTGAAGACCCCAGCAGCCACAGCTGCTGCAGGCAGTCTTTAGTGTCTGGGAGTATGGGTCTCACACTCACACACACTATTATCTCGATCCCACCGCTATGCCACCAATATGTCACAAACCACCGGGGGGGTCACTCAGAAATCCCCCACGCTGGCTACCAGTACGTCACAATCGGGGGGTAACAAGTGGGGGTCACCCCTCCTTTATACCTCCCGACCGACAGACAGAGCACGTGACGCGCTCTCTAGCGCCCCTCTTATAGTCAGGCCAATTATGGAATTGCCCGACAATAAGCAAGGAGGCCGCTATACTACTTATGCCGATTATTGAAGGGTCCCCGGTGAGAGTAGGGTATATATTCCCCCGACCTCCGCGGGCGGAATATATAAAATCTCCCCGAGTCTCACTGGCCTCCCCACAATAATCCTTGGCACAAACTCGCTGCCACCAACCGCTTCACGGTAACTATTAGCCGAACACACAGACGTGGGATTCAAGATCGAGATAACAGAACAGCCCAAGATTAATTATATAATTTAATCAGCCTAAAGCACACTAGAAACTACAATATATACAATAGGGAATCTACAGAATATACATATGTCAGAGTACAGTTACAGATAAAGCATGGTTTACAAACAGGCATACACAGTTCCAGCAGTTACCTTGTGCGTCTGGCCACAGGGGGGCGCTGTAGACCAGGTTTCCAGGAACTCCCACAGATGTTTCCTACACGTGACCCCCAGCGAAAGAACACTGGAAAATGGCCGAAGTAGGGTTATCAACCTGGGCAAATCCAGGTCCCCTCCTACCTTCGTGACCTCAGAGGGAGCACTGCTCCACCCCTGGCTGGAGTTATGGACAAAATCCACAACATGGAATATGGCCATAACTTGGCCTGGGAGCGTCGTAGGCGGACGCCAATGCTCTCATTGTGACAGTTATGAATTTAGCTACAGAATGAGAGGACTCATGACTTGTCTACTAGTTCCCCATTGGCTGATATCACGCCTGGGGTATTTCCCAAGCTCCCGCTCCCATAAAAAGGGTGTGCCAGCATCGTCCGCATGCGGAGACACCATTTTTATGGTTGCCATATTTATCGGAAATATGGCTTGCGAGATATGAACCATTTTTTACTGGAGTCGTTCTGTCTGGATACTTCCAAGCTTGCTAATTAGATAGCAGCTCCTACCACAGGGTCACGGCAGGGAGTTCTCCTGTGTCCATTGTTCCCACATCATCTCATCTCCATATCACAGGAGATGGCCATGGAGGTGTAACACCTTCACAGATGCTGGACATTGAGAACAAGAAGGGAGGGGGGCACTGCCAGGGAGTGATGAGCGATTATGACTGGAAGTCATAATTCATCTTCATATCCCGGGATTTGCCTCACAGAACCGCTCTCAAACGTAACTCAAACTGCCGAACTTTTACCAAAAAGCTCGAGTTCGAGTTCTAACTAGAACACCCCCCAAAATCACTCGGACCGCGAACTGGTGAACCGCGCTCAACTCTAGTCCTATGTGCTCCATATTGGATCCATATCCTGCTCCAGTTCTTGATGATAATATTAATCTTAAGTCAGGTTTGTTGCCAACCATGTGCAATATGATAAATGTGCAATATAATATTATATATAATTAGCACTATAATGAAGCACTTTATCCAACCTATTATTTGCAAAGTTTGCTCTGGGATATGTGCAATATGATTAATGTGTAATATGACAGTATATGGGGTGCTCCCTGGATGCTGAACAAATTTCTAATATGTGCATTAATATATATTGGTTTATTTAATTGCCGTGCGTGATCTTAGGTCGCACTGTTCTTTGGTTTTGTCACCTAAACGTATCTGTGTTTTTATATTGCACTCTCTGCACTGCGTGTATCCAAAAAATATATATCAAAAAAATAATTTAATAAAGCAATATATTGGAAAATCCCCAGAGTCAATAAGCCTGGGGATTACATGGTAGCATGAGCCTCCCCTTTTTATCTTCTACTTTCTCATCTTTTATCTGTTTTTCTATATTCTGCATTATTTTATTTATTCCAATGCTTTTTATATGGTATTTGGGTTGTGTGGTAATTTTACTCTGACTGTGAAGGGTTAATTTCTGAATAGCAGCTGGTAACGCGAACAGGCTGGAGCTGGTTTTTCTTCAGCCTGTTGCGCGCTCAATTTTGAAGATTTTGATTGGTCAGTGGTAGTTTTGAGCGGGAAGAAAGTTGGATAAATTACAGCTGTTCTGGTCAGCTGTGTCAGTGTCACCTGTCAAGCAAGAAGAATCACCACATGGAGTCACTGTTCCTGCAGCTGCTTCGGAGGGCCAGCGATGAAGGCGGAGAAGATTGGCTTCGGTCCTGCTTGAGCTCCGGGTCGGCGTCGGCGGCGGCAGAGGTTCCAGCTTCAGTGTCGGTGGCGACAGCGGCGACGGCGGCGACGGCATCTGATGAAGTTTTTCAAGTGGAGAACGTCGGCGAGAATCGGCTGGTCCTAAAAAAGAAGAGAAGATTGGATCCTGCGGACTTACCGGTGGTCGCTTCCAGGAGGTCGGGCGGAGGAGCAAGGAGAGCATCCGCATCGCAGGAAGGCCGAGTGCGGAACAGGAAGGCGGCAGAAGTATCGCGGGAAGGCGGAGTCTCGGCGAGCGGTCTTTCAGTGCCATCGCGTGAGCTGAGGCGGAGCCGGCGAGATCAAGTGACAGCATCATCACGCAACTCCCAGCAATCTCGGCAGTCCGCGTCATCAGGCGGCGCGGCGGCGATTTCTTCCAATCCGCCGGCGGAAGTGACGCCAGGTCAGCGCTCCTTACCGCGCCCCTTGCAAAAGAGCTCAGCTGGGGCTGCGGTGGAGCTGTTGGCTTGGAGCGCTTCAGAAGGATCCGAAGATGATGGAAGCCCAGCCGGGGAGCCGTCCAGCGCAGACACCGCCGGAAGAGGATCGGTTTCGAGGCCGGATCGTTCGGGTGAGAACATTAATGTGCTTAATTGTACTATGGAATCTGTGAAGGATGTTGTCTTTCAGACAATGTCTGAATTTTTTATGCAAAGTGGTCAGCTGCCTGGGGGTCCTGCTCCTGAGGTGTCTCGGGAGGGGACTCTGGGTCTTGCTGAGTCACATTTAAAGGAGGCACTAGTGTGTGAGATCTCGCCTTTGGGATTTCACCTTAGTGTCTCCGTTAAAGAGAAAATATGGAATTTAGAGTATATAGATTTGTTTACCCTTCTCCCGGCAGTGAGAGAGCCTCAACATAGGGCTGATAGGGCTGACAGTAAGCTGGAGGCTGAGAGTGAAAGGAAGAAGAATTTCAGGTCTTTTCACTCTTGGCTCCAGGCTTTCAGCATTTATGCCGCTGTCCTGAGTGAGAAATTCCCACATATGGGTGGTGGGTTATTTCATCACCAGGATACGATCCTGGAGGCCTATCGTAATTTTGGCGGGCTCGCCTGGCTTAATTATGATGAGGCGTTCAGGCAAAAGTTATCTGTGCATTCATCTCTCAAGTGGGGCATTAAGGATGTGGGCCTTTGGCTTAACTTAATGCTGCCACAAAGGAGCACATTCTCTAGACAGCCGACTAATCAAGTTGTTAAGCGGGGGGTGTGCTTCGCTTTTAATGAGTCATCGTGCAAATGGCAGGGTAACTGCCGTTTTCGACACGAATGCTCGTTTTGTGGCGGGGTGCACCCCTTGTTTAAGTGCTTCAAGAAGCATGGTCAGCCCAATGTACAAGTGTCTGGAGGCAAGGAGCATTTTTTCAAAGGCCCCGACGCCGGTGAGCCTGGAAAAAATGCTTCCATGGTTAGGACGCTTCCCCGATCAGGAGAAAGCGGATCTCATCCGTGATGGTTTTAGGGATGGTTTTTATGTGCCTTCATTTTCAGGTGTCGGGTGTCATGTTACGAAGAATTTGAAATCTGTCAATGTGCAGCTTGATGCTGTTAGGTTGCACATTGATAAAGAAAAAGGATTAGGTAGGGTAGCAGGTCCTTTTCAGTCGCCCCCTTTTGTTAACTTTAGGATTTCTCCGTTAGGAATTGTGCCTAAAAAAGAACCCAATTCATTTAGAGTAATTCACCATTTATCGTACCCTAGAGGTAGTTCATTGAATGACGAGATTGACCATAGTGCAGCCTCAGTCAGCTATGCATCGTTTGATTTAGCTGTTGATTTTGGTAATGGTGCATTGCTGGCTAAAGCTGACATAAAGTCTGCCTTTCGGCTATTACCTGTTTGTCCTTCCGGTTTTAATTCATTGGGTTTTTATTTTGATGAAGGGTTTTATTTTGACAAATGTTTGCCCATGGGTTTCGCACTTTCATGTTTTTATTTTGAATCTTTTTCTACATTTTTACACTGGGTAGTTCAGGAATCAGTGGGAAAAGGGGGGGTTTTACATTACCTTGATGATTTTTTGTTTGTTGGGAATCGGTTGTCAGGGATTTGTTTAGAATTGTTAGGTAATTTTATCCGCATTATGTCCAGTTTTGGGGTACCTTTGGCAAGTGATAAGACGGTTTTTCCCTGTACTAGGTTAGAGTTTTTGGGCATTGTGTTGGATTCTGAAAGAATGGAATTGAGTCTCCCTCAGGAAAAGATTTGGAAGTTAAAGGGTATAATTGTTGGTTTGTTGAGTAGGGAGAAGGCTACGCTACGGGAGTTTCAATCTCTGTTAGGAAGCCTTAATTTTGCATTGAGGATTATACCTATAGGTAGGGTGTTTTCTCGGAGATTGTACGATGCTACCAAAGGGGTGAAGTCAGCGAATTCTCATATTAGGGTTTCGAGGGAGATTAAGGCTGATCTACAGGTATGGTTAGAATTTTTAGAATCATTTAACGGTTTTTGTTGTGTGCAGAGTGATTTTGTCTCATCAATGGACCTAGCACTGTTTTTTAGTGTGGCAAGTGGTTTTGGTTTTGGTATTGTGTTTGGTTCTCATTGGTGTGGAGGGATTTGGCCTAGTGATTGGCGGACGAGAGGTTTATTGAGTAAAAGAGTGGTTTTGGAGTTATTTCTGTTGTTTGTGGTTATTTCACTATGGGGTGAAATGCTGTCCAACAAACGTATTCTGTTATATTCGGACAACCAAGGATTGGTTTTCTCGGTTAACTGTCTTTCTTCGAAGTGCCCAATTTTGTGTTGCTTGCTTAGGAAGTTGGTGGTTTTGTGTCTTAAGTATAACATTTTGCTTAAGGCACGTCTTGGGTTATTAAATGCTAACCCTGCTGTTGATCATTTATCTTTTCAGAGGTTGGAGGAATTTCGGGCGTGTTTGCCAGGGGCAGACTCGGAGGCGACTCTTTGCCCGTCCCATTTATGGGGGGCAATTTCGAGTTAATCCCGTTTTATATAAGGAATTCTGTGTCGCCAGCTACTTGGAAGTCGTATTCAGATGCATGGTTGAAGTGGGTACAATTTTGTGAGGAGAATGGCTTTGAAATTTTTTCATCTGATGTTCTGGTGTTTTTGCAGTTTATTAGTTTGCAGGTGGTAGGTGGTTATAGTTATTCTACTATTCATAAAAGTTTATCTGGAGTTTCCTTCTTTTTTAAGCTAAATGGAAAGGATTCTTTGTTTAAATATTTTTTAGTATGCCAGTGTTTGAAGGGATTGAAGAGGGTGTCGTTTACACCGGATGCTAGGAGTCCGATCTCTTTTGAGTTGTTAAGAGGATTATGGGGTATCCTCAGTGAGGTTTGTGTTGACCACTTTGAGCTTACTTTGTTTAGAGCCATTTTTGTTGTTTCTTTCTTTGCAGCATTACGTATAGGGGAAGTAGTGTCCGCTAATAGAAATAGTTCAACGGGTTTATTGCGTGATGATTTAGTTATAAAAGGGCATTTTGTTTTTATTTTTATTAGGAAATCTAAAACAGATCAACTTGGGAAGGGTGTTTCTTTAAAGTTAAAGGCCATACCGGGTTGTCCGGTTTGTCCAGTTGCTAATTTATCCAATTGGGCTCTTATTCGCCCTGATTTAGGGGCTGTTTTATTTTTGCATAGGGATGGTTCTTCTGTTTCCCGGTTCCAGTTTTCTGCAATCTTGAAAAAATGCTTGGGAAAACTGGGGCTGGATGGTAGAGGTTATTCATCCCATTCATTTAGAATTGGAGCTGCAACAGAAGCTGCTAGTGCGGGTCTAGGTGTTAAGAAGATACGCAATATTGGAAGATGGTCTTCTAATAGGTACAAACTTTATGTTCGTCCTAATCTATTGTGATTTATTTATGTTTTTTCTTCAATTATTATAGGCCCACTAGTCATCTGGCTGTTCGGGCAGTCATCTGGCTGTTCGGGCATTCGTTTATCCACTGGGCTGAGATCAGAGCTTCAAGTAGAATTTATTCTGAAAATCTTTCGTTTAATTTGGACTCTGTTAATGTCTTTTGGTTTGGTATTAGGGGTTTGAGAATTGAAAATTTAGTGGGTAGTGTTAAAAAGTTTATCGGTCGTTACCCTACTCCCGATTTATTGATTTTTCACATAGGGGTAATGATCTGGGGAGAATAAAAACATTGGATTTAATGGGTCAGTTAATGAGGGATTTTTTTTTAATTCAGAATTTGTTTCCAAATGCTTGCTTAATTTTTTCTGAAATTATTCCTCGGTTGATTTGGAGTAGTGGTGAATTAGTTTTTATGGAAAAAATCCGTAAAAGAGTGAATAGGGCAATGAGTAAGTATTTGCAAAAAATCGGTGGTTTTTCTTACAGGCATATTGATTTAGAGGGTTATATTCAGGGGTTGTATAGAGGGGATGGGGTCCATTTATCAGCAGTGGGTCTTGATATTTTCAATTTAGGGATGCAATACGCAATTGAGCAATGGCTGTGTTGTTTGGGGGGGCCTGCGTATCTGTGATACTTAGGCCGGGTGGAAAAAATCACCCAACTTTCGTTGGGTGGATTTATGGTTTTTATATGTTTTATGGATATGTAAAATTTTTGGTAATGTTTGGAATTATTTATTTATGGAAAAGTATTTAATTTATTTAAAGTTATACATTTTAACGTAACCATTAATAAAACAACACGGCCATTTTTGCCATTGCATCTCTGAGTCATGTGTATTTATTTATTTTAATTGGGTTAATGTATATATATGTGAGCTCTATGCTACCATGAATCCACTTGGAAAGTACTCTTATTATATGTAACTATGAGTCAGTTGTAAGATTGTAGGAGTTTTTGGGGACCATAGTCATAAACCATGTTAAAAGCATAATATGGATCTGGTGATTTCTAATTTTTAGGTTTTTGTTGCCAACTTGTTGATGTCAAGAATTGTTTGAAATAAGTCAAATCTATTACTTATAGAAAATCCGAGGCTTTTGACAGCAAAGAAATCTGGTCTGAGGAGAGCACAAAGCCTGATGGATTCCGCTGTTTGCTCTTTATGTAGTGATCTCTTTTTCCGATACTTTCTCCTCCGCGCCTGCCCCGGTTTTTGCAGCTTTATCTCTATTCCGGGACTGTCTCATATTTGTCCTTTTACTGTGATTTACACTAATGGACGAGACAGATGAAGGATCAGGAAAATCCTCTGAAGTTCTCAGCGAGGAATTTGCTGACTGGAAGCCACGATCCTGGAATGTCTCCGTTATTTCCCCGTGTCCTGTGTGATGAGCGTCCTCTGCTCCGATTGGAGATTTTATTATTTTCATTGTCTTTCAATTCTCTTTCAAATTTATGTTTTTTTAGATTCTGTGATACTTGTTTATAATTTTTTAATTGTTATTCCCTTCTGTTTGTAATTCTGTAAATCGTCTAGATGAGTGAAAGGGTTAATTGATGTTTGGAGGGTTTACATTTCAGTCTTAATAACATCCCAATTCCTCTCTTTCCTTACAATCAATTGGATGAGTTTGAGCGAACATTTACTCCAAATATCATTCCAATTATTCTGGAATTCTTCGCCATATTGTGTGGTCGCTAATGTTGAGCGGACCCGGATCGGCAAAATCCGGATCCGCACGGTTTTAGCGCCCGATCCGAGTCCAACCAGTACCTGGGATTCGGGATGCACGATCCGGATCCAGGATTTTTTTTTGATTTTTTTTTTCTCTCCTCTCTCCTTATTCATTTACATGACCGCGGATATCGGATCCGGACTTCAGCGGAAACCCGATCCAAATCCACCGGACCCGGATTATGACCGATCCGCTCAACTCTAGTGGTCGCCTCTTTTTAATTCTCAGGCCATTTCCCTTTCCAGATACGTCTGTAGGGAATTCCTGTCCCACCAGAATTTGAGTTCTTTACTCATTTTGTATTCAAGATTTCCCATAATTAACCCCTCAGGTGGTTTCAGAGCAGTATGCGTCTTTTTGTGAAGATCATCGCCGTTCATACATATTATTTTCTACATATCAATGCTGGTTTGATTTTTTTTTATATTTTTGATCTAACAAATAAAAGTGAATTTTTCTATTTACTCACCTTTCTACCGGAGCAATTGTTTTCTTACTGGAATGAAGGTTGTTACTATTTAACATCATCGCTGTATTTTGAATGGAGTCAAAGGTCATTATAAATAGTCACTAACTGAGCTCCAGGGATGTAACTCATATAGAGATATATGGTTGTATACAGCACTGTATTGTGGGTATACAGCGATATATGGAGGTGTACAGAACTATATGGGGTTTACTGTACTATATTGGGTATACAGCACTTTATGGGACAGCACAATATAGGAAATATACTGCAGTATATGGATGACGATTATACAGAACTATATGGCGGTATGCATGGAGGTATACAGCATTATATGGGGACTATATAATACTATATGGGGGTATAGATGAATATATTGTATGTATTATGTATATGGCACTTTTATGAAGGTACACAGCACCATATGGGAGTGCACATCACTAATGGGGCTTTTATATTGAATGTTCTCAGTGAGAGGAACAAAATTATAATCTTGGGATACCTTTTAATGGCTAAATAAAATTTTAGTTAGCCATTAAAAGGTATCACAAGATTATAATTTTGTTCCTCTCACTGATAACATTCAATAATTTTTCAACTGGCTAACACGGTGCCAAAACCTTTTCACTTGTAACTAATAATGGGGCTTTATGGCAATATATGGGGGTTATATAGCAGTATATGGAGATATTCAGAATAATATTGGAATATACAGCACTATATGGGGTTTACTGTATTGGATGTTGTATATAACATAATCGTGGTATAGAAGAGGGGAAAAAACGGACAATGAGCGGGAAATTCCAAAATCCCTAACAGTTCTGTGCTCAGCCAATCAGCAGAGGAGGGGCGGAGCAAAACAAGCAAAATTTTCCACCCCGGATCGCGTCATCTCTCCTGTTCTCTTTCTGGTCCGCCCTCGCTCTATATAAAGGAGGACTGTGCGCTCGTCTGTTATAGTGTTTTGCTGACTACGTGAAAGATGTCTGGACGCGGCAAAGGAGGGAAAGGTCTGGGGAAGGGCGGCGCCAAGCGGCACAGGAAGGTTCTCCGGGACAACATCCAGGGCATCACCAAGCCCGCCATCCGCCGTCTCGCCCGCAGAGGAGGCGTCAAGCGCATCTCCGGCCTCATCTATGAGGAGACTCGCGGCGTCCTGAAAGTCTTCCTGGAGAACGTGATCCGTGACGCCGTCACCTACACCGAGCACGCCAAGAGGAAGACCGTCACCGCCATGGACGTGGTGTACGCGCTCAAGCGCCAGGGCCGCACTCTCTACGGCTTCGGGGGTTAATGCTTCTGCTCCAAACTTAAAACAAAAACACAAAGGCTCTTTTCAGAGCCGCCCACATCTTCTGAGGAGAAGCTACAGCTCCTGCTGCGCGGGGAGGGGCTGCGCTGAATCAGTAATGTCTGCCGCTCTAGGGGCGGGTGGGAAAAAGGTGGTACTTATAAGGGGTTAATAGTAAGTGAGGATCCAGAGCCCTACTGACTAAGCACTAAATGTGAAATTCCCGCACAATGGCTGCAAGTTTCTCCCCCCCTTTTTGTGTGATCCGCGGTATTAGGGGGGAGATTCTGGGGTTGTGAGTGAATAACTAATATGTGGTTTATATTCAGCACTATATGGTGATCTATACTGTTAGTATCCAGCGCTATATGGGGGGCTATAGCATTACATTGAGGTGCAGAGCACTTTATGATGAGCAGGTCATTGTATGGATGTTATACAGCGCTCAGTGGCGGTGCAGAGCTTTACTGGCTCCAAAAACATCAAATCTTTGAGCTAAAATGTGTCCGGCCAATAATGTCGCTGCTGTGCTGTATACTCCATACCGTGCAGTGTATCTCTAGTATTGGATCCTTCCGTATAGCGGTGAATACGTCCACATATTTACTATACCCCGTGCAGTGCCCTATACACCATCCATAGTGCTGGATGCTCCCATACAGTGCCGTATTCCGACATATTGTCCTGTATATTATCCATAGTGCTAGAAAAAGCTGAATGCCCCCATATAGTGCTGTATTCTCCTCCCATACACCACTTTATACTCCATGTGGTGTCGCATACACTTTCTCCTCCGGCCATAACGTTCTTTTCTGCGACAACGACGGCTGGAAACATCACGGGCACTAAGGGGTTAACACTGAGCTTCAGGGAATAATCCTGTGGGCGGAGCCACAGTCGTACTATGCGCTGATTGGCTGAGCTCTGAATGTGAAATTCCCGCACAATGGCTGAGTTTCCCGCTCTCTGTCCTCTGCGCCCCGCGGTGTCAGGGGGAGGTCTGGGGCTGAGTGAATATCTCTTCTGTAGGTTTATATTCAGCGCTATATGGAGGCTTATAATGGGGTCTGTGCAGCATAAAGAGAACTGAGCAGCGACTCCGCATACAGCAAATGTGAACACGTCCAATCCCCGCAGAATCCACAGAAGAATCCAGCGCCTCTGGAAGAGCCAAGATGTCTGCAAACCCCGAGTGTATGAAGTGTGAGCGGCGCCGCTGCTGTATGGAGAGAGGAGGTCAGGGCAGCGCAGGAGGCGGCTTGTCGCGGCTGATGGGATCTCAGGAATCCACAAGCGTCTCCATTATTATCCCGTATATTCCATACAGCAGTGACGCCGCTCACATCTCATGTGCTCAGTGTCTGCAGAAACCTCAGCGCTCACAGAGGCGGCCGTGCTCTGTACAGCGCTATATAGAGGCGGCTGTGCTCCTGTGTGGCCTGTACAGCTCTATATAGAGGCGGCCGTACTCTGTACAGCTCTATATAGAGGCGGCCGTACTCTGTACAGCTCTATATAGAGGCGGCTGTGCTCCTGTGTGGTCTGTACAGCGCTATATAGAGGCGGCTGTGCTCCTGTGTGGTCTGTACAGCGCTATATAGAGGCAGCTGTGCTCCTGTGTGGTCTGTACAGCGCTATATAGAGGCGGCTGTGCTCCTGTGTGGTCTGTACAGCTTTATATAGAGGCGGCTGTGCTCCTGTGTGGTCTGTACAGCTCTATATAGAGGCGGCTGTGCTCCTGTGTGGTCTGTACAGCGCTATATAGAGGCGGCTGTGCTCCTGTGTGGTCTGTACAGCGCTGTATAGAGGCGGCTGTGCTCCTGTGTGGTCTGTACAGCGCTATATAGAGGCGGCTGTGCTCTGTGTGGTCTGTACAGCGCTATATAGAGGCGGCTGTGCTTATGTGTGGTCTGTACAGCGCTATATAGAGGCGGCTGTGCTCCTGTGTGGTCTGTACAGCGCTATATAGAGGCGGCTGTGCTCCTGTGTGGTCTGTACAGCGCTATATAGAGGCGGTTGTGCTCCTGTGTGGTCTGTACAGCTCTATATAGAGGCGGCCGTGCTCCTGTGTGCTCTGTACAGCGCTATATAGAGGAGGCCGTGCTCCTGTGTGGTCTGTACAGCTCTATATAGAGGCGGCTGTGCTCCTGTGTGGTCTGTACAGCTCTATATAGAGGCGGCTGTGCTCCTGTGTGCTCTGTACAGCGCTATATAGAGGAGGCTGTGCTCCTGTGTGGTCTGTACAGCGCTATATAGAGGCGGCCGTGCTACTGTGTGCTCTGTACAGCGCTATATAGAGGCGGCCGTGCTACTGTGTGATCTGTACAGCTCTATATAGAGGCAACTGTGCTCCTGTGTGGTCTGTACAGCGCTATATAGAGGCGGCCGTGCTTCTGTGTGGTCTGTACAGCTCTATATAGAGGCGTCTGTGCTCCTGTGTGGTCTGTACAGCTCTATATAGAGGCGGCTGTGCTCCTGTGTGGTCTGTACAGCGCTATATAGAGGCGGCTGTGCTCCTGTGTGGTCTGTACAGCTCTATATAGAGGCGGCCGTGCTCCTGTGTGGTCTGTACAGCTCTATATAGAGGCGGCCGTGCTCCTGTGTGCTCTGTCCAGCGCTATATAGAGGCGGCTGAGCTTCTGTGTGCTCTGTACAGCGCTATATAGAGGCGGCTGTGCTCCTGTGTGGTCTGTACAGCTCTATATAGAGGCTGTGCTTCTGTGTGGTCTGTACAGCTCTATATAGAGGCGGCCGTGCTCCTGTGTGCTCTGTACAGCTCTATATAGAGGCGGCTGTGCTCCTGTGTGGTCTGTACAGCGCTATATAGAGGCGGCTGTGCTCCTGTGTGGTCTGTACAGCTCTATATAGAGGCGGCTGTGCTCCTGTGTGGTCTGTACAGCTCTATATAGAGGCGGCTGTGCTCCTGTGTGGTCTGTACAGCTCTATATAGAGGCGGCTGTGCTCCTGTGTGGTCTGTACAGCGCTATATAGAGGCGGCTGTGCTCCTGTGTGGTCTGTACAGCGCTATATAGAGGCGGCTGTGCTCCTGTGTGGTCTGTACAGCGCTATATAGAGGAGGCTGTGCTTCTGTGTGGTCTGTACAGCTCTATATAGAGGCGGCCGTGCTCCTGTGTGGTCTGTACAGCTCTATATAGAGGCGGCTGTGCTCCTGTGTGGTCTGTACAGCGCTATATAGAGGCGGCTGTGCTCCTGTGTGGTCTGTACAGCTCTATATAGAGGCGGCCGTGCTCCTGTGTGGTCTGTACAGCTCTATATAGAGGCGGCCGTGCTCCTGTGTGGTCTGTACAGCGCTATATAGAGGCGGCCGTGCTCCTGTGTGGTCTGTACAGCGCTATATAGAGGCGGCCGTGCTCCTGTGTGGTCTGTACAGCTCTATATAGAGGCGGCCGTGCTCCTGTGTGGTCTGTACAGCTCTATATAGAGGCGGCCGTGCTCCTGTGTGGTCTGTACAGCTCTATATAGAGGCGGCTGTGCTCCTGTGTGGTCTGTACAGCTCTATATAGAGGCGGCCGTGCTCCTGTGTGGTCTGTACAGCGCTATATAGAGGCGGCCGTGCTCCTGTGTGGTCTGTACAGCTCTACATAGAGGCGGCTGTGCTCCTGTGTGGTCTGTACAGCGCTATATAGAGGCGGCTGTGCTCCTGTGTGGTCTGTACAGCGCTATATAGAGGCGGCTGTGCTCCTGTGTGGTCTGTACAGCTCTATATAGAGGCGGCTGTGCTCCTGTGTGGTCTGTACAGCTCTATATAGAGGCGGCTGTGCTCCTGTGTGGTCTGTACAGCTCTATATAGAGGCGGCTGTGCTCCTGTGTGGTCTGTACAGCGCTATATAGAGGCGGCTGTGCTCCTGTGTGGTCTGTACAGCTCTATATAGAGGCGGCCGTGCTCCTGTGTGGTCTGTACAGCGCTATATAGAGGCTGCTGTGCTCTGTGTGGTCTGTACAGCTCTATATAGAGGAGGCTGTGCTCTGTGTGGTCTGTACAGCTCTATATAGAGGCGGCTGTGCTCCTGTGTGGTCTGTACAGCGCTATATAGAGGCGGCTGTGCTCCTGTGTGGTCTGTACAGCTCTATATAGAGGCGGCTGTGCTCCTGTGTGGTCTGTACAGCTCTATATAGAGGCGGCTGTGCTCCTGTGTGTTCTGTACAGCGCTATATAGAGGCGGCTGTGCTCCTGTGTGGTCTGTACAGCTCTATATAGAGGCGGCTGTGCTCTGTGTGGTCTGTACAGCTCTATATAGAGGCGGTTGTGCTCCTGTGTGCTCTGTACAGCGCTATATAGAGGCGGCTGTGCTCTGTGTGGTCTGTACAGCGCTATATAGAGGCGGCTGTGCTCCTGTGTGGTCTGTACAGCTCTATATAGAGGTGGCTGTGCTCTGTGTGGTCTGTACAGCGCTATATAGAGGCGGCTGTGCTCCTGTGTGGTCTGTACAGCTCTATATAGAGGCGGCTGTGCTCCTGTGTGGTCTGTACAGCTCTATATAGAGGCGGCTGTGCTCCTGTGTGGTCTGTACAGCTCTATATAGAGGCGGCTGTGCTCTGTGTGGTCTGTACAGCGCTATATAGAGGCGGCTGTGCTCCTGTGTGGTCTGTACAGCTCTATATAGAGGCGGCTGAGCTTCTGTGTGCTCTGTACAGCTCTATATAGAGGCGGCTGTGCTCCTGTGTGGTCTGTACAGCGCTATATAGAGGCGGCTGTGCTCTGTGTGGTCTGTACAGCTGTATATAGAGGCGGCTGAGCTTCTGTGTGCTCTGTACAGCTCTATATAGAGGCGGCTGTGCTCCTGTGTGCTCTGTACAGCGCTATATAGAGGCGGCTGTGCTCCTGTGTGGTCTGTACAGCTCTATATAGAGGCGGCTGTGCTCCTGTGTGTTCTGTACAGCGCTATATAGAGGCGGCTGTGCTCCTGTGTGCTCTGTACAGCTCTATATAGAGGCGGCTGAGCTTCTGTGTGCTCTGTACAGCTCTATATAGAGGCGGCTGTGCTCCTGTGTGGTCTGTACAGCGCTATATAGAGGCGGCTGTGCTCTGTGTGGTCTGTACAGCTCTATATAGAGGCGGCTGAGCTTCTGTGTGCTCTGTACAGCTCTATATAGAGGCGGCTGTGCTCCTGTGTGCTCTGTACAGCGCTATATAGAGGCGGCTGTGCTCTGTGTGGTCTGTACAGCGCTATATATTGGCGGCTGTGCTCCTGTGTGGTCTGTACAGCGCTATATAGAGGCGGCTGTGCTCTGTGTGGTCTGTACAGCGCTATATAGAGGCGGCTGTGCTCCTGTGTGGTCTGTACAGCGCTATATAGAGGCGGCTGTGCTCCTGTGTGGTCTGTACAGCTCTATATAGAGGCGGCTGTGCTCCTGTGTGCTCTGTACAGCTCTATATAGAGGCGGCTGTGCTTCTGTGTGGTCTGTACAGCGCTATATAGAGGTGGCTGTGCTTCTGTGTGGTCTGTACAGCGCTATATAGAGGTGGCTGTGCTCCTGTGTGGTCTGTACAGCTCTATATAGAGGCGGCTGTGCTCCTGTGTGGTCTGTACAGCTCTATATAGAGGCGGCTGTGCTCTGTGTGGAGCCTGCACAGCTCTGTATAGAGGCGCGATACATGGTACGATATGGGGGGATATAACACTGGAGATACAGCTCTATATAGAGGCGCGATACATGATACGATACGGGGGTATACCAATACTGTTGGCTCTAGTCATTATCACTGCTCCGCCACATGAGGATTGGGGACGGGGCAGGAACACAGGGTCGCTCTGCACTAGTGGAGTCATCAGGAGGCGCAGGTAGAGAAGCAACTTCTGCCCACATTATACCCATCTAATGGACAGCGCCCATCACCGGCCCCAATCCCTGGAGAAAGGGCACAACAGCGGCTTGTATTCAGCATCTCTCGCTACAGACATGGAGGGTGGGGATCGTGTATAAGCTCGGAGCAGTGAATGCGGGTGACACCACATGAAAAACGTTTAGTGCCACTTATACCCACTGTGCCAACCCAATAGGATACTGCATTATTCGCTCTGCAAATCCAATACTAATATGACAGGAATATAACTCTGCGTTATACAAAACCTCCACTATTATACAAGATCTGCAGTTCTGCACAGATCAGTCAGAAGAGCCATTGGTTATGGAGGATACGGGATCGGAGGCGCTCACTTTTCTTGCAGCGCTCAGCACCGTCCCGAGCTCCCTCTGAGAAAGGTCATAACAGCGCCTATTACTCGGCGCAAAGCCTCAAATCATAAACTACCAGTACCACTTATACCCAATGTACTAACATCCTGATACAAATCACCCTGCCTATTGCTATATTTCCCATTAACACAACAGAAGAATCAGCGGCGCCAGCTCCTGTGAGGACGGGGCCAGCTCCTGTGAGGACGGGGCCAGCTCCTGTGAGGACGGCGCCAGCTCCTGTGAGGACGGGGTCAGCTCCTGTGAGGACGGGGCCAGCTCCTGTGAGGACGGGGTCAGCTCCTGTGAGGACGGGGTCAGCTCCTGTGAGGACGGGGCCAGCTCCTGTGAGGACGGGGCCAGCTCCTGTGAGGACGGGGCCAGCTCCTGTGAGGACGGGGCCAGCTCCTGTGAGGACGGGGCCAGCTCCTGTGAGGACGGGGCCAGCTCCTGTGAGGACGGGGCCAGCTCCTGTGAGGACGGGGCCAGCTCCTGTGAGGACGGGGCCGGCTCCTGTGAGGACGGGGCCGGCTCCTGTGAGGACGGGGTCAGCTCCTGTGAGGACGGGGCCAGCTCCTGTGAGGACGGGGTCAGCTCCTGTGAGGACGGGGGACAGCTCCTGCGAGGACGGGACCAGCTCCTGTGAGGACGGGGCCAGCTCCTGTGAGGACGGGGCCAGCTCCTGTGAGGACGGGGCCAGCTCCTGTGAGGACGGGGTGGTGGCTCTTAGAAGAGCCTTTGTGTTGTGGAGGATGCGGGGTCAGCGGCGTCACTTGCCCTTCTTGCTGCTCTCCGTCTTCTTGGGCAGCAGCACGGCCTGGATGTTGGGCAGGACGCCTCCCTGGGCGATGGTCACCCCACCCAGCAGCCTGTTCAGCTCCTCGTCATTGCGCACGGCCAGCTGCAGGTGCCGGGGGATGATGCGGGTCTTCTTGTTGTCCCGGGCGGCATTGCCGGCCAATTCCAGGATCTCAGCGGTCAGATACTCCAGCACAGCGGCCAGATAGACCGGAGCGCCGGCGCCCACCCTCTCGGCGTAGTTGCCCTTGCGGAGAAGCCTGTGCACACGACCGACCGGGAACTGCAGTCCTGCCCGGGATGAGCGGGTCTTGGCCTTAGCTCGGGTCTTCCCTCCTTGTTTACCGCGTCCAGACATCTTGTGCTGAGCGTTAAAATATCAAAGCCAGAAATTTCAAATATAACGCGTGTGCCGGCTCCGGCGTCTTTTATAAGCTGCTGCTCCGCCCTCCTCTCCTGTCATTGACTGAATCTGAAGTCATCCATGGAAATGAGACTTGTGGATCCACCAATAAGCTGCGAGGGCGGAGATCATGACGTCATATTGGTCACATGCTTTTTTTCGCCCAATAGAACAGCGATGTGACCGCAGTGTCATTTGCATGGCCGGGCTATAAATACGGCCGCTCTGGGTGGAGCAGGATCATTATTCTGTCTCCAGTGAAGAGATCTTTCTGCTCTCATCATGCCTGATCCCGCCAAGTCCGCCCCAGCGCCCAAGAAGGGCTCCAAGAAAGCCGTGACCAAGACTCAGAAGAAGGACGGCAAGAAGCGGAGGAAGAGCCGGAAGGAGAGCTATGCCATCTACGTGTACAAGGTGCTGAAGCAGGTGCACCCCGACACCGGCATCTCCTCCAAGGCCATGGGCATCATGAACTGCTTCGTCGGTGACATCTTCGAGCGCATCGCAGGGGAAGCCTCCCGCCTGGCGCACTACAACAAGCGCCACACCATCACCTCCCGGGAGATCCAGACCGCCGTGCGCCTGCTGCTGCCCGGAGAGCTGGCCAAGCACGCCGTGTCCGAGGGCACCAAGGCCGTCACCAAGTACACCAGCGCCAAGTGATCACCACCGCTGCTCCCATCCCCCACACCACAAAGGCTCTTCTAAGGGCCACCACATTGTCTAATCTGAGCTTTATACTGGATGGTCTCTGTTTCTGGCTGTGGCAGTGATTGGCGCAGATCTGCGTTGCGATGGTCGCTACAGATGCAGTTTGTGTATAACTGCACTACACAGAACTATGGGATTATATGGTAATGTCAGTATACAAAACTATTTGTAGATAATGACGGTATAGAGCATATGGGGACTATAGTATTATATGGGGATATATATCAGTATATACTGTAGATGTATAAAGATTTGTATGGCGTTTACTAGAAGGCTGGGAACTTCGCAGGCACTAAATCGTTAATAAATCGTTTGTGGGAGGAGCTGAAACGCTAATAAGTGCTGATTGGCTGAGCGCTGAATATGAAATTCCCGCCCTATGGCTGAGAGTTTCCGCTCTTTGTTCTCGGTAACACGCGGTGATTGATGTCCGCACTATATTGCTGTATACAGCGCTGTATGGATTTTTTCATATTATAATACTGGACTGTTTGGAGTAACACTGAATATTAGAGTATCACAATATTTTTTTGGTATGTAAGCAATTGGGAATAAAAAAATAACTTTTAAATATATTAAGACTCAAAGTCCTAATTTTTCCCCCGTGAATACATAACCAGTTACGGACGAATAGGAACAATTTGGGTATTTATATCAGAGTATTTTCAGCTTGTCAGATTCTCTCCAAAAGAATTGCTCAGATATTGCTTCGTCTGTAGAACCTTACTGTTGCTTTTTTAGCCTAAAGTATCATATGGTTAGGCAATATGAGACTATTAATACCTCCTATTGCTATAGAACACCTGGCAGGAGTATAATGGGGTATAATGTCATGGCCCGTCCTCTGTCAGAAGCATGGATCAATGTTACCTTAACGTGTAGGGCATGGGGTATGTGAAATTCCACAATAAACGTATTACAGCCCGAGGTAAGGATCCATAAACGTGCTCAGTGCTCACCTTCCCGACGCGTTTCCTCTTTAGTGATTTATCAGGGGAGATTTTTGGAGTCTTAAGGCAGCATGGAGCTTATTAATCCCTGTGCATGAACCTCCATGTCACGCTGCATCAGGGGCCGCTGCATCCATGGACTCTATGGAAAGCGCAGCCTCTGATGCAGCGTGACATGGAGGTTCATGCACAGGGATTAATAAGCTCCATGCTCCCTTAACAAGCCTCAAAAAAGGTCCCCTGATAAATCACTATAGAGGAAACGCGTCGGGAAGGGAATACAAAATTGAATATTACTACGGTATGAAAAAGCATTATACGAGTGTAAAAAGTACAATATGGGATGTAAACAACATGGAAGGTGCACAGCAGTGTATGGCCCTGTATGGATGGATATGGGGAGCACTGAGGAGTATATGGGGGTAACAGACCTATGTGTTGCCCCTGCTGTGTAATTATACAATGTGAGGTTGCTGCTGTAGAGAGGAGCGGATGTGGCGATATTCCGGCTGTGAACTCCGGTGACCTGATTGCTGGACTGTCCTGCCGCCGTGTCCCACAATCCGGCAGAGGTGACCGGCGGTCACATTATACCCTGGGAGTCTCCAGGTGTGAACTCCGGTGACTTCAGTGACGTCACCGCTCCTCACAGCCGAGGTCTCCAGCTGCTGTCAGTGTCCCAGAGGCTGTAGTGATCGGTCATATTTGCCTTCATTGCAGCATCTGGATGTAGCAGAAAAAGGAGCGTCGTGGCACATTTTTTGGAGCTTGGATTATGTCGGACCTGCAGGGGTGTTTTGGGGGATAATAGAGTGAGCGAGGGGGTATGTATATTTTATTTCAAATAAAGGACTTCTCTGGGTGCTTGTGTTTATTTTCTTTACTTACAGGGTTGGTAATAGGGAGTATTATAGACGCCTTCCCATTACTATCCGAGGACTTGATGGTAGCTTTGATTTTTAACAAATCACAGCTGACATCCTCCCCATATATTACCCCGGTAGCCACCGCACCATGGCAATCGGGATGAGCCGGGTAAAGTCAGAATTGGAAATTTTAATGGGATGTAAAAATTCTGGGGTGGCTGCAGGCTGATATTTTCAGGCTGGGAGGGGTCAATAGCCATGACTATTTCCACCCTAATAATACCAGCCCCCAGCTGTCTGCTTTACCTTGGTTGGTTATAAATAATCGGGAGACCCCAAGCCATTTTTTTTACATTAAATAAAAAATGTGAAATATGGGAATTTTTGCCGTTTTGCTGCTATTGGAAAAAAAGAAATACTTGGATTACAAATTGGCCAATTGTGTAACATTGACAGCCAATGACAAGACGTACCTCGCTATTGTCAAATTTATTTTCCGATAGCAGTAATGCAGGGCAAAAATTCCTATATTTCATGTTCACATATTTTGATCATTGCATATTCACTGCACCGAGGACCTGGAAGCAGAGGGAACTCCGGAGACATCAGTTTTGGGGAAAGGTGAAAGGAGTATCAAGCAGTGTGTGCAGTGACATCAGGAGGTCAATCGGAGTATCAAGGGACTCGGGGTGACCTTCTGACGACACCCCTATGACATCTGCACTACCGTGGGTGTCACAACAGTGATTTCACAGGTTCATCAGAGTTCATTGAGCCACCACCCCGTCCTCACAGGAGCTGGCCCCGTCCTCACAGGAGCTGGCCCCGTCCTCACAGGAGCTGGCCCCGTCCTCACAGGAGCTGACCCCGTCCTCACAGGAGCTGACCCCGTCCTCACAGGAGCTGACCCCGTCCTCACAGGAGCTGGCCCCGTCCTCACAGGAGCTGGCCCCGTCCTCACAGGAGCTGACCCCGTCCTCACAGGAGCTGGCCCCGTCCTCACAGGAGCTGGCCCCGTCCTCACAGGAGCTGGCCCCGTCCTCACAGGAGCTGGCCCCGTCCTCACAGGAGCTGGCCCCGTCCTCACAGGAGCTGGCCCCGTCCTCACAGGAGCTGGCCCCGTCCTCACAGGAGCTGGCCCCGTCCTCACAGGAGATGGCCCCGTCCTCACAGGAGCTGGCCCCGTCCTCACAGGAGCTGGCCCCGTCCTCACAGGAGCTGGCCCCGTCCTCACAGGAGCTGGCCCCGTCCTCACAGGAGCTGGCGCCGCTCATCTCTGCTGTGATCTCTGCAGATGTTACTTGGTGGAGTCTCTATAATGGGGATGAGGATGAGCCGCACCCGGCAGTGGATTGCTGTGCATTAGGTTAGCTCAGTGGCTAATTTGCATGTGCTGCCCTAGAAGGGCTTTGCCTGCAATTTAGCCATGTGCGCAGTGACTGAAACGACACAGCCGGGCCCCTCTGCTGCGGCTGTGACTGGGGCCCGGTGAAGAGGGGAGGCCTGACGTGCCCGGGGCTTAACAAAGCCAAGTAATTACCCCGGGCCTGGCCCCCTCTTTTCCCTGACTGTTCCCAAATCACCAAAAATTGTCACATCAGAATCTGTACCCTAAATATTACCTGCAAGTAAAACCTGGTCAGAGTTAATGAATTGGTGTGACGCAGTTTATTTCTCTCATCTGAGGAGCCATACGCTGCTGCACTAAAGTGACAGTTAAAAATGCTGTAAAAAAAACCTGCCATATCTGTGTACTACTAAAACTGCCCTGGGGACCCCGCTTCACCTACGAGAAGTGTAAACAACTGGCTGCCTAACCCTCACCCCAGAGGTCTGACCTGCAGCCCCAGTAACCATACTGGAACCGTAGGTGGCGTCACAAAATACTTTTAATTTATTTATTTTACTATTTACTGACTTTCAGCGACCACCAGGGCCACGCGATCGGGCACATTGGCCCCCGTGACATAATCCCATTAAACAACGCCCGGAACAGAGTACCCCACATCCCTGGGGCGAGTAATGTGGACATTATACTGCATTCGAAGTTGTGTGACATCACGGTTGACATCGTACTCTGTGGTTAGACATCATACTGTGTGAGGAGCTGTGTGGGGGACACTATACTGTGTGAGGAGCTGTGTGGGGGACATCATACTGTGTGAGGAGCTGTGTGGGGGACATCATACTGTGTGAGGAGCTGTGTGGGGGACACCATACTGTGTAAGGAGCTGTGTGGGGGACACCATACTGTGTGAGGAGCTGTGTGGGGGACACCATACTGTGTGAGGAGCTGTGTGGGGGACACCATACTGTGTGAGGAGCTGTGTGGGGGACATCATACTGTGTGAGGAGCTGTGTGGGGGACACTATACTGTGTGAGGAGCTGTGTGGGGGACATCATACTGTGTGAGGAGCTGTGTGGGGGACACTATACTGTGTGAGGAGCTGTGTGGGGGACACTATACTGTGTGAGGAGCTGTGTGGGGAACATCATACTGTGTGAGGAGCTGTGTGGGGGACACTATACTGTGTGAGGAGCTGTGTGGGGGACATCATACTGTGTGAGGAGCTGTGTGGGGGACACCATACTGTGTGAGGAGCTGTGTGGGGGACATCATACTGTGTGAGGAGCTGTGTGGGGGACACCATACTGTGTGAGGAGCTGTGTGGGGGACACCATACTGTGTGAGGAGCTGTGTGGGGGACACCATACTGTGTGAGGAGCTGTGTGGGGGACACCATACTGTGTGAGGAGCTGTGTGGGGGACACCATACTGTGTGAGGAGCTGTGTGGGGGACACCATACTGTGTGAGGAGCTGTGTGGGGGACACCATACTGTGTGAGGAGCTGTGTGGGGGACACCATGCTGTGTGGGGGACATCATACTGTGTGGGGGACACCATACTGTGTGAGAAGCTGTGTGGGGGACATCATACTGTGTGAGGAGCTGTGTGGGGGACACTATACTGTGTGAGGAGCTGTGTGAGGGACATCATACTGTGTGAGGAGCTGTGTGGGGGACACCATGCTGTGTGGGGGACATCATACTGTGTGAGGAGCTGTGTGGGGGACACCATACTGTGTGAGGAGCTGTGTGGGGGACACCATACTGTGTGAGAAGCTGTGTGGGGGACATCATGCTGTGTGGGGGACACCATACTGTGTGAGGAGCTGTGTGGGGGACACCATACTGTGTGAGGAGCTGTGTGGGGGACACCATGCTGTGTGGGGGACATCATACTGTGTGAGGAGCTGTGTGGGGGACATCATACTGTGTGAGGAGCTGTGTGGGGGACATCATACTGTGTGAGGAGCTGTGTGGGGGACACCATACTGTGTGAGGAGCTGTGTGGGGGACACCATACTGTGTGAGGAGCTGTGTGGGGGACACCATACTGTGTGAGGAGCTGTGTGGGGGACACCATACTGTGTGAGGAGCTGTGTGGGGGACACCATACTGTGTGAGGAGCTGTGTGGGGGACACCATACTGTGTGAGGAGCTGTGTGGGGGGACACCATACTGTGTGAGGAGCTGTGTGGGGGACACCATACTGTGTGAGGAGCTGTGTGGGGGACACCATACTGTGTGAGGAGCTGTGTGGGGGACACCATACTGTGTGAGGAGCTGTGTGGGGGACACCATACTGTGTGAGGAGCTGTGTGGGGGACACCATACTGTGTGAGGAGCTGTGTGGGGGACACCATACTGTGTGAGGAGCTGTGTGGGGGACACCATACTGTGTGAGGAGCTGTGTGGGGGACATCATACTGTGTGAGGAGCTGTGTGGGGGACACTATACTGTGTGAGGAGCTGTGTGGGGGACACCATACTGTGTGAGGAGCTGTGTGGGGGACACCATACTGTGTGAGGAGCTGTGTGGGGGACATCATACTGTGTGAGGAGCTGTGTGGGGGACACCATACTGTGTGAGGAGCTGTGTGGGGGACACCATACTGTGTGAGGAGCTGTGTGGGGGACACCATACTGTGTGAGGAGCTGTGTGGGGGACACCATGCTGTGTGAGAAGCTGTGTGGGGGACACCATACTGTGTGAGAAGCTGTGTGGGGGACATCATACTGTGTGAGGAGCTGTGTGGGGGAGATCATGCTGTGTGGGGGACACCATACTGTGTGAGGAGCTGTGTGGGGGACACCATACTGTGTGAGGAGCTGTGTGGGGGACACCATGCTGTGTGGGGGACATCATACTGTGTGAGGAGCTGTGTGGGGGACATCATACTGTGTGAGGAGCTGTGTGGGGGACATCATACTGTGTGAGGAGCTGTGTGGGGGACACCATACTGTGTGAGGAGCTGTGTGGGGGACACCATACTGTGTGAGAAGCTGTGTGGGGGACACCATACTGTGTGAGAAGCTGTGTGGGGGACACCATACTGTGTGAGAAGCTGTGTGGGGGACATCATACTGTGTGAGAAGCTGTGTGGGGGACATCATACTGTGTGAGGAGCTGTGTGGGGGACATCATACTGTGTGAGGAGCTGTGTGGGGGACACCATACTGTGTGAGGAGCTGTGTGGGGGACACCATACTGTGTGAGGAGCTGTGCAACCAGGGTGCTCAGATCCAGAGTGGTCTTGGCTCGAGTGGTTCGGACCCGGGCTCGGCGGACACACAAAACTGGAGAAGGGGGTTATTTACAGGGGAACAGTTTGTGACACCACCTGTGGGTACTGGGAGTACGTTCACTGCTGGAGAGAGGACCGGGGCGGATGGTGTGATGCAGCAAGGTGTCCGTGCCTCCGCAGGTAGGGAAGGCTCAGGGTGTTGGTGCGTATGGGAGGACAGGGTGCAGGGATCAGGGTACTCACTGCGGGTAGTCGTGGTATTGGATGAGGGGAAGAATGGAGACACACACACTGTAGGTAAACCAAAGTCTCTGAGTACAGCTGCCGCTGCGGGAAGCCCGTCCAGGTACCCGGTCCTACCGGTGTAACTTAGTGATCCGGAGCCTGCCTTTGTGCACAACTTGTTGTCTGTTGGTTATCCCCGTGGCATGAAGCTGTTGGGGCCCCCGCTCGCTTTATGTTTGCTAGTATCAGAATACAGGGCCCTGCGCCAATTGTTTTATCCATTCATTTATGTTTATACCACGATACTCACCCGCAGACACTTTGTTACGAGGGGGACCCGGGGAAGCGTGCCAAGATGGGAAATGGACAGCTTCCGCCGGTCAAGGTCCACTGTGCGGTGTAAGGGACCGCTGCTATGGTCAGGAAAGAGTGAGCGGGTTGCTGCTAGTGATCGTCTGGAACGTCACAGATGATCTATGTACACCGGTCCGCCCTATCCCGTGAGGGTTGTATGGCTCGGGGCTTCTCGTACGGTGTACCTGTTGCAAGGGGACGCACAGGGGTGCCTACACACGTATGCCAGCGGGAGTCACAGGAATATGGCATGGGGGTAGCACAGAGGTGCCCACGCACGTGTGCTTCAGAAACCAAGTGAGTCCGACAGAGACTCGAGGAGCTCACCTGGGACAGGAACACGGCCTGCTAAACGGGATACTGCCGGAGCAACAAGGCAGGGGCAAGACCTGCAAACCAGGTGCTGCCTGAGCAGCAAGGGCAAAGCCCACAAAAGACAATAATGCCTAAGCAGTGGCATGGCAGCACGCTGCCAGACATCCAAACATAGAAGGACGGTCGCGCGCCACCATGATGGCAGGGAGAGCTTTTAAGGAGGTGTAGCTCCACCCAAGGGCGGGCGCGAGACGGGCGTGACCCAATCAGGATTCGTGACGTCCTGGCCCAGCCAGTCAGGATTCAGCACATCACCAGCCTCGTCATCGGGCCGTGTGATATCAGTGAGCGAATCAGAAGACGTCACGTGGAGCACATGCTCATCTTCCTGCCTCTGGGTCATAAAGGCGGGATCCCCGGTTTCACAATGTGCAGAGACATGGGAAGTCTTGCTGCTTCCCTGAGCATCTATTCTTTGCACACTGCGCAACCTCTCAGACCCTCTGTGATGCTGAGCAGGAGAGCTCGTGGCAGGCAAGGGATGGGAGACTGCTCCATTCCTTGCAAGGGGAGAACCACTAGGTGTCACCCTTCTGCTGTGTTTCTGAGAAGGCAACTCCTGCAGTCTCCCAGACCTTTGGCGCTGCTGAGCAGGAGGGCTCGTGGCAGACAAGGAATGGGGGACCAAACCGGGGGCGTGGACATGCTCCTCCAATTCCCAGGACCTATGCTCCGGGCCACGACCGACCCACTCCACGAGGAAGTACCTCTTGCCCTGTACAATTTTTGTTCTTACTAGCTTCGCTACTTCAGGGTCGTCGGATGAGAAGCCAACCTGGGACAGCAGAGACCCCGAGGTTTTAGGTCGTACGGGTTTCAGGAGAGATACATGAAAAGTATTAGAAATAGCCCAGCATGGAGGGAGCTGGAGTCGATATACCGCCGGGGTTACCCGCTCTATTACTATAAACGGACCCAGGTACCTAGGAGCGAACTCGGCTGTCTGTACCGGAAGGTTAATATGTTTAGAAGACAGCCACACTAGGTCCCCAAGTGCGAAAGATGGCGCAGAGTGAAGAAGACCCGCAGGTCTCTGCCTGAACGGTTTATTATACGCATACGACGTACAGACTCGCATATTCTCCTGTACATCCTGGGCTACCTCTGGCCCCCAATAATGCCTGACCGCAGGTTCTCTGGTCCCGTCGACCCTGAAGTGGCCCCTGCTTTTGGAGGCATGATCCCATGACAGCACATCATTCCGTGGGTCAGGGGAAATGAGGGTCTTACCAGGTGGCACCTGGTCTAGGGAAACGGAAGTGACCCTCCTCACGCTGACTGGAGGTGGAACAAGACACTGTTTCTTCCGATGGTTTCGAACATCGGGTGTCTACATGTCCCCTCTGCCCACAGGTAAAGCAATCGACCGACGGCCGATAACCTGTGGTAGAGGAGACCACTGTGGAGATTTCCATTGGCTCCACAGAATCGTCAATAGAGCTGGCTGGGAGACCGGTCTGGTGGGGAAGGGGAGTCAGAGGCTCTGTAGACCAGGAAGACGTGGGTGCCGAAGAGACCTCGAGCCTCCGCTCCGCGTGGCGGATGTCTATGCGAGAGGCAAGCCAAATCAAGGACTCTAAGGTGGTCAGCACGTCACGCGTGGCCAGCGCGTCTTTGACGAACCCTGCCAGACCCTCCCAGAACACAGGGACCAGGACTTTATCTGGCCAGTCCAGCTCTGCGGCGAGTGTCCTGAATTGTACTGCAAAGTCCCCGACTGAAGTGGACCTTTGCCGAAGGCGTAGGAGCCGCAGCGCGGAGTCGTGGGTGACTTGAGGCCCGAGGAACACCTTTCTTATAGCCTCAAGATAAACTGGAAGGTGATTCACCACCCGATCTCCGCGCTCCCACAACGGCGTGGACCACTTTAGCGCTTTCCCTGTGAGCAGGGACTGGACGAAGGCTACCTTCGCCTTTTCAGTAGCGTAATCAGTCGGACAACTCCAAGTAGGTGGTAACCTGGTTTATGAAACCACGGCACTCAGAGCTGTCCCCGCTGAAGCGCTCTGGGAGCGCAAGGCGAGGCGACCTTCCGCACAATTCCACAGCCTGAGTAGCCGCCTGGGTGGCAACTGTTGCTAGAGCAGCCTTATCGGGGGAAGACCGCTCCACTGCTGCCAATCGTGACTCCAACTGCTGCACATAACGCAGCAACTGCTGCTGCTCTTCCGCCATAGCCAGACCTTTGGCGCGACCGTAATGTTACGAGGGGGACCCGGGGAAGCGTGCCAAGATGGGAAATGGACAGCTTCCACCGGTCAAGGTCCACTGTGCGGTGTAAGGGACCGCTGCTATGGTCAGGAAAGAGTGAGCGGGTTGCTGCTAGTGATCGTCTGGAACGTCACAGATGATCTATGTACACCGGTCCGCCCTAACCCGTGAGGGTTGTATGGCTCGGGGCTTCTCGTACGGTGTACCTGTTGCACGGGGACGCACAGGGGTGCCTACACACGTGTGCCAGCGGGAGTCACAGGAATATGGCACGGGGGTAGCACAGAGGTGCCCACGCACGTGTGCTTCAGAAACCAAGTGAGTCCGACAGAGACTCTAGGAGCTCACCTGGGACAGGAACACAGCCTGCTAAACGGGATACTGCCGGAGCAGCAAGGCAGGGGCAAGACCTGCAAACTAGGTGCTGCCTGAGCAGCAAGGGCAAAGCCCACAAAAGACAATAATGCCTAAGCAGTGGCATGGCAGCACGCTGCCAGACATCCAAACATAGAAGGACGGTCACGTGCCACCATGATGGCAGGGGGAGCTTTTAAGGAGGTGTAGCTCCACCCAAGGGCGGGCGCGAGACGGGCGTGACCCAATCAGGATTCGTGACGTCCTGGCCCAGCCAGTCAGGATTCAGCACATCACCAGCCTCGTCATCGGGCCGTGTGATATCAGTGAGCGAATCAGGAGACGTCACGTGGAGCACATGCTCATCTTCCTGCCTCTGGGTCATAAAGGCGGGATCCCCGGTTTCACAATGTGCAGAGACATGGGAAGTCTTGCTGCTTCCCTGAGCATCTATTCTTTGCACACTGCGCAACCTCTCAGACCCTCTGTGATGCTGAGCAGGAGGGCACGTGGCAGGCAAGGGATGGGAGACTGCTCCATTCCTTGTAAGGGGAGAACCACTAGGTGTCACCCTTCTGCTGTGTCTCTGAGAAGGCAACTCCTGCAGTCTCCCAGACCTTTGGCGCTGCTGAGCAGGAGGGCTCGTGGCAGACAAGGAATGGGGGACCACTTCATTCCTTGCAATAAGAGAGCCACGACGTGTAACACACTTGCACTGTTTTCTCTGCTCACCGGCCATCCTGGCACCTGTGATTGGTTCCAGTCAGCTCACATGCTGACACTCAGGGTGGGGGCATGTCTAACTGCAACCAATTACACGTGCCAAAGGGCGGGGAAAGCATTGAATATTCAATCAGCATTAATTGTCGGCTTCGGAAGAGAAAACGTGATAAAAAAAAACGGTTGCGTTTTTTCTGCAAAGCGCCGGATTGTGCCGCACAGGAAAAAACGAATGTGTGAAAGCAGCCTTAGTGCACAGGGCTATGATAGGCGGCCATCTAGTGGCCATCCCGGAGTTGATATTAGCTAAGATAGGGTTAAGCCAAAGGAAAGGAGGAGGGAGAGTTGGCAAGAGGCATGGTTAGAGGGATGGGTCTCATGAGGTGCCAGATCTGAGTATGGTTCGAGTGAGGAAAGACGTGGCCACGGTATCAGGGCCAGTCCGGGAATCCTGAGGTAACAACGAGAGGTCCGGAGCTTCAGGCTCACCCAGGCGGGCTGAGAGAGTTGTGCGACTAGAAAGTCATCAGGTGTGAGGAAGAAAAGGGGAAAGGAGACACAGACCCGGCAGCTTGAGGACGAGGTTCATGAAATGGGGGACAACTTTAGACGGAGAGTTCCCCACACTAACAGAAACCGCAGCCCCGGGACAAGTGAGGCCATGTCTGTCATAACGGTGTGAATAAGAAACTGAACACGCTTTGTTTGCCCATAGAGCTCTGGCGTCTGCTGCCAGCGGGTGATGGACACCGGCCTTAAGAAACCAGTCAGTGTCATGCACCCGGAGTCACACACACACGGAGCCTCATTGGTGAAGGAGTGCAGAGCCCGTACAGCCGGCGGCCATGTCTTCCTTCACCTGCATGAACCAAAGCAGAGTATTGCTGAGCTTTTCTCAGCTGGAGCCAAAGCTGTCTCCAATGTGAACATTCATCGTCCCCTCACGTAAACCTCCGATCTTACCTGTCCCCGGCTGTAACAACTGACTACAGCAGAATCGCCCCATCCCTAATCTGCTGGATGAAACCAGCACAATAATCTCTGCACATTTAGTATAATCCCACTGTTTAATCCGTCCTCCAGCCCAAAATGTGACCTGGAGACATTTATACCTTTTTCTACAGGATCTATGGAGCTGCTGTGTAATCCGGAATTAGGGGCAGAAAAAAAACACAAAATATCCTGTAATATTTTATCTGATAATATAAGAAATTTATTCCAATAAAACCTACATTATTAGATGACGATCGTTACAGAAATGAATATTTATTACCAGTCACCACTTTCATTATTATTTTCATCATTTCATAAACTTTTATTCCTTCTCCCAACAAATGTTACAGTTTGTGTCGGCGGAAATATTGTAAAAAAGTATAACAAGATTTCTGCCGCCATTTTGGTTGTCACTTTTCTGTCACATTCTCAGCAACTGATAAAGAAGCAACAAAGAGGAGGATCCTGCAGCCGCGGCAGCGATTGTCCCAATATCTCCAAGTATCAAATACAGAACGTACAATCTCTGTGCATGGATTTATCATCTGATCTCTAATATACCACCATGGAAATAACAATGATCAGGAAGAAAAGACAGATATAAATACATTTCCCGTTACCTGTTGCCAGTTATAGGATTGTTCACGTGGGGATTGCAGGAGAAACATAAGGTGAAGATAATAAGTATTGGATCCCTTGCTGATTTTGTAAATTTGTCCACTGACTTTTAAGGGTCGGTTAATTTTAACAGTGAGAGAGAGAATATCCAAATTAAATTCCAGAAAATCACGTTGTATAAATTATATATTATTTGCATTTTACAGAGAGAAATAAATATTTGATCTCCTACCATCCATTAATAGTTCTGGCTACAGACACTTAGATGCTCATAATCCCCTCGTTCCCTGCATTACAGATGGTTCTTACATTGTCCCCTGTATAAAGCCTCCTGTCCACAGACTCCATTAATCAGTCAGACTCTAACCTCTACAACATGGGCGACCAGAGAGCTAAGGACCTCAGGGACGAGATCACAGACGTGCACAAGGCTGGAATGGAGAAGGCCATAGACCTGCACAAGGCTGGAATGGAGAAGGCCATAGACCTGCACAAGGATGGAATGGAGAAGACCATAGACCTGCACAAGGCTGGAATGGAGAAGGCCATAGACCTGCACAAGGCTGGAATCGAGAAGACCATAGACCTGCACAAGGCTGGAATGGAGAAGGCCATAGACCTGCACAAGGCTGGAATGGAGAAGGCCATAGACCTGCACAAGGCTGGAATGGAGAAGACCATAGACCTGCACAAGGCTGGAATGTAGAAGACCATAGACCTGCACAAGGCTGTAATGGAGAAGATCATAGACCTGCACAAGGCTGGAATGGAGAAGACCATAGACCTGCACAAGGCTGGAATGTAGAAGACCATAGACCTGCACAAGGCTGTAATGGAGAAGATCATAGACCTGCACAAGGCTGGAATGGAGAAGACCATAGACCTGCACAAGGCTGGAATGGAGAAGACCATAGACCTGCACAAGGCTGGAATAGAGAAAGCCATAGACCTGCACAAGGCTGGAATGGGCTACAAAACCATAAGTAAGACGCCGAGGGAGAAGGAGAAACTGCTGGTGCAATAGTAAGAAAATGGAAGAAATACAAAATGAGGGTCAATCGACATCAATCTGGGGCTCCATGCAAAATCTCACCTCCTAGGGTCTCCAGGATCATGAGGAAGATGAGAGATCAGGATAAAGCAGGGGTGGGGAACCTTATTACTGCCGGGGGCCATTTGGAAATTTCTGCCAACCTTCGGGGGCCGCACAAAATTATCAATGTGAAAATGAACCGGTTATATTTGGTCAAACAGTTAATTAACTCAACCCTACTGTGGTGGCCGGAGTGGATTCTCTTTTGTGCAACTGTGATGTTCGGTGATACTAATCATGTTTCTATTCACAACTGCATTTCCAGGTTTGTCACGGTCTGGAGCGCAGGCAACTCTTTGTGATAATTAGATTGGTAGACCATATACATCACACAACAGACACAGGGACTGGGGTATATAAATCACAGGAGACACATACATGACTGAAGGGGCTGTTGGCATATAGATCACATAGGAGACGCTGGGACTGCTGTTTATACATCACATAGGAGACGCTGGGACTGCTGTTTATACATCACATAGGAGACGCTGGGACTGCTGTTTATACATCACATAGGAGACGCTGGGACTGCTGTTTATACATCACATAGGAGACGCTGGGACTGCTGTTTATACATCACATAGGAGACGCTGGGACTGCAGAGGCAGAGTGTAGCCGAGGAGGCACTTACCATTAAGCTACCAGCTGTGCCAGGAGGTCCGGAGCGGCCCGCAAAAGTTACATGGGTCACTTCGTGGGATGCCGTGACCGGTGAAACATCCACTGAAGTCCGGGCCACCTACAAGACGCAACTGCAGCCAGGAAGCGAGACACTGGGAATACCCCTCCAGAGTCCGGAGGTGGTGACGCCGGTCAAGGTAGGACCTCCAGTCCCCACAGAAGTTCTGGCCCCGGTAGAGCAACATGCCCTGGAGTTTGAAGAAGACGAGTGGGGATTTTTCTGGGAGCCGGTGAAGCCGGCGCCTCTAACCCGACGACAGTCCCCGCCGCCTGAGGTAGACCCGGTGCGAAAAAGGCTGCTGGCCGAGACCGTGGCCCGGGAGATGATAGCCGGTCCCCTTAGTGAAGAATTTGATCGGCAGTGTAGCCTTGGCACCGTGGTCAAGTTCAACCAGAGCGAGGGATACGGGTTCATAGAAGACGATGAGACCGGTGATCATTTTTTTTTATAACCGGGTCAATCTGGACATTGAAGGGTTACCTCAACGCCTCCATACACTGAACCCGGGGGAGAAAGTGACGTTCCGGAGAGAAGTAGGATGCCGGGGCCTATTTGCCATGGGAGTGACCTGGATGCCCACTGCCCAGGAGGCCGCACAGTGGCAACAAGAGATCGAGTGGGAGGAATGTCAGTGCCGGAGACGTACGCAGCAGAGACCGGTACTGGCTGAGACTTGTCGGCCAAGAAATACGCTGGCGGTGTCGCCAGGAGTGATTACAGAACCGGTAGCTGAGCCGGAAAAGGGAACGCCGGCGGTATTGGCGATTCGCCAGAGTATGGTGACGCACCCGGTGGTCGTTGCTGGGAGCCCACAGCCGTCCCGTCCAGCTACCCCGTCACCTCCGCCGGGAGTCAAGGGGCCAAAACCGGAGACAGAGGAATCGGAGACACCGGTTAACTATGAACCGTTCCGGAGGCTGCGCCGCTTGCCAGGCCAGTCCCGCTCCGATTACGTGAGGGCCCAGCGGGCCGAATGGCTACGAGCTTACCACCCCGTGTGAATCATAGCGACCGGAGGTGGTGGACATATCTGTGCTAAGAACCGGTATTGTTGAAAGAACCGGTGAAGATTTATAGTTGTAACAACGTTCAAGTTACCGAGCCCGGAAGGAGCCTGATGCCGGACTGTGCAAGGACTCCCTCTGTGATGTTGACGGAGACTTTTATTGTCTGTGCTCCCTGCCTACAAAGACCGGGAGTGCTGTGAAAGCCTCCGGGCAGAAGACCAGCCAAGACCAGGAGTGCCTATTGAAGGCCTCCGGGCAAACCTGATGCAAAGACCGGGAGCTCCCTGGGAGGGACTCCGGGCACTTGACTTGTGCGGCTGTTGATTGTGTTTTACATGAAGGTTTTAAAGTTTTAATAAGCGATTGCCCTGCTGGTTAAGATTTTGTTTTTCAGATGCGAATCTTGCCGGGAGGCTAAGGCAAAAAGAGGGGAGGAATGTAATGTCCGTCAGCGTGCTCTCTTCATCCACACTCTGCCCCACGAAACAATCCCCTGTCCCAAAAGTGACGGCTGCGCTGGGGGTTAGCCTGATACAGGAAGGGGCCACGACTACAACCCCCGAGGCACCCCCGGCACCCCGTTACAGGCTCAATCAGTAGAGTATGAATTTAGCTCCGCCTACAGGAACAGTGTGTTAACCCTTTAGTGCTCGAAATGTCTCCAGATGCTGCAAGAACAGAACATTGTGGATGGAAACTATACAGCACAATAAGGCGGTGCACACAGCTGTGTATGGCGATATCCAGCACCATAATGGGAGGTTACTGCACTATATGGGGGTGTATAGCAGTATGGATAACGTGTCTCCAGCACTACAAGGGTTACACTGCACTAACTGGACACAGAAGGGGCCGGACACCTCTAACAGCGCATGTGACGTCACCCGCAGCAGCCGCTCCCGCCTGACACCGCGGATCACAGGGAACAAAGAGCGCGTGAAACTCAGCCCTTGCGCGGGAATTTCACATTCAGCGCTCAGCCAATCAGCACTCAGTACGGCCCTGGCTCCACCCACAAGCGCTCAGTGTTAACACCTTTGTGCCCGCGATATTCCCAGCTGACCCTAGAGCAGCACAGACTGCAGTGATCGAGCGCAGCGCCGCTCATCTTAACATAGTCAGAAACAATCTATTACCACTATAGAGACTGGTGCACAATGCCCGTATATAGAGCGGCACTGGAGAAGAACAGGAGGTGACGCAGAAGGGCGGGGATATAAGTTACTTTCCATTTTCAGCTCCGCCCCTCTTTTGCTGATTGGCTGAGCGCAGAACATTGTGATTTTGAATTTCCCGGTTATTTTTTCTCGCTGTTTAATAGACAAATCTCCATATACTGCTGTGTACTCCAATATTGTGCTGAATATCTCCATATACCGCTATATAACCCCCATATAGTGCTGTACACCACCGTATTCTAATGTATAGCCTTTTATAGTGCTCTATACTTCGCACAACGTGCTTCCCAAAAACCACTGCCATATAGTGCTGTACATCCTGCATCTACCACCACCATACACTGCTCTGCACTCACCACATAGAGCTGTATAAGAAACTGACATTCACCCACATCCGGGAACATCCCCATACTAGTGTATTCATACTTCACTCCCTCCATATTGTGCTCCGTCCTCTCAGCGGCGGCTCCGACTGCAATAAAACCTATTGAGAAAGGCGGTTACAGGAGCCACAGACAGGAGCGCACTGGAGACCGCAATACCCCATACAGCGCAGTATAAAGCCCTGCTATAGACAATGTGGCGGCTCTTAGAAGAGCCTTTGTGGTGCGGAGCAGCGGTGGTGATCACTTGGCGCTGGTGTACTTGGTGACGGCCTTGGTGCCCTCGGACACGGCGTGCTTGGCCAGCTCTCCGGGCAGCAGCAGGCGCACGGCGGTCTGGATCTCCCGGGAGGTGATGGTGTGGCGCTTGTTGTAGTGCGCCAGGCGGGAGGCTTCCCCTGCGATGCGCTCGAAGATGTCACCGACGAAGCAGTTCATGATGCCCATGGCCTTGGAGGAGATGCCGGTGTCGGGGTGCACCTGCTTCAGCACCTTGTACACGTAGATGGCATAGCTCTCCTTCCGGCTCTTCCTCCGCTTCTTGCCGTCCTTCTTCTGAGTCTTGGTCACGGCTTTCTTGGAGCCCTTCTTGGGCGCTGGGGCGGACTTGGCGGGATCAGGCATGATGAGAGCAGAGAGATCTCTTCACTGGAGAGAGAATAATGATCCTGCTCCTCCCAGAGCGGCCGTATTTATAGCCCGGCCATGCAAATGAGCACTAATGACACATCGCTGTTCTATTGGGTGACAAAGGGGAACTGAACCAGCTCCGCCCCCTGCAGCTCATTGGTTGCCTCCTCTCTGCCGTCACATCAGCAGCTTTTTTCCTCTGTATCTCCGCCATACTACAGATCTCCATACAGCGCTGTAAACCCCGCAGTCTACACGGCGCTGTGCACCCGGGGCCCCGTCACTCTGCCCCCGCTCTGCAGTGACCGGTAATGCCCCGTATAACATGGGGGAAGCAGTGACTGCAGGAGCGGAGTCTCGGTGCTGAGCGGCTTTTACTTCTACATTCAGATATTTCACATTAGAAGCTGCAAAAACAACAACGGAGATTGGAAAACGATATTTAGAGGAAGAGGCGGAGCTGAAGCGTCATCAGCCGCAGTCCTCTGTGCGGTCCGCCCCGATAACTGCAGGGAAGCTCCAGCACAGAAACCACGTGGTGCCTGTAACGTGAGGGGCTTGTGGGCGGGGCCATAGCCTTTATGCAGAGTGCTGATTGGCTGAATCCCTAATTTGAACTTCCCGCTCAGTGGCCGATAGCTCCTCCCGCTCTTTGTCTCCGTCGTGTAACACGCGGCCTCAGGGCGGACGTTCTGCTGAGATCTCTACAATCCGACACAGATCTGCAGACGCTGAAGTTGTTTTTTATTCATCTCATTAAAAACGAGTCTAAGAATCTGAACTAATAACAAACGCGTCACTATAAGAATGTGCAGAGCGACATCACAGCCCGATACAATCTGCAGACATTCTCCAGACAGAAAAGCGACCTGGAGTGAGAGGATCCCCCTGCGAGATCTCCAGATCCCACAGCTTCCGACATCAGACACAGGATCCCAATAACCGTATCACAGCCCGATACAATCTGCGCCCAACCTGCAGATATTCTCCAGACAGAATACGACCTGGAGTGAGAGAGGGGATCCCCTGCGAGATCTCCAGATCCCACAGCTTCTGACATCTGGAGGACAAGAGGGATAATAAAGTTTTGGGGGGGGGTTCGAGGGGGTCAGTTTAGTGCAGAAAGCTCCATTCAGAAAGCCCGAGATTACTCCTGAGTGAATGAGATGCGGAGTCGCAATCAGACTCCGGAGACACCGCACAATGAGCCGCTCTCAATACGGGGAGAAACTGAAATAAACCGCGGGCGCGATACTACAGATACAGGCAGAGCTGCGGAAAGTAAGAACAGGAGACTCCGCAGCGCCGCCCGTCACATGTAGAGACCGCGCCCCGGACACTGCGGGGAATGAGGAGAATCAGAGGCCGGGAATCAGCTCGTCTGAGGGAGGATGTGGTGGCTCTGAAAAGAGCCTTTGTGTTGTGCTCGGGGGTGCGGGACAGATCTACGCCCTCTCCCCGCGGATGCGGCGGGCCAGCTGGATGTCTTTGGGCATGATGGTGACCCTCTTGGCGTGGATGGCGCACAGGTTGGTGTCCTCGAACAGCCCCACCAGATAAGCCTCGCTGGCCTCCTGCAGGGCCATGACGGCCGAGCTCTGGAAGCGCAGATCGGTCTTGAAGTCCTGGGCGATCTCTCTCACCAGGCGCTGGAAGGGAAGCTTCCGGATCAGCAGCTCGGTGGATTTCTGGTAGCGGCGGATCTCCCGGAGAGCGACTGTCCCCGGCCGGTAGCGATGCGGCTTCTTCACTCCTCCGGTGGCGGGAGCGCTCTTCCTGGCGGCCTTAGTGGCCAGCTGCTTGCGGGGAGCTTTCCCTCCGGTGGATTTACGGGCGGTCTGCTTAGTTCTGGCCATAGCTCTGTATAGAAGAGAACAGAAGAGATGAGAGGAGCGGCGGGAGCAGAGTATTTATCCTCCTGTGCGCGTCCTCATTGGCCTGTGAGAAACACGCCCCCTACACCCTATTGACTACTACCACAAAAGAAAATCATGTAGCCAATAATCATCCAATGTCTGTGACCAATCATTTTTAGAAGCTCCACCCCCCACTAACCCCGCTCTTATCCCCTCCAGGCTACACGCAGATTTGGAGCATACGACACCGATGTAACTGCAGCTCCAGCTCCCCGCACACAGCGCTGAACAGTGCAGCTCCCGCATTATCACTACATCCCCGAGAACTCTGCTCCCGGCATCTACCGCCCCTTGTATATGACATCACCGCGCGAATCAATAGACAAGCACTGATCAAAGGGAAGCGACAAAGTGTATGCACAGGGGACAAGGTGGTGACACTGATCATACAGAGGGGACAAGGTGGTGGCACAGAAACAGCTCTGCAGGACAAGGTGGTGGCACTGATCATACAGCTCTGCAGGACAAGGTGGTGGCACTGATCATACAGCTCTGCAGGACAAGGTGGTGACACTGATCATACAGCTCTGCAGGACAAAGTGGTGGCTCTGATCATACAGCTCTGCAGGACAAAGTGGTGGCTCTGATCATACAGCTCTGCAGGACAAGGTGGTGGCACTGATCATACAGCTCTGCAGGACAAGGTGGTGACACTGATCATACAGCTCTGCAGGACAAGGTGGTGACACTGATCATACAGCTCTGCAGGACAAAGTGGTGGCTCTGATCATACAGCTCTGCAGGACAAGGTGGTGGCACTGATCATACAGCTCTGCAGGACAAGGTGGTGGCACTGATCATACAGCTCTGCAGGACAAGGTGGTGGCACTGATCATACAGCTCTGCAGGACAAGGTGGTGGCACTGATCATACAGCTCTGCAGGACAAGGTGGTGGCTCTGAGAAGAGCCTTTGTGGTAGGAGGACAGAGCGGCTCCGCTTATTTCTTGGCCGCGGGCTTCTTGGCTTTAGTCGCCTTCTTAGCCGGACTCTTGGCAGCTTTGGGTTTTGCCGCCTTCTTAGCCGGACTCTTCGTCACCTTCTTGGGCTTTGGAGCGGCCTTCGGCTTCTTGGGGCTCTTTGCCGCTTTCTTGGCGGCTGCTGCGGGCTTCTTGGCCTTTTTCGGGCTTTTCTTGGCCGCGGCCGGAGCCTTCTTGGGCTTCTTCGGAGATTTGGCCGCTTTCTTGGCTGCCGGCTTCTTAGGCTTGGCCGCAGCTGCTGGCTTCTTCTTGGCCGCCTTGTCCTTCGTCTCCTGCTTCTTGTTCAGCTTGAAGGACCCGGAGGCGCCGCTGCCCTTCACCTGGAGCAGGGAGCCCTTGTTGACCAGAGCCTTGATGGCCAGCTTCAGGCGGCTGTTATTCCTCTCCACATCGTATCCTCCGGCAGACAGAAGCTTCTTCAGGGCGGCCAGAGACACCCCACTGCGCTCCTTGGAGGCGGACACGGCTTTCATGATCAGCTCGGAGGCGCTGGGACCGGAGGATTTGCTGCTTTTCTTGGCGGCCCCGGATTTCTTCGGCGCCTTCTTAGATTTGGCGGCCGGTTCGGCGGGAGGAGGAGCGGCGGCCGGTGCGGTCTCTGCCATCGTGTGAGCGGGAAATAAACACAGAAATCTCCTGAGAGAAAAATACTGAGGCCGGAGCTGGCGGCACCTGTTATATATACAATGTTACTGCGCACTGATTGGCTGCTGAGCTGCACCGTCTTGCGCTTCTATTGGCTGCCACTGAGCACAGGCCCCGCCTTCTCCCGGCTGAGCCCAGTGAAGCTCCGCTCTCCTCTTGTGCTTCCCTGCCCGGGATAAAAGCTCTATATTATCGGCTACGGCCGGACGGGTGAGGAGCTTCCGCCATCACTTCTCCTCCGCCATCATCTCCGCGGAGCGTGTGTGGCCGTCACTGCCAGAGATGCCGGGAAAGAGCGGAGAGGATCCCGGGATCAGCGCCGCCGTCCTCCCGATCTGCTCATCACTGAGTGTCCGGGAAGATAAACCTGCTGCGGGAGCTCGTCCTCCTATTCCCGGCTCTTGTCACCACCACAGGGATCTTCACTACAATATATATCGTGCAGGAAGCGGATTGTACGATGTGGGGGCGACCTGGAGCTGCTGACAGCCCAGAAGGGTAACACAGGCGATGGCCTCCGCTGCCTGCACCTCCCGGAGCTGGGATATAAATCTATCCCGTGTGTGCAGAGTATTGGGGGGAGGACACGTCTGCACATTAGTGGATCACACCCGGAGGAGGATGAGTGCGATCTCCGGCACAATATTGTGTCTTATCCTCTGTGAAGCTTTTATCTCTGAGGCCTGTAATGGAGGGAAGAGCTGTGATCGGGCGATGGCTTCACAATGCGACTCACTCCCCATCAGAAAGCAGAAAAAATCCGTGTGATCACAGAAATATTAATTCACGCATCTGACACCAACTATTGTGCAAAAGGTGAAATACTGAGGAAGAATCGGAGACACAATATACAGAATCCACACACAGAGCACCGCTGTATATACTGCACAGCACAACAGGCTTTTATAAGTATCCATAATAATAGAGCACAGAGTACAGTATATAGTGTATACAGAAATATGTACAGTATATTTAGCACTGTGTACAATATATACAGCAGTGTATACAATATAGTGTCCTCCTATGTCTACTTTGTACAGACTTGCAGAAAAGAGCAGAAGGAAAATCATCCCGATGCGTCTGTGAACTTTGCATTATTCTCCAGTAAGTGCTGGGAACAGGGGAAGACAATGTCTGCTACAGAGAAGGAAAAGTTCCATCCTGGAATCAGAGGGCAGCAGCCAGGTCTGACCATTCATCAGGGGTATGTGGCAGCTTGTCTAGTTACATGATGTTACATATGATGCATGTAACAATAGTAGGCGGCATGATCGCTACAGCGGGGAGCGGCTCCTGCTTCCTCCCTTCAGTCCTGCAATCAGCCTCCGATCCATGACATGACGGACACTGCTGCCTGTCAAAGCGGAGCAATGGGGAAACAGTAACCACGGCCGAACACAGCCAATAGCGCTGCTCAAAGCAGCACCAGCGACCAATAGGCAATGGATGTCTGTCCCAATCATTACTTATGCAGACACAGACGCCATGCAGTGCAATGTAAGAATCCGCAGCAGTAAGTGACGATAATAATCACATTATATTTATCACCAGCAGTCAGTAACATGAGCATTTACTATATATTCAGAAGAGACCGGCCTAAATCTGTATAACACAAAGCCCATTCACTTCTATAGGTGAACGGCGATATATCAGTCGCGGGGATAATGATGTGTTAATTATTAGCTGTAACATTAGCATTAGATCAGATGAATTACCTGCAATACAAGCAAAGCAGATGACAATGAGGAGCTAAACACGGAGCTGATACATAGCGGCATTATTGTATCTACACTGCAGCCGCCATCGCAGCAATCCCGATTATTCCAACATCAGACGCAGAACAGCTCTACTCAGCAAATACAATGCTCAGACTCGCAGGGATTATGCAGCATAGCATAATAGCCATGTATAGGATTATATTACAATTATTACATATATTTTCTTTACAGCAATACATTCACAGATGGCATTAATAACGGCGAGTCTCGCATCGGCATCACCCGGCACGGCCACACACTCTCTGGACAGGAGCATCTGAGCTGCATAGAAACACATAAAGCCGACCGCTCCTGTCCGGAGAGTGTGCGGCCGTGCCGGGTGATGCCGAGTCACCGAGTCATTATCACGTGTGGCTCTGGCCTTACTGAGACTCCAGTGGCTGTCTCACTACTTCCAGGTCCGTGCATTAGATCTCCCTCTGTGCCGTCTTCTATGGTTGCTGCCCTAACACTAGATGCCTGGGTCTCCGAACTGGAGAGTAAAAGCAAATAAATAATTGAAAAAATGGCGTCCTCCATGTATTGATACCCGCTGCCAGACTGCCGGATTACGTGACACGGCCGCACGGAAATCCGGCAGAGGTTTCAGCTTTGAGGGCAGTGGGGAACCCTGAGTGTGAGCTCCGGTGACCTGCCTGCCAGATTGCCAGACACAGACGTCTGATGTAAGACTCCCATCCTCCATAATGTGAACCTCTGTCTTCAGGACTTCTCTTGTGATGAGCCAGTTTTCTGGAATGCACTATGCTGGACGATCAGTTCAATATCTACCCCCCCCCCCCATATGATTCGGCCTATCACATCACATTACTGACACTCTTCTCTGTTCCCTCTAATCTTTCCTCACATTCTGCTTTCTTCTTTTCATGTCTCCACGTTCTCCTATTTTATATGAATTATCTTATAAAGCTGCAGGAGCCGTCATCAGCCGGGATTTAATTGCTCTTATCAGGAGCTACTGGGTGGAAGGAGGATGTTTATGACAATGATGGCCGGACCTTCATTATACAGCACGTTCCGTCTATTGCGACCCCATCTCCTTATAGGATCCTCACTCCTCCTGGACCTGATGGTGTTACTTAGTGATGTCTGCGCATGTCCCCACTCAATGCTGAGGAATACAGTGTACAGGTATACAGCACAATATACTCTCCAGATGGCGCAGATTACTCTCTAGTGCTCCTTATATTCTGTGCTGTATACACTCATGTGTTCCCGGCTCCCTGTATAGCTGCTGTACTCTGCTGTATTTCTACAAAGTGCTGTAAATTCTCTATGCAGCTTATTTTACTCACTTAGGCCTCTGCCACACTTCCGCAAAAAAATAAGTGTCTAACGTTCCGTTTTTTATGGGCGTTTCTCCGGTATGTGTGAAATCCGTGTGATGGCGTATGCTCGCCGTGTGTGTGTGTGGAATGTCGGTGTATGTGTGAGATACGTACGTGTAATGTCCGTGTGGTGTCCGTTTGAAATGATCCGTGTGTGGCAAAATGTAGTTGCTACATACCCGCTGACAGCCGACACAGATGCGCAATGAGAATGAACTCGGATGAACTTCACCTGACTTCATTGTCATACCATGGCTCTGTCTGTGTGTGGCGTCCTGATTAGCGATCACCCGTGAAGGACTCACCGGTGACCGATAAACCCCGAGTGACTGAAGTTAGCGGTGTGATTATCGCTGCCGTCACTCAGGCTACCTGCAGCTAGCTGGAGTCCTCCACCTATGACCGCAACTCACCTGTGACTGTTTTGCAGATCGCTCAGCTCACTTCTGTCACTTTGGCGACTTGCTCCCACAGTTGGGGGATCCAGTGGTGGCCGCAAGTGACCTGAGTGACGTCATCGCTGATCGCGCGGCTCACCTCAGTTGCTGCTGGAGCTGACTGAGAGCGGTCATGTTATGTGGCCGCTCCTGTCAACTTCATGTAGCAGAGCTGAGAGCGTTGTGGGACCTCCGTGGATTACGCCGGACCTGGATGGGTATTTGTGGCATAATAAAGTGGTGAAAGAGGGTGTTTCTTTTTGTGTATTATTCCAAATAAAGGATTTTTTTGATGTGTGTGTTTATTTTCTTTAACTTACAGGTTAATCATGGAAAGTATCTCGGGGAGACGCCTGCCATGATTAACCCATTATTACCTCGATTGCCAGCGGACCAGGGTAATTCGGGATGAGCTGGGTAGAGTCCCGGAAATGTAGCATCTAATGGAGGCGGCAATTCAGGGCAGCTGCTGGCTGTTCTTGTTTGGCTGGGTGGCTCCCCATAACGTGGTGTCCCCCATCCTGAGAATACCAGTCTTCCACTGTGTGGCTGTACCCTGGCTGATAAATTTCGTGGGGGCCGCACATAGTTTTTGTTCATTTATTTATTTTGCTGCATGATATAGATCCGCCCGCCAGCGACTGTGATTGGTTGCAGTGAGACAGCTGTCACTCAGCGTGGAGGCGTGTCTGACTACAATCAATCATAGGCGCCTGTGGGCGGAGGAAGCAGTGAATACGAGATTGAATAATGAGCGGCCGGCATTTTCAAAAAAGAAAAAGCCACTGTAGGTTTTTCACAGCTGTGCAGCGCCGCGCCCCTGATCGGGGATCCGTGAGTATGCGAGAGGGGGAGAGACCGACCGACGGACAGAGAGAGGGACAGACAGAGTGACCATCTGACAGCGAAAGAAACCGACCGACAGAGGGAGATTGACCGACATCGCATCCAGAATTCACCAAAAAAAACCCGTACACGGATGGGTAGAACACGGACATGCTACGTGTCACATATTTGCAGACACGGACCCATTGACTTTAGCGGTCCGAGCCTGCGTGATGTCGGAGAAAAACGGACATGTTGAGAGTGTGTAAAAATGCACACACATACAAACAACACGGACACACGTTCCGTGTGCTTTTACATGTGCGCGCCTGTTACCATAGGGTAACATTGGTGTACGTGTCTCCATGCCGCCGATACGTGCAAACACGTACCAACGGCATTGATGTGTGTCGGAGGCCTTATATAGCGCTTTTAGTGTCAAAGATTTAGAGATGTGACCATCACTGCCACTAGTGGGGCTCAATCTAAATTCCCCATCAGTTATTGTAGTGTGGGAAGAACCAAGGAAACGCACAGAAACACGGGGAAAAATTACACACTCCATGCAGATGTTGTCCTTTGTGGGATTTGAAAACAGGATCTCAGAGCTGCAAGACTACGGTGCTAACCACCGAGCCACCACGACACTGCAGTGCTAACCACCGAGCCACCACAAGACTGCAGTGCTAACCACCGAGCCACCACAACACTGCAGTGCTAACCACTGAGGCACCACAAGACTGCAGTGCTAACCACTGAGGCACCACAAGACTGCAGTGCTAACCACCGAGCCACCACAAGACTGCAGTGCTAACCACTGAGGCACTACAAGACTGCAATGCTAACCACTGAGCCACCACAAGACTGCAGTGCTAACCACTGACGCACCATGCTCCATATAACCCTCATATAGCGCCCTTACTCGAGCAGTATACCAACACACACTGCTATAAACGCCCATAATGTTGTATGTCACCACATGGCGCTGAATATCTTTCATCCTTACTGCCATATAGAGCTTTATATGCACCATGTGCTTTCTAGTCTTGTATACCCTCCATATAGTGCTGTGTAATACTTGTATGCGTATCCCACACAAAATGCAGTAAACATCCAAACAATACAATGTTCACCCACCACACAACACTGGATACCCATAAAAAATACATCATACCGCCACATAGTGCTAAATATACTCTATATACATCATTCACCCCCAGCCACACGCGATCTCCCGCCATGCACCGCGGGTTACACAGAACAAAGGAGAAATTAGCAGCCATTGTGCGGGAATTTTATTCAGTGCTCAGCCAATCAGTCCTCAGTACGACTCTGGCTCCATCCACAGGTTTATTCTCAGCCGCTTTTTTAACCCTTTAGTGAGCAGTGATGGCGGTGTTCCCAGACGCCCAAAGAACAGATGTAATGATCGAGCGCAGCGCCGACCTCCCGCCCCTCTCCGCAGCAGAAGCTGTAGCTTTTTCTCAGAGACTGTGGGCGGCTCTTAAAAGAGCCTTTGTGTTTTCATTGTGGGAGGCAAAAGCATTAACCCCCGAAGCCGTAGAGAGTGCGGCCCTGGCGCTTGAGCGCGTACACCACGTCCATGGCGGTGACGGTCTTCCTCTTGGCGTGCTCGGTGTAGGTGACGGCGTCACGGATCACGTTCTCCAGGAAGACTTTCAGGACGCCGCGAGTCTCCTCATAGATGAGGCCGGAGATGCGCTTGACGCCTCCTCTGCGGGCGAGACGGCGGATGGCGGGCTTGGTGATGCCCTGGATGTTGTCCCGGAGAACCTTCCTGTGCCGCTTGGCGCCGCCCTTCCCCAGACCTTTCCCTCCTTTGCCGCGACCAGACATCTTCCACGTAGTCAGCAGAAAACTATGACGGACGAGCGCACAGTCCTCCTTTATATAGAGTGCGGACCAGAAAGAGAACAGGGGAGATGACGTAATTCTGAGGCGGAACATTTGCATTGTTAGCTCCTCCCCTCCTATGCTGATTGGCTGAGCGCAGAACTGTTGGGGATTTTGAATTTCCCGCTTCTATAGTGTTAATGCTAAATATAGATACAACGTTCATTCCAGTAAACTCTCCATACTCTGTATATTTCAATACTATTGTGAATATCTCCATATACTGCGATAAAACCACCATATAGAGCCATAAAGCCCCATATTACTGCTGTACACTGCCATATAGTATTGTATAGTCCCGTATAATGCTGGATATCACCATATTGTGCTGTATAATCGTCATCCATATAGTGCACTATACTTCCTATATTGTGCTGCCCTATGAAGTGCTGTGTACCCAATATAGTACAGTAATCTCTATATAGATCTGTATACCGCCATATACCGCTGTATACCTCAAATGCCTCTGCTTGAGGCAGTCTATAGGAATAAGATCCCTGGAGCTGTTAGTGATTATTTACACTGGGCTCTGACCTTCATTAAAGGAAACAACATACACTGCTGTATATTCGCATATAGCGCTGCATTGTCTCCACATACTGATGTGTGCGATTATATGGTGCTGTATATTCCCCATACACACTTTACTACTATATACCCTCATCTAGTGATGTGTGCTGTATACCGCCATATACTCCTCTTTGTGGTGATCTACAGGAGATCACTGGAGCTCAGTTAGTGACTATTTATATTGACCTCTGACGCCATTTTAAATATGAATAAATGTGATTGATGCACCAGAAACGCAGCAGTGTAGACATTGCCGATATGGATGGATTTATATATTTTTGTGTCCATGGAGCTGATTTCTCCTCTTTGCAGTTAGTGCAAAGACCCCCGTCCTCACAGGAGCTGACCCCGTCCTCACAGGAGCTGACCCCCGTCCTCACAGGAGCTGACCCCGTCCTCACAGGAGCTGACCCCGTCCTCACAGGAGCTGGCCCCGTCCTCACAGGAGCTGACCCCCGTCCTCACAGGAGCTGACCCCGTCCTCACAGGAGCTGACCCCGTCCTCACAGGAGCTGACCCCCGTCCTCACAGGAGCTGACCCCGTCCTCACAGGAGCTGACCCCG